>NW_026902376.1:12500-371697 GCF_027409185.1 Cynocephalus volans
TGAGAGGCACATTCTGCTGCTTCCTCCCTTTGAGTTAAACTAGCTTCTGAAAGCTCAACCTCCGGGGAGTCTGTTTGGCAGAGATATAGAACACACTTTTCCAAGCCTGTTGGAAGGTCTTTGCAGTTTCATTTCGCGTCTAATTTCCCAAACCAAACTGCTTGCAGCTCTAACTCCCTTCTAACTACCACTTCTTCGGTTCAGTGAGATATGCTGGATTCTAAACGGAGAAGCTTCTCTGACGCTTTTTCACAGAGATTTTGAAACTGAAATTTCCAAACCCGTTTCCAACGAAGGCGCCAATGGGCTTCCCATAGAACTTGCCAACCTGAATTCCTACAGGCTAGATGTGAGAGGCACATTCTGCTGCTTCCTCCCTTAGAGTTAAGCTTGCTTCTGAAAGCTCAAACTCCGGGGACTCTGTTTGGCAGAGGTATAGAACACACTTTTCCAAGCCTGTTGGAAGGCCTTTGCAGTTTCATTTCGCGTCTAATTTCCCAAACCAAACTGCTTGCAGCTCTAACTCCCTTCTAACTACCACTTCTTCGGTTCAGTGAGATATGCTGGATTCTAAACGGAGAAGCTTCTCTGACGCTTTTTCACAGAGATTTTGAAACTGAAATCTCCCATGCCGTTTCCACCATAGGCAGCAATGGGCTTCCCCATAGAACTTGCCAACCTGAATTGCTACAGGCTAGATGTGAGAGGCACATTCTGCTGCTTCCTCCCTTAGAGTTAAACTTGCTTCTGAAAGCTCAACCTCCGGGGAGTCTGTTTGGCAGAGATATAGAACACACTTTTCCAAGCCTGTTGGAAGGCCTTTGCAGTTTCATTTCGTGTCTAATTTCCCAAACCAAACTGCTTGCAGCTCTAACTCCCTTCTAACTACCACTTCTTCGGTTCAGTGAGATATGCTGGAATCTAAACGAAGAAGCTTCTCTGACGCTTTTTCACAGAGATTTTGAAACTGAAATCTCCCATGCTGTTTCCACCATAGGCAGCAATGGGCTTCCCCATAGAACTTGCCAACCTGAATTCCTACAGGCTAGATGTGAGAGGCACATTCTGCTGCTTCCTCCCTTAGAGTTAAACTAGCTTCTGAAAGCTCAACCTCCGGGGAGTCTGTTTGGCAGAGATATAGAACACACTTTTCCAAGCCTGTTGGAAGGCACTTGCAGTTTCATTTCGCGTCTAATTTCCCAAACCAAACTGCTTGCAGCTCTAACTCCCTTCTAACTACCACTTCTTCGGTTCAGTGAGATATGCTGGATTCTAAACGGAGAAGCTTCTCTGACTCTTTTTCACAGAGATTTTGAAACTGAAATCTCCCATGCTGTTTCCACCATAGGCAGCAATGGGCTTCCCCATAGAACTTGCCAACCTGAATTCCTACAGGCTAGATGTGAGAGGCACATTCTGCTGCTTCCTCCCTTAGAGTTAAACTAGCTTCTGAAAGCTCAACCTCCGGGGAGTCTGTTTGGCAGAGATATAGAACACACTTTTCCAAGCCTGTTGGAAGGCACTTGCAGTTTCATTTCGCGTCTAATTTCCCAAACCAAACTGCTTGCAGCTCTAACTCCCTTCTAACTACCACTTCTTCGGTTCTGTGAGATATGCTGGATTCTAAACGGAGAAGCTTCTCTGACGCTTTTTCACAGAGATTTTGAAACTGAAATCTCCCATGCCGTTTCCACCATAGGCAGCAATGGGCTTCCCATAGAACTTGCCAACCTGAATTCCTACAGGCTAGATGTGAGAGGCACATTCTCCTGCTTCCTCACTTAGAGTTAAGCTTGCTTCTGAAAGCTCAAACTCCGGGGACTCTGTTTGGCAGAGGTATAGAACACACTTTTCCAAGCCTGTTGGAAGGCCTTTGCAGTTTCATTTGGCGTCTAATTTCCCAAACCAAACTGCTTGCAGCTCTAACTCCCTTCTAACTACCACTTCTTCGGTTCTGTGAGATATGCTGGATTCTAAACGGAGAAGCTTCTCTGACGCTTTTTCACAGAGATTTTGAAACTGAAATCTCCCATGCCGTTTCCACCATAGGCAGCAATGGGCTTCCCCATAGACCTTGCCAACCTGAATTCCTAAAGGCTAGATGTGAGAGGCACATTCTGCTGCTTCCTCCCTTAGAGTTAAACTTGCTTCTGAAAGCTCAACCTCCGGGGAGTCTGTTTGGCAGAGATATAGAACACACTTTTCCAAGCCTGTTGGAAGGCCTTTGCAGTTTCATTTCGTGTCTAATTTCCCAAACCAAACTGCTTGCAGCTCTAACTCCTTTCTAACTACCACTTCTTCGGTTCAGTGAGATATGCTGGAATGTAAACGAAGAAGCTTCTCTGACGCTTTTTCACAGAGATTTTGAAACTGAAATGTCCCATGCCGTTTCCACCATAGGCAGCAATGGGCTTCCCCATAGAACTTGCCAACCTGAATTCCTACAGGCTAGATGTGAGAGGCACATTCTGCTGCTTCCTCCCTTAGAGTTAAACTAGCTTCTGAAAGCTCAACCTCCGGGGAGTCTGTTTGGCAGAGATATAGAACACACTTTTCCAAGCCTGTTGGAAGGCACTTGCAGTTTCATTTCGCGTCTAATTTCCCAAACCAAACTGCTTGCAGCTCTAACTCCCTTCTAACTACCACTTCTTCGGTTCTGTGAGATATGCTGGATTCTAAACGGAGAAGCTTCTCTGACTCTTTTTCACAGAGATTTTGAAACTGAAATCTCCCATGCCGTTTCCACCATAGGCAGCAATGGGCTTCCCCATAGAACTTGCCAACCTGAATTCCTACAGGCTAGATGTGAGAGGCACATTCTGCTGCTTCCTCCCTTAGAGTTAAACTAGCTTCTGAAAGCTCAACCTCCGGGGAGTCTGTTTGGCAGAGATATAGAACACACTTTTCCAAGCCTGTTGGAAGGCACTTGCAGTTTCATTTCGCGTCTAATTTCCCAAACCAAACTGCTTGCAGCTCTAACTCCCTTCTAACTACCACTTCTTCGGTTCTGTGAGATATGCTGGATTCTAAACGGAGAAGCTTCTCTGACGCTTTTTCACAGAGATTTTGAAACTGAAATCTCCCATGCCGTTTCCACCATAGGCAGCCATGGGCTTCCCCATAGAACTTGCCAACCTGAATTCCTACAGGCTAGATGTGAGAGGCACATTCTGCTGCTTCCTCCCTTAGAGTTAAACTAGCTTCTTAAAGCTCAACCTCCGGGGAGTCTGTTTGGCAGAGATATAGAACACAATTTTTCAAGCCTGCTGGAAGGCACTTGCAGTTTCATTTCGCGTCTAATTTCCCAAACCAAACTGCTTGCAGCTCTAACTCCCTTCTAACTACCACTTCTTCGGTTCAGTGAGATATCCAGGATTCTAAACGTGGAAGCTTCTCTGACGCTTTTTCACAGAGATTTTGAAACTGAAATCTCCGATGCCGTTTCCACCATAGGCAGCAATGGGCTTCCCCTTAGAACTTGCCAACCTGAATTCCTACAGGCTAGATGTGAGAGGCACATTCTGCTGCTTCCTCCCTTAGAGTTAAACTAGCTTCTGAAAGCTCAACCTCCGGGGAGTCTGTTTGGCAGAGATATAGAACACACTTTTCCAAGCCTGTTGGAAGGCACTTGCAGTTTCATTTCGCGTCTAATTTCCCAAACCAAACGGCTTGCAGCTCTAACTCCCTTCTAACTACCACTTCTTTGGTTCTGTGAGATATGCTGGATTCTAAACCGAGAAGCTTCTCTGACGCTTTTTCACAGAGATTTTGAAACTGAAATCTCCCATGCCGTTTCCACCATAGGCAGCAATGGGCTTCCCCATAGAACTTGCCAACCTGAATTCCTACAGGCTAGATGTGAGAGGCACATTCTGCTGCTTCCTCCCTTAGAGTTAAACTAGCTTCTGAAAGCTCAACCTCCGGGGAGTCTGTTTGGCAGAGATATGGAACACACATTTCCAAGCCAGTTGGAAGGCATTTGCAGTTTCATTTCGCGTCTAATTTCCCAAACCAAACTGCTTGCAGCTCTAACTCCCTTCTAACTACCAATTCTTCGGTTCAGTGAGATATGCTGGATTCTAAACGGGGAAGCATCTCTGACGCTTTTTCACAGAGATTTTGAAACTGAAATCTCCCATGCCGTTTCCACCATAGGCAGCAACGGGCTTCCCCATTGAACTTGCCAACCTGAATTCCTACAGGCTAGATGTGAGAGGCACATTCTGCTGCTTCCTCCCTTTGAGTTAAACTAGCTTCTGAAAGCTCAACCTCCGGGGAGTCTGTTTGGCAGAGATATAGAACACACTTTTCCAAGCCTGTTGGAAGGTCTTTGCAGTTTCATTTCGCGTCTAATTTCCCAAACCAAACTGCTTGCAGCTCTAACTCCCTTCTAACTACCACTTCTTCGGTTCAGTGAGATATGCTGGATTCTAAACGGAGAAGCTTCTCTGACGCTTTATCACAGAGATTTTGAAACTGAAATTTCCAAACCCGTTTCCAACGAAGGCGCCAATGGGCTTCCCCATAGAATTTGCCAACCTGAATTCCTAAAGGCTAGATGTGAGAGGCACATTCTGCTGCTTCCTCCCTTAGAGTTAAACTAGCTTCTGAAAGCTCAACCTCCGGGGAGTTTGTTTGGCAGAGATATAGAACACACTTTTCCAAGCCTGTTGGAAGGCATTTGCAGTTTCATTTCGCGTCTAATTTCCCAAACCAAACTGCTTGCAGCTCTAACTCCCTTCTAACTACCACTTCTTCGGTTCAGTGAGATATGCTGGATTCTAAACGGAGAAGCTTCTCTGACGCTTTTTCACAGAGATTTTGAAACTGAAATCTCCCATGCCGTTTCCACCATAGGCAGCAATGGGCTTCCCATAGAACTTGCCAACCTGAATTCCTACAGGCTAGATGTGAGAGGCACATTCTGCTGCTTCCTCCCTTAGAGTTAAGCTTGCTTCTGAAAGCTCAAACTCCGGGGACTCTGTTTGGCAGAGGTATAGAACACACTTTTCCGAGCCTGTTGGAAGGCCTTTGCAGTTTCATTTCGCGTCTAATTTCCCAAACCAAACTGCTTGCAGCTCTAACTCCCTTCTAACTACCACTTCTTCGGTTCTGTGAGATATGCTGGATTCTAAACGGAGAAGCCTCTCTGACGCTTTTTCACAGAGATTTTGAAACTGAAATCTCCCATGCCGTTTCCACCATAGGCAGCAATGGGCTTCCCCATAGAACTTGCCAACCTGAATTGCTACAGGCTAGATGTGAGAGGCACATTCTGCTGCTTCCTCCCTTAGAGTTAAACTTGCTTCTGAAAGCTCAACCTCCGGGGAGTCTGTTTGGCAGAGATATAGAACACACTTTTCCAAGCCTGTTGGATAGCATTTGCAGTGTCATTTCTCGTCTAATTTCCCAAACCAAACTGCTTGCAGCTCTAACTCCCTTCTACTACCACTTCTTCGGTTCACTGAGATATGCTGGATTCTAAACGGGGAAGCTTCTCTGACGCTTTTTCACAGAGATTTTGAAACTGAAATTTCCAAACCCGTTTCCAACGAAGGCGCCAACGGGCTTCCCCATAGAACTTGCCAACCTGAATTCCTACAGGCTAGATGTGAGAGGCACATTGTGCTGCTTCCTCCCGTAGAGTTAAACTAGCTTCTGAAAGCTCCACCTCCGGGAAGTCTGTTTGGCAGAGATATAGAACACACTTTTCCAAGCCTGTTGGAAGGCCTTTGCAGTTTCATTTCGCGTCTAATTTCCCAAACCAAACTGCTTGCAGCTCTAACTCCCTTCTAACTACCACTTCTTCGGTTCAGTGAGATATGCTGGATTCTAAACGGAGAAGCTTCTCTGACGCTTTTTCACAGAGATTTTGAAACTGAAATCTCCCATGCTGTTTCCACCATAGGCAGCAATAGGCTTCCCCATAGAACTTGCCAACCTGAATTCCTACAGGCTAGATGTGAGAGGCACATTCTGCTGCTTCCTCCCTTAGAGTTAAACTAGCTTCTGAAAGCTCAACCTCCGGGGAGTCTGTTTGGCAGAGATTTAGAACACACTTTTCCAAGCCTGTTGGAAGGCCTTTGCAGTTTCATTTCGTGTCTAATTTCCCAAACCAAACTGCTTGCAGCTCTAACTCCCTTCTAACTACCACTTCTTCGGTTCAGTGAGATATGCTGGATTCTAAACGGAGAAGCTTCTCTGACGCTTTATCACAGAGATTTTGAAACTGAAATCTCCCATGCCGTTTCCACCATAGGCAGCAACGGGCTTCCCCATAGAACTTGCCAACCCGAATTCCTACAGGCTAGATGTGAGAGGCACATTCTGCTGCTTCCTCCCTTAGAGTTAAACTAGCTTCTGAAAGCTCAACCTCCGGGGAGTCTGTTTGGCAGAGATATAGAACACACTTTTCCAAGCCTGTTGGAAGGCCTTTGCAGTTTCATTTCGCATCTAATTTCCCAAACCAAACTGCTTGCAGCTCTAACTCCATTCTAACTACCACTTCTTCGGTTCTGTGAGATATGCTGCATTCTAAACGGAGAAGCTTCTCTGACGCTTTTTCACAGAGATTTTGAAACTGAAATCTCCCATGCCGTTTCCACCATAGGCAGCAATGGGCTTCCCCATAGAACTTGCCAACCTGAATTCCTACAGGCTAGATGTGAGAGGCACATTCTGCTGCTTCCTCCCTTAGAGTTAAACTAGCTTCTGAAAGCTCAACCTCCGGGGAGTCTGTTTGGCAGAGATATAGAACACACTTTTTCAAGCCTGCTGGAAGGCACTTGCAGTTTCATTTCGCGTCTAATTTCCCAAACCAAACTACTTGCAGCTCTAACTCCCTTCTAACTACCACTTCTTCGGTTCAGTGAGATATCCAGGATTCTAAACGTGGAAGCTTCTTTGACGCTTTTTCACAGAGATTTTGAAACTGAAATTTCCAAACCCGTTTCCAACGAAGGCGCCAATGGGCTTCCCCATAGAACTTGCCAACCTGAATTCCTACAGGCTAGATGTGAGAGGCACATTCTGCTGCTTCCTCCCTTAGAGTTAAACTAGCTTCTGAAAGCTCAACCTCCGGGGAGTCTGTTTGGCAGAGATATAGAACACAATTTTCCAAGCCTGTTGGAAGGCACTTGCAGTTTCATTTCGCGTCTAATTTCCCAAACCAAACTGCTTGCAGCTCTAACTCCCTTCTAACTACCACTTCTTCGGTTCTGTGAGATATGCTGGATTCTAAACGGAGAAGCTTCTCTGACGCTTTTTCACAGAGATTTTGAAACTGAAATCTCCCATGCCGTTTCCACCATAGGCAGCAATGGGCTTCCCCATAGAACTTGCCAACCTGAATTCCTACAGGCTAGATGTGAGAGGCACATTCTGCTGCTTCCTCCCTTAGAGTTAAACTAGCTTCTGAAAGCTCAACCTCCGGGGAGTCTGTTTGGCAGAGATATAGAACACACTTTTCCAAGCCTGTTGGAAGGCATTTGCAGTTTCATTTCGCGTCTAATTTCCCAAACCAAACTGCTTGCAGCTCTAACTCCCTTCTAACTACCAATTCTTCGGTTCAGTGAGATATGCTGGATTCTAAACGGGGAAGCATCTCTGACGCTTTTTCACAGAGATTTTGAAACTGAAATCTCCCATGCCGTTTCCACCATAGGCAGCAACGGGCTTCCCTATAGAACTTGCCAACCTGAATTCCTACAGGCTAGATGTGAGAGGCACATTCTGCTGCTTCCTCCCTTTGAGTTAAACTAGCTTCTGAAAGCTCAACCTCCGGGGAGTCTGTTTGGCAGAGATATAGAACACACTTTTCCAAGCCTGTTGGAAGGTCTTTGCAGTTTCATTTCGCGTCTAATTTCCCAAACCAAACTGCTTGCAGCTCTAACTCCCTTCTAACTACCACTTCTTCGATTCAGTGAGATATGCTGGAATCTAAACGGAGAAGCTTCTCTGACGCTTTTTCACAGAGATTTTGAAACTGAAATCTCCCATGCCGTTTCCACCATAGGCAGCAATGGGCTTCCCCATAGAACTTGCCAACCTGAATTCCTACAGGCTAGATGTGAGAGGCACATTCTGCTGCTTCCTCCCTTAGAGTTAAACTTGCTTCTGAAAGCTCAACCTCCCGGGAGTCTGTTTGGCAGAGATATAGAACACACTTTTCCAAGCCTGTTGGAAGGCACTTGCAGTTTCATGTCGCGTCTAATTTCCCAAACCAAACTGCTTGCAGCTCTAACTCCCTTCTAACTACCACTTCTTCGGTTCAGTGAGATATGCTGGATTCTAAACGGAGAAGCTTCTCTGACTCTTTTTCACAGAGATTTTGAAACTGAAATCTCCCATGCTGTTTCCACCATAGGCAGCAATGGGCTTCCCCATAGAACTTGCCAACCTGAATTCCTACAGGCTAGATGTGAGAGGCACATTCTGCTGCTTCCTCCCTTAGAGTTAAACTAGCTTCTGAAAGCTCAACCTCCGGGGAGTCTGTTTGGCAGAGATATAGAACACACTTTTCCAAGCCTGTTGGAAGGCACTTGCAGTTTCATTTCGCGTCTAATTTCCCAAACCAAACTGCTTGCAGCTCTAACTCCCTTCTAACTACCACTTCTTCGGTTCTGTGAGATATGCTGGATTCTAAACGGAGAAGCTTCTCTGACGCTTTTTCACAGAGATTTTGAAACTGAAATCTCCCATGCCGTTTCCACCATAGGCAGCAATGGGCTTCCCATAGAACTTGCCAACCTGAATTCCTACAGGCTAGATGTGAGAGGCACATTCTCCTGCTTCCTCACTTAGAGTTAAGCTTGCTTCTGAAAGCTCAAACTCCGGGGACTCTGTTTGGCAGAGGTATAGAACACACTTTTCCAAGCCTGTTGGAAGGCCTTTGCAGTTTCATTTGGCGTCTAATTTCCCAAACCAAACTGCTTGCAGCTCTAACTCCCTTCTAACTACCACTTCTTCGGTTCTGTGAGATATGCTGGATTCTAAACGGAGAAGCTTCTCTGACGCTTTTTCACAGAGATTTTGAAACTGAAATCTCCCATGCCGTTTCCACCATAGGCAGCAATGGGCTTCCCCATAGACCTTGCCAACCTGAATTCCTAAAGGCTAGATGTGAGAGGCACATTCTGCTGCTTCCTCCCTTAGAGTTAAACTTGCTTCTGAAAGCTCAACCTCCGGGGAGTCTGTTTGGCAGAGATATAGAACACACTTTTCCAAGCCTGTTGGAAGGCCTTTGCAGTTTCATTTCGTGTCTAATTTCCCAAACCAAACTGCTTGCAGCTCTAACTCCTTTCTAACTACCACTTCTTCGGTTCAGTGAGATATGCTGGAATGTAAACGAAGAAGCTTCTCTGACGCTTTTTCACAGAGATTTTGAAACTGAAATGTCCCATGCCGTTTCCACCATAGGCAGCAATGGGCTTCCCCATAGAACTTGCCAACCTGAATTCCTACAGGCTAGATGTGAGAGGCACATTCTGCTGCTTCCTCCCTTAGAGTTAAACTAGCTTCTGAAAGCTCAACCTCCGGGGAGTCTGTTTGGCAGAGATATAGAACACACTTTTCCAAGCCTGTTGGAAGGCACTTGCAGTTTCATTTCGCGTCTAATTTCCCAAACCAAACTGCTTGCAGCTCTAACTCCCTTCTAACTACCACTTCTTCGGTTCTGTGAGATATGCTGGATTCTAAACGGAGAAGCTTCTCTGACTCTTTTTCACAGAGATTTTGAAACTGAAATCTCCCATGCCGTTTCCACCATAGGCAGCAATGGGCTTCCCCATAGAACTTGCCAACCTGAATTCCTACAGGCTAGATGTGAGAGGCACATTCTGCTGCTTCCTCCCTTAGAGTTAAACTAGCTTCTGAAAGCTCAACCTCCGGGGAGTCTGTTTGGCAGAGATATAGAACACACTTTTCCAAGCCTGTTGGAAGGCACTTGCAGTTTCATTTGGCGTCTAATTTCCCAAACCAAACTGCTTGCAGCTCTAACTCCCTTCTAACTACCACTTCTTCGGTTCTGTGAGATATGCTGGATTCTAAACGGAGAAGCTTCTCTGACGCTTTTTCACAGAGATTTTGAAACTGAAATCTCCCATGCCGTTTCCACCATAGGCAGCCATGGGCTTCCCCATAGAACTTGCCAACCTGAATTCCTACAGGCTAGATGTGAGAGGCACATTCTGCTGCTTCCTCCCTTAGAGTTAAACTAGCTTCTTAAAGCTCAACCTCCGGGGAGTCTGTTTGGCAGAGATATAGAACACAATTTTTCAAGCCTGCTGGAAGGCACTTGCAGTTTCATTTCGCGTCTAATTTCCCAAACCAAACTGCTTGCAGCTCTAACTCCCTTCTAACTACCACTTCTTCGGTTCAGTGAGATATCCAGGATTCTAAACGTGGAAGCTTCTCTGACGCTTTTTCACAGAGATTTTGAAACTGAAATCTCCGATGCCGTTTCCACCATAGGCAGCAATGGGCTTCCCCTTAGAACTTGCCAACCTGAATTCCTACAGGCTAGATGTGAGAGGCACATTCTGCTGCTTCCTCCCTTAGAGTTAAACTAGCTTCTGAAAGCTCAACCTCCGGGGAGTCTGTTTGGCAGAGATATAGAACACACTTTTCCAAGCCTGTTGGAAGGCACTTGCAGTTTCATTTCGCGTCTAATTTCCCAAACCAAACGGCTTGCAGCTCTAACTCCCTTCTAACTACCACTTCTTTGGTTCTGTGAGATATGCTGGATTCTAAACCGAGAAGCTTCTCTGACGCTTTTTCACAGAGATTTTGAAACTGAAATCTCCCATGCCGTTTCCACCATAGGCAGCAATGGGCTTCCCCATAGAACTTGCCAACCTGAATTCCTACAGGCTAGATGTGAGAGGCACATTCTGCTGCTTCCTCCCTTAGAGTTAAACTAGCTTCTGAAAGCTCAACCTCCGGGGAGTCTGTTTGGCAGAGATATGGAACACACATTTCCAAGCCAGTTGGAAGGCATTTGCAGTTTCATTTCGCGTCTAATTTCCCAAACCAAACTGCTTGCAGCTCTAACTCCCTTCTAACTACCAATTCTTCGGTTCAGTGAGATATGCTGGATTCTAAACGGGGAAGCATCTCTGACGCTTTTTCACAGAGATTTTGAAACTGAAATCTCCCATGCCGTTTCCACCATAGGCAGCAACGGGCTTCCCCATTGAACTTGCCAACCTGAATTCCTACAGGCTAGATGTGAGAGGCACATTCTGCTGCTTCCTCCCTTTGAGTTAAACTAGCTTCTGAAAGCTCAACCTCCGGGGAGTCTGTTTGGCAGAGATATAGAACACACTTTTCCAAGCCTGTTGGAAGGTCTTTGCAGTTTCATTTCGCGTCTAATTTCCCAAACCAAACTGCTTGCAGCTCTAACTCCCTTCTAACTACCACTTCTTCGGTTCAGTGAGATATGCTGGATTCTAAACGGAGAAGCTTCTCTGACGCTTTATCACAGAGATTTTGAAACTGAAATTTCCAAACCCGTTTCCAACGAAGGCGCCAATGGGCTTCCCCATAGAATTTGCCAACCTGAATTCCTAAAGGCTAGATGTGAGAGGCACATTCTGCTGCTTCCTCCCTTAGAGTTAAACTAGCTTCTGAAAGCTCAACCTCCGGGGAGTTTGTTTGGCAGAGATATAGAACACACTTTTCCAAGCCTGTTGGAAGGCATTTGCAGTTTCATTTCGCGTCTAATTTCCCAAACCAAACTGCTTGCAGCTCTAACTCCCTTCTAACTACCACTTCTTCGGTTCAGTGAGATATGCTGGATTCTAAACGGAGAAGCTTCTCTGACGCTTTTTCACAGAGATTTTGAAACTGAAATCTCCCATGCCGTTTCCACCATAGGCAGCAATGGGCTTCCCATAGAACTTGCCAACCTGAATTCCTACAGGCTAGATGTGAGAGGCACATTCTGCTGCTTCCTCCCTTAGAGTTAAGCTTGCTTCTGAAAGCTCAAACTCCGGGGACTCTGTTTGGCAGAGGTATAGAACACACTTTTCCGAGCCTGTTGGAAGGCCTTTGCAGTTTCATTTCGCGTCTAATTTCCCAAACCAAACTGCTTGCAGCTCTAACTCCCTTCTACTACCACTTCTTCGGTTCACTGAGATATGCTGGATTCTAAACGGGGAAGCTTCTCTGACGCTTTTTCACAGAGATTTTGAAACTGAAATTTCCAAACCCGTTTCCAACGAAGGCGCCAACGGGCTTCCCCATAGAACTTGCCAACCTGAATTCCTACAGGCTAGATGTGAGAGGCACATTGTGCTGCTTCCTCCCGTAGAGTTAAACTAGCTTCTGAAAGCTCCACCTCCGGGAAGTCTGTTTGGCAGAGATATAGAACACACTTTTCCAAGCCTGTTGGAAGGCCTTTGCAGTTTCATTTCGCGTCTAATTTCCCAAACCAAACTGCTTGCAGCTCTAACTCCCTTCTAACTACCACTTCTTCGGTTCAGTGAGATATGCTGGATTCTAAACGGAGAAGCTTCTCTGACGCTTTTTCACAGAGATTTTGAAACTGAAATCTCCCATGCTGTTTCCACCATAGGCAGCAATAGGCTTCCCCATAGAACTTGCCAACCTGAATTCCTACAGGCTAGATGTGAGAGGCACATTCTGCTGCTTCCTCCCTTAGAGTTAAACTAGCTTCTGAAAGCTCAACCTCCGGGGAGTCTGTTTGGCAGAGATTTAGAACACACTTTTCCAAGCCTGTTGGAAGGCCTTTGCAGTTTCATTTCGTGTCTAATTTCCCAAACCAAACTGCTTGCAGCTCTAACTCCCTTCTAACTACCACTTCTTCGGTTCAGTGAGATATGCTGGATTCTAAACGGAGAAGCTTCTCTGACGCTTTATCACAGAGATTTTGAAACTGAAATCTCCCATGCCGTTTCCACCATAGGCAGCAACGGGCTTCCCCATAGAACTTGCCAACCCGAATTCCTACAGGCTAGATGTGAGAGGCACATTCTGCTGCTTCCTCCCTTAGAGTTAAACTAGCTTCTGAAAGCTCAACCTCCGGGGAGTCTGTTTGGCAGAGATATAGAACACACTTTTCCAAGCCTGTTGGAAGGCCTTTGCAGTTTCATTTCGCATCTAATTTCCCAAACCAAACTGCTTGCAGCTCTAACTCCATTCTAACTACCACTTCTTCGGTTCTGTGAGATATGCTGCATTCTAAACGGAGAAGCTTCTCTGACGCTTTTTCACAGAGATTTTGAAACTGAAATCTCCCATGCCGTTTCCACCATAGGCAGCAATGGGCTTCCCCATAGAACTTGCCAACCTGAATTCCTACAGGCTAGATGTGAGAGGCACATTCTGCTGCTTCCTCCCTTAGAGTTAAACTAGCTTCTGAAAGCTCAACCTCCGGGGAGTCTGTTTGGCAGAGATATAGAACACACTTTTTCAAGCCTGCTGGAAGGCACTTGCAGTTTCATTTCGCGTCTAATTTCCCAAACCAAACTACTTGCAGCTCTAACTCCCTTCTAACTACCACTTCTTCGGTTCAGTGAGATATCCAGGATTCTAAACGTGGAAGCTTCTTTGACGCTTTTTCACAGAGATTTTGAAACTGAAATTTCCAAACCCGTTTCCAACGAAGGCGCCAATGGGCTTCCCCATAGAACTTGCCAACCTGAATTCCTACAGGCTAGATGTGAGAGGCACATTCTGCTGCTTCCTCCCTTAGAGTTAAACTAGCTTCTGAAAGCTCAACCTCCGGGGAGTCTGTTTGGCAGAGATATAGAACACAATTTTCCAAGCCTGTTGGAAGGCACTTGCAGTTTCATTTCGCGTCTAATTTCCCAAACCAAACTGCTTGCAGCTCTAACTCCCTTCTAACTACCACTTCTTCGGTTCTGTGAGATATGCTGGATTCTAAACGGAGAAGCTTCTCTGACGCTTTTTCACAGAGATTTTGAAACTGAAATCTCCCATGCCGTTTCCACCATAGGCAGCAATGGGCTTCCCCATAGAACTTGCCAACCTGAATTCCTACAGGCTAGATGTGAGAGGCACATTCTGCTGCTTCCTCCCTTAGAGTTAAACTAGCTTCTGAAAGCTCAACCTCCGGGGAGTCTGTTTGGCAGAGATATAGAACACACTTTTCCAAGCCTGTTGGAAGGCATTTGCAGTTTCATTTCGCGTCTAATTTCCCAAACCAAACTGCTTGCAGCTCTAACTCCCTTCTAACTACCAATTCTTCGGTTCAGTGAGATATGCTGGATTCTAAACGGGGAAGCATCTCTGACGCTTTTTCACAGAGATTTTGAAACTGAAATCTCCCATGCCGTTTCCACCATAGGCAGCAACGGGCTTCCCTATAGAACTTGCCAACCTGAATTCCTACAGGCTAGATGTGAGAGGCACATTCTGCTGCTTCCTCCCTTTGAGTTAAACTAGCTTCTGAAAGCTCAACCTCCGGGGAGTCTGTTTGGCAGAGATATAGAACACACTTTTCCAAGCCTGTTGGAAGGTCTTTGCAGTTTCATTTCGCGTCTAATTTCCCAAACCAAACTGCTTGCAGCTCTAACTCCCTTCTAACTACCACTTCTTCGATTCAGTGAGATATGCTGGAATCTAAACGGAGAAGCTTCTCTGACGCTTTTTCACAGAGATTTTGAAACTGAAATCTCCCATGCCGTTTCCACCATAGGCAGCAATGGGCTTCCCCATAGAACTTGCCAACCTGAATTCCTACAGGCTAGATGTGAGAGGCACATTCTGCTGCTTCCTCCCTTAGAGTTAAACTTGCTTCTGAAAGCTCAACCTCCCGGGAGTCTGTTTGGCAGAGATATAGAACACACTTTTCCAAGCCTGTTGGAAGGCACTTGCAGTTTCATGTCGCGTCTAATTTCCCAAACCAAACTGCTTGCAGCTCTAACTCCCTTCTAACTACCACTTCTTCGGTTCAGTGAGATATGCTGGATTCTAAACGGAGAAGCTTCTCTGACTCTTTTTCACAGAGATTTTGAAACTGAAATCTCCCATGCTGTTTCCACCATAGGCAGCAATGGGCTTCCCCATAGAACTTGCCAACCTGAATTCCTACAGGCTAGATGTGAGAGGCACATTCTGCTGCTTCCTCCCTTAGAGTTAAACTAGCTTCTGAAAGCTCAACCTCCGGGGAGTCTGTTTGGCAGAGATATAGAACACACTTTTCCAAGCCTGTTGGAAGGCACTTGCAGTTTCATTTCGCGTCTAATTTCCCAAACCAAACTGCTTGCAGCTCTAACTCCCTTCTAACTACCACTTCTTCGGTTCTGTGAGATATGCTGGATTCTAAACGGAGAAGCTTCTCTGACGCTTTTTCACAGAGATTTTGAAACTGAAATCTCCCATGCCGTTTCCACCATAGGCAGCAATGGGCTTCCCATAGAACTTGCCAACCTGAATTCCTACAGGCTAGATGTGAGAGGCACATTCTCCTGCTTCCTCACTTAGAGTTAAGCTTGCTTCTGAAAGCTCAAACTCCGGGGACTCTGTTTGGCAGAGGTATAGAACACACTTTTCCAAGCCTGTTGGAAGGCCTTTGCAGTTTCATTTGGCGTCTAATTTCCCAAACCAAACTGCTTGCAGCTCTAACTCCCTTCTAACTACCACTTCTTCGGTTCTGTGAGATATGCTGGATTCTAAACGGAGAAGCTTCTCTGACGCTTTTTCACAGAGATTTTGAAACTGAAATCTCCCATGCCGTTTCCACCATAGGCAGCAATGGGCTTCCCCATAGACCTTGCCAACCTGAATTCCTAAAGGCTAGATGTGAGAGGCACATTCTGCTGCTTCCTCCCTTAGAGTTAAACTTGCTTCTGAAAGCTCAACCTCCGGGGAGTCTGTTTGGCAGAGATATAGAACACACTTTTCCAAGCCTGTTGGAAGGCCTTTGCAGTTTCATTTCGTGTCTAATTTCCCAAACCAAACTGCTTGCAGCTCTAACTCCTTTCTAACTACCACTTCTTCGGTTCAGTGAGATATGCTGGAATGTAAACGAAGAAGCTTCTCTGACGCTTTTTCACAGAGATTTTGAAACTGAAATGTCCCATGCCGTTTCCACCATAGGCAGCAATGGGCTTCCCCATAGAACTTGCCAACCTGAATTCCTACAGGCTAGATGTGAGAGGCACATTCTGCTGCTTCCTCCCTTAGAGTTAAACTAGCTTCTGAAAGCTCAACCTCCGGGGAGTCTGTTTGGCAGAGATATAGAACACACTTTTCCAAGCCTGTTGGAAGGCACTTGCAGTTTCATTTCGCGTCTAATTTCCCAAACCAAACTGCTTGCAGCTCTAACTCCCTTCTAACTACCACTTCTTCGGTTCTGTGAGATATGCTGGATTCTAAACGGAGAAGCTTCTCTGACTCTTTTTCACAGAGATTTTGAAACTGAAATCTCCCATGCCGTTTCCACCATAGGCAGCAATGGGCTTCCCCATAGAACTTGCCAACCTGAATTCCTACAGGCTAGATGTGAGAGGCACATTCTGCTGCTTCCTCCCTTAGAGTTAAACTAGCTTCTGAAAGCTCAACCTCCGGGGAGTCTGTTTGGCAGAGATATAGAACACACTTTTCCAAGCCTGTTGGAAGGCACTTGCAGTTTCATTTGGCGTCTAATTTCCCAAACCAAACTGCTTGCAGCTCTAACTCCCTTCTAACTACCACTTCTTCGGTTCTGTGAGATATGCTGGATTCTAAACGGAGAAGCTTCTCTGACGCTTTTTCACAGAGATTTTGAAACTGAAATCTCCCATGCCGTTTCCACCATAGGCAGCCATGGGCTTCCCCATAGAACTTGCCAACCTGAATTCCTACAGGCTAGATGTGAGAGGCACATTCTGCTGCTTCCTCCCTTAGAGTTAAACTAGCTTCTTAAAGCTCAACCTCCGGGGAGTCTGTTTGGCAGAGATATAGAACGCAATTTTTCAAGCCTGCTGGAAGGCACTTGCAGTTTCATTTCGCGTCTAATTTCCCAAACCAAACTGCTTGCAGCTCTAACTCCCTTCTAACTACCACTTCTTCGGTTCAGTGAGATATCCAGGATTCTAAACGTGGAAGCTTCTCTGACGCTTTTTCACAGAGATTTTGAAACTGAAATCTCCGATGCCGTTTCCACCATAGGCAGCAATGGGCTTCCCCTTAGAACTTGCCAACCTGAATTCCTACAGGCTAGATGTGAGAGGCACATTCTGCTGCTTCCTCCCTTAGAGTTAAACTAGCTTCTGAAAGCTCAACCTCCGGGGAGTCTGTTTGGCAGAGATATAGAACACACTTTTCCAAGCCTGTTGGAAGGCACTTGCAGTTTCATTTCGCGTCTAATTTCCCAAACCAAACGGCTTGCAGCTCTAACTCCCTTCTAACTACCACTTCTTTGGTTCTGTGAGATATGCTGGATTCTAAACCGAGAAGCTTCTCTGACGCTTTTTCACAGAGATTTTGAAACTGAAATCTCCCATGCCGTTTCCACCATAGGCAGCAATGGGCTTCCCCATAGAACTTGCCAACCTGAATTCCTACAGGCTAGATGTGAGAGGCACATTCTGCTGCTTCCTCCCTTAGAGTTAAACTAGCTTCTGAAAGCTCAACCTCCGGGGAGTCTGTTTGGCAGAGATATGGAACACACATTTCCAAGCCAGTTGGAAGGCATTTGCAGTTTCATTTCGCGTCTAATTTCCCAAACCAAACTGCTTGCAGCTCTAACTCCCTTCTAACTACCAATTCTTCGGTTCAGTGAGATATGCTGGATTCTAAACGGGGAAGCATCTCTGACGCTTTTTCACAGAGATTTTGAAACTGAAATCTCCCATGCCGTTTCCACCATAGGCAGCAACGGGCTTCCCCATTGAACTTGCCAACCTGAATTCCTACAGGCTAGATGTGAGAGGCACATTCTGCTGCTTCCTCCCTTTGAGTTAAACTAGCTTCTGAAAGCTCAACCTCCGGGGAGTCTGTTTGGCAGAGATATAGAACACACTTTTCCAAGCCTGTTGGAAGGTCTTTGCAGTTTCATTTCGCGTCTAATTTCCCAAACCAAACTGCTTGCAGCTCTAACTCCCTTCTAACTACCACTTCTTCGGTTCAGTGAGATATGCTGGATTCTAAACGGAGAAGCTTCTCTGACGCTTTTTCACAGAGATTTTGAAACTGAAATCTCCCATGCCGTTTCCACCATAGGCAGCAATGGGCTTCCCATAGAACTTGCCAACCTGAATTCCTACAGGCTAGATGTGAGAGGCACATTCTGCTGCTTCCTCCCTTAGAGTTAAGCTTGCTTCTGAAAGCTCAAACTCCGGGGACTCTGTTTGGCAGAGGTATAGAACACACTTTTCCGAGCCTGTTGGAAGGCCTTTGCAGTTTCATTTCGCGTCTAATTTCCCAAACCAAACTGCTTGCAGCTCTAACTCCCTTCTAACTACCACTTCTTCGGTTCTGTGAGATATGCTGGATTCTAAACGGAGAAGCCTCTCTGACGCTTTTTCACAGAGATTTTGAAACTGAAATCTCCCATGCCGTTTCCACCATAGGCAGCAATGGGCTTCCCCATAGAACTTGCCAACCTGAATTGCTACAGGCTAGATGTGAGAGGCACATTCTGCTGCTTCCTCCCTTAGAGTTAAACTTGCTTCTGAAAGCTCAACCTCCGGGGAGTCTGTTTGGCAGAGATATAGAACACACTTTTCCAAGCCTGTTGGATAGCATTTGCAGTGTCATTTCTCGTCTAATTTCCCAAACCAAACTGCTTGCAGCTCTAACTCCCTTCTACTACCACTTCTTCGGTTCACTGAGATATGCTGGATTCTAAACGGGGAAGCTTCTCTGACGCTTTTTCACAGAGATTTTGAAACTGAAATTTCCAAACCCGTTTCCAACGAAGGCGCCAACGGGCTTCCCCATAGAACTTGCCAACCTGAATTCCTACAGGCTAGATGTGAGAGGCACATTGTGCTGCTTCCTCCCGTAGAGTTAAACTAGCTTCTGAAAGCTCCACCTCCGGGAAGTCTGTTTGGCAGAGATATAGAACACACTTTTCCAAGCCTGTTGGAAGGCCTTTGCAGTTTCATTTCGCGTCTAATTTCCCAAACCAAACTGCTTGCAGCTCTAACTCCCTTCTAACTACCACTTCTTCGGTTCAGTGAGATATGCTGGATTCTAAACGGAGAAGCTTCTCTGACGCTTTTTCACAGAGATTTTGAAACTGAAATCTCCCATGCTGTTTCCACCATAGGCAGCAATAGGCTTCCCCATAGAACTTGCCAACCTGAATTCCTACAGGCTAGATGTGAGAGGCACATTCTGCTGCTTCCTCCCTTAGAGTTAAACTAGCTTCTGAAAGCTCAACCTCCGGGGAGTCTGTTTGGCAGAGATTTAGAACACACTTTTCCAAGCCTGTTGGAAGGCCTTTGCAGTTTCATTTCGTGTCTAATTTCCCAAACCAAACTGCTTGCAGCTCTAACTCCCTTCTAACTACCACTTCTTCGGTTCAGTGAGATATGCTGGATTCTAAACGGAGAAGCTTCTCTGACGCTTTATCACAGAGATTTTGAAACTGAAATCTCCCATGCCGTTTCCACCATAGGCAGCAACGGGCTTCCCCATAGAACTTGCCAACCCGAATTCCTACAGGCTAGATGTGAGAGGCACATTCTGCTGCTTCCTCCCTTAGAGTTAAACTAGCTTCTGAAAGCTCAACCTCCGGGGAGTCTGTTTGGCAGAGATATAGAACACACTTTTCCAAGCCTGTTGGAAGGCCTTTGCAGTTTCATTTCGCATCTAATTTCCCAAACCAAACTGCTTGCAGCTCTAACTCCATTCTAACTACCACTTCTTCGGTTCTGTGAGATATGCTGCATTCTAAACGGAGAAGCTTCTCTGACGCTTTTTCACAGAGATTTTGAAACTGAAATCTCCCATGCCGTTTCCACCATAGGCAGCAATGGGCTTCCCCATAGAACTTGCCAACCTGAATTCCTACAGGCTAGATGTGAGAGGCACATTCTGCTGCTTCCTCCCTTAGAGTTAAACTAGCTTCTGAAAGCTCAACCTCCGGGGAGTCTGTTTGGCAGAGATATAGAACACACTTTTTCAAGCCTGCTGGAAGGCACTTGCAGTTTCATTTCGCGTCTAATTTCCCAAACCAAACTACTTGCAGCTCTAACTCCCTTCTAACTACCACTTCTTCGGTTCAGTGAGATATCCAGGATTCTAAACGTGGAAGCTTCTTTGACGCTTTTTCACAGAGATTTTGAAACTGAAATTTCCAAACCCGTTTCCAACGAAGGCGCCAATGGGCTTCCCCATAGAACTTGCCAACCTGAATTCCTACAGGCTAGATGTGAGAGGCACATTCTGCTGCTTCCTCCCTTAGAGTTAAACTAGCTTCTGAAAGCTCAACCTCCGGGGAGTCTGTTTGGCAGAGATATAGAACACAATTTTCCAAGCCTGTTGGAAGGCACTTGCAGTTTCATTTCGCGTCTAATTTCCCAAACCAAACTGCTTGCAGCTCTAACTCCCTTCTAACTACCACTTCTTCGGTTCTGTGAGATATGCTGGATTCTAAACGGAGAAGCTTCTCTGACGCTTTTTCACAGAGATTTTGAAACTGAAATCTCCCATGCCGTTTCCACCATAGGCAGCAATGGGCTTCCCCATAGAACTTGCCAACCTGAATTCCTACAGGCTAGATGTGAGAGGCACATTCTGCTGCTTCCTCCCTTAGAGTTAAACTAGCTTCTGAAAGCTCAACCTCCGGGGAGTCTGTTTGGCAGAGATATAGAACACACTTTTCCAAGCCTGTTGGAAGGCATTTGCAGTTTCATTTCGCGTCTAATTTCCCAAACCAAACTGCTTGCAGCTCTAACTCCCTTCTAACTACCAATTCTTCGGTTCAGTGAGATATGCTGGATTCTAAACGGGGAAGCATCTCTGACGCTTTTTCACAGAGATTTTGAAACTGAAATCTCCCATGCCGTTTCCACCATAGGCAGCAACGGGCTTCCCTATAGAACTTGCCAACCTGAATTCCTACAGGCTAGATGTGAGAGGCACATTCTGCTGCTTCCTCCCTTTGAGTTAAACTAGCTTCTGAAAGCTCAACCTCCGGGGAGTCTGTTTGGCAGAGATATAGAACACACTTTTCCAAGCCTGTTGGAAGGTCTTTGCAGTTTCATTTCGCGTCTAATTTCCCAAACCAAACTGCTTGCAGCTCTAACTCCCTTCTAACTACCACTTCTTCGATTCAGTGAGATATGCTGGAATCTAAACGGAGAAGCTTCTCTGACGCTTTTTCACAGAGATTTTGAAACTGAAATCTCCCATGCCGTTTCCACCATAGGCAGCAATGGGCTTCCCCATAGAACTTGCCAACCTGAATTCCTACAGGCTAGATGTGAGAGGCACATTCTGCTGCTTCCTCCCTTAGAGTTAAACTTGCTTCTGAAAGCTCAACCTCCCGGGAGTCTGTTTGGCAGAGATATAGAACACACTTTTCCAAGCCTGTTGGAAGGCACTTGCAGTTTCATGTCGCGTCTAATTTCCCAAACCAAACTGCTTGCAGCTCTAACTCCCTTCTAACTACCACTTCTTCGGTTCTGTGAGATATGCTGGATTCTAAACGGAGAAGCTTCTCTGACTCTTTTTCACAGAGATTTTGAAACTGAAATCTCCCATGCCGTTTCCACCATAGGCAGCAATGGGCTTCCCCATAGAACTTGCCAACCTGAATTCCTACAGGCTAGATGTGAGAGGCACATTCTGCTGCTTCCTCCCTTAGAGTTAAACTAGCTTCTGAAAGCTCAACCTCCGGGGAGTCTGTTTGGCAGAGATATAGAACACACTTTCCCAAGCCTGTTGGAAGGCACTTGCAGTTTCATTTCGCGTCTAATTTCCCAAACCAAACTGCTTGCAGCTCTAACTCCCTTCTAACTACCACTTCTTCGGTTCAGTGAGATATGCTGGATTCTAAACGGAGAAGCTTCTCTGACGCTTTATCACAGAGATTTTGAAACTGAAATTTCCAAACCCGTTTCCAACGAAGGCGCCAATGGGCTTCCCCATAGAATTTGCCAACCTGAATTCCTAAAGGCTAGATGTGAGAGGCACATTCTGCTGCTTCCTCCCTTAGAGTTAAACTAGCTTCTGAAAGCTCAACCTCCGGGGAGTTTGTTTGGCAGAGATATAGAACACACTTTTCCAAGCCTGTTGGGTAGCATTTGCAGTGTCATTTCGCGTCTAATTTCCCAAACCAAACTGCTTGCAGCTCTAACTCCCTTCTACTACCACTTCTTCGGTTCACTGAGATATGCTGGATTCTAAACGGGGAAGCTTCTCTGACGCTTTTTCACAGAGATTTTGAAACTGAAATCTCCCATGCCGTTTCCACCATAGGCAGCAATGGGCTTCCCATAGAACTTGCCAACCTGAATTCCTACAGGCTAGATGTGAGAGGCACATTCTGCTGCTTCCTCCCTTAGAGTTAAGCTTGCTTCTGAAAGCTCAAACTCCGGGGACTCTGTTTGGCAGAGGTATAGAACACACTTTTCCGAGCCTGTTGGAAGGCCTTTGCAGTTTCATTTCGCGTCTAATTTCCCAAACCAAACTGCTTGCAGCTCTAACTCCCTTCTAACTACCACGTCTTCGGTTCTGTGAGATATGCTGGATTCTAAACGGAGAAGCCTCTCTGACGCTTTTTCACAGAGATTTTGAAACTGAAATCTCCCATGCCGTTTCCACCATAGGCAGCAATGGGCTTCTCCATAGAACTTGCCAACCTGAATTGCTACAGGCTAGATGTGAGAGGCACATTCTGCTGCTTCCTCCCTTAGAGTTAAACTTGCTTCTGAAAGCTCAACCTCCGGGGAGTCTGTTTGGCAGAGATATAGAACACACTTTTCCAAGCCTGTTGGATAGCATTTGCAGTGTCATTTCGCGTCTAATTTCCCAAACCAAACTGCTTGCAGCTCTAACTCCCTTCTACTACCACTTCTTCGGTTCACTGAGATATGCTGGATTCTAAACGGGGAAGCTTCTCTGACGCTTTTTCACAGAGATTTTGAAACTGAAATTTCCAAACCCGTTTCCAACGAAGGCGCCAACGGGCTTCCCCATAGAACTTGCCAACCTGAATTCCTACAGGCTAGATGTGAGAGGCACATTGTGCTGCTTCCTCCCGTAGAGTTAAACTAGCTTCTGAAAGCTCCACCTCCGGGAAGTCTGTTTGGCAGAGATATAGAACACACTTTTCCAAGCCTGTTGGAAGGCCTTTGCAGTTTCATTTCGCGTCTAATTTCCCAAACCAAACTGCTTGCAGCTCTAACTCCCTTCTAACTACCACTTCTTCGGTTCAGTGAGATATGCTGGATTCTAAACGGAGAAGCTTCTCTGACGCTTTTTCACAGAGATTTTGAAACTGAAATCTCCCATGCTGTTTCCACCATAGGCAGCAATAGGCTTCCCCATAGAACTTGCCAACCTGAATTCCTACAGGCTAGATGTGAGAGGCACATTCTGCTGCTTCCTCCCTTAGAGTTAAACTAGCTTCTGAAAGCTCAACCTCCGGGGAGTCTGTTTGGCAGAGATTTAGAACACACTTTTCCAAGCCTGTTGGAAGGCCTTTGCAGTTTCATTTCGTGTCTAATTTCCCAAACCAAACTGCTTGCAGCTCTAACTCCCTTCTAACTACCACTTCTTCGGTTCAGTGAGATATGCTGGATTCTAAACGGAGAAGCTTCTCTGACGCTTTATCACAGAGATTTTGAAACTGAAATCTCCCATGCCGTTTCCACCATAGGCAGCAACGGGCTTCCCCATAGAACTTGCCAACCCGAATTCCTACAGGCTAGATGTGAGAGGCACATTCTGCTGCTTCCTCCCTTAGAGTTAAACTAGCTTCGGAAAGCTCAACCTCCGGGGAGTCTGTTTGGCAGAGATATAGAACACACTTTTCCAAGCCTGTTGGAAGGCCTTTGCAGTTTCATTTCGCATCTAATTTCCCAAACCAAACTGCTTGCAGCTCTAACTCCATTCTAACTACCACTTCTTCGGTTCTGTGAGATATGCTGCATTCTAAACGGAGAAGCTTCTCTGACGCTTTTTCACAGAGATTTTGAAACTGAAATCTCCCATGCCGTTTCCACCATAGGCAGCAATGGGCTTCCCCATAGAACTTGCCAACCTGAATTCCTACAGGCTAGATGTGAGAGGCACATTCTGCTGCTTCCTCCCTTAGAGTTAAACTAGCTTCTGAAAGCTCAACCTCCGGGGAGTCTGTTTGGCAGAGATATAGAACACACTTTTTCAAGCCTGCTGGAAGGCACTTGCAGTTTCATTTCGCGTCTAATTTCCCAAACCAAACTGCTTGCAGCTCTAACTCCCTTCTAACTACCACTTCTTCGGTTCAGTGAGATATCCAGGATTCTAAACGTGGAAGCTTCTTTGACGCTTTTTCACAGAGATTTTGAAACTGAAATTTCCAAACCCGTTTCCAACGAAGGCGCCAATGGGCTTCCCCATAGAACTTGCCAACCTGAATTCCTACAGGCTAGATGTGAGAGGCACATTCTGCTGCTTCCTCCCTTAGAGTTAAACTAGCTTCTGAAAGCTCAACCTCCGGGGAGTCTGTTTGGCAGAGATATAGAACACAATTTTCCAAGCCTGTTGGAAGGCACTTGCAGTTTCATTTCGCGTCTAATTTCCCAAACCAAACTGCTTGCAGCTCTAACTCCCTTCTAACTACCACTTCTTCGGTTCTGTGAGATATGCTGGATTCTAAACGGAGAAGCTTCTCTGACGCTTTTTCACAGAGATCTTGAAACTGAAATCTCCCATGCCGTTTCCACCATAGGCAGCAATGGGCTTCCCCATAGAACTTGCCAACCTGAATTCCTACAGGCTAGATGTGAGAGGCACATTCTGCTGCTTCCTCCCTTAGAGTTAAACTAGCTTCTGAAAGCTCAACCTCCGGGGAGTCTGTTTGGCAGAGATATAGAACACACTTTTCCAAGCCTGTTGGAAGGCATTTGCAGTTTCATTTCGCGTCTAATTTCCCAAACCAAACTGCTTGCAGCTCTAACTCCCTTCTAACTACCAATTCTTCGGTTCAGTGAGATATGCTGGATTCTAAACGGGGAAGCATCTCTGACGCTTTTTCACAGAGATTTTGAAACTGAAATCTCCCATGCCGTTTCCACCATAGGCAGCAACGGGCTTCCCCATAGAACTTGCCAACCTGAATTCCTACAGGCTAGATGTGAGAGGCACATTCTGCTGCTTCCTCCCTTTGAGTTAAACTAGCTTCTGAAAGCTCAACCTCCGGGGAGTCTGTTTGGCAGAGATATAGAACACACTTTTCCAAGCCTGTTGGAAGGTCTTTGCAGTTTCATTTCGCGTCTAATTTCCCAAACCAAGCTGCTTGCAGCTCTAACTCCCTTCTAACTACCACTTCTTCGGTTCAGTGAGATATGCTGGAATCTAAACGGAGAAGCTTCTCTGACGCTTTTTCACAGAGATTTTGAAACTGAAATCTCCCATGCCGTTTCCACCATAGGCAGCAATGGGCTTCCCCATAGAACTTGCCAACCTGAATTCCTACAGGCTAGATGTGAGAGGCACATTCTGCTGCTTCCTCCCTTAGAGTTAAACTTGCTTCTGAAAGCTCAACCTCCCGGGAGTCTGTTTGGCAGAGATATAGAACACACTTTTCCAAGCCTGTTGGAAGGCACTTGCAGTTTCATGTCGCGTCTAATTTCCCAAACCAAACTGCTTGCAGCTCTAACTCCCTTCTAACTACCACTTCTTCGGTTCTGTGAGATATGCTGGATTCTAAACGGAGAAGCTTCTCTGACTCTTTTTCACAGAGATTTTGAAACTGAAATCTCCCATGCCGTTTCCACCCTAGGCAGCAATGGGCTTCCCCATAGAACTTGCCAACCTGAATTCCTACAGGCTAGATGTGAGAGGCACATTCTGCTGCTTCCTCCCTTAGAGTTAAACTAGCTTCTGAAAGCTCAACCTCCGGGGAGTCTGTTTTGCAGAGATATAGAACACACTTTCCCAAGCCTGTTGGAAGGCACTTGCAGTTTCATTTCGCGTCTAATTTCCCAAACCAAACTGCTTGCAGCTCTAACTCCCTTCTAACTACCACTTCTTCGGTTCTGTGAGATATGCTGGATTCTAAACGGAGAACCTTCTCTGACGCTTTTTCACAGAGATTTTGAAACTGAAATCTCCCATGCCGTTTCCACCATAGGCAGCCATGGGCTTCCCCATAGAACTTGCCAACCTGAATTCCTACAGGCTAGATGTGAGAGGCACATTCTGCTGCTTCCTCCCTTAGAGTTAAACTAGCTTCTGAAAGCTCAACCTCCGGGGAGTCTGTTTGGCAGAGATATAGAAGACAATTTTTCAAGCCTGCTGGAAGGCACTTGCAGTTTCATTTCGCGTCTAATTTCCCAAACCAAACTGCTTGCAGCTCTAACTGCCTTCTAACTACCACTTCTTCGGTTCAGTGAGATATGCTGGATTCTAAACGGAGAAGCTTCTCTGCCGCTTTTTCACAGAGATTTTGAAACTGAAATCTCCCATGCCGTTTCCACCATAGGCAGCAATGGGCTTCCCCATAGAACTTGCCAACCTGAATTCCTAAAGGCTAGATGTGAGAGGCACATTCTGCTGCTTCCTCCCTTAGAGTTAAACTTGCTTCTGAAAGCTCAACCTCCGGGGAGTTTGTTTTTCCGAGATATAGAACACACTTTTCCAAGCCTGTTGGAAGGCATTTGCATTTTCATTTCGCGTCTAATTTCCCAAACCAAAGTGCTTGCAGCTCTAACTCCCTTCTAACTACCACTTCTTCGGTTCAGTGAGATATGCTGGATTCTAAACGGAGAAGCTTCTCTGACGCTTTTTCACAGAGATTTTGAAACTGAAATTTCCAAACCCGTTTCCAACGAAGGCGCCAATGGGCTTCCCCATAGAACTTGCCAACCTGAATTCCTACAGGCTAGATGTGAGAGGCACATTCTGCTGCTTCCTCCCTTAGAGTTAAACTAGCTTCTGAAAGCTCAACCTCCGGGGAGTTTGTTTGGCAGAGATATAGAACACACTTTTCCAAGCCTGTTGGAAGGCATTTGCAGTTTCATTTCGCGTCTAATTTCCCAAACCAAACTGCTTGCAGCTCTAACTCCCTTCTAACTACCACTTCTTCGGTTCAGTGAGATATGCTGGATTCTAAACGGAGAAGCTTCTCTGACGCTTTTTCACAGAGATTTTGAAACTGAAATCTCCCATGCCGTTTCCACCATAGGCAGCAATGGGCTTCCCCATAGAACTTGCCAACCTGAATTCCTACAGGCTAGATGTGAGAGGCACATTCTGCTGCTTCCTCCCTAACAGTTAAGCTTGCTTCTGAAAGCTCAACCTCCGGGGACTCTGTTTGGCAGAGATATAGAACACACTTTTCGAAGCCTGTTAGAAGGCCTTTGCAGGGTCATTTCGCATCTAATTTCCCAAACCAAACTGCTTGCAGCTCTAACTCCCTTCTAACTACCACTTCTTCGGTTCAGTGAGATATGCTGGATTCTAAACGGAGAAGCTTCTCTGACGCTTTTTCACAGAGAATTTGAAACTGAAATTTCCAAACCCGTTTCCAACGAAGGCGCCAATGGGCTTCCCCATAGAACTTGCCAACCTGAATTCCTACAGGCTAGATGTGAGAGGCACATTCTGCTGATTCCTCCCTTAGAGTTAAACTAGCTTCTGAAAGCTCAACCTCCGGGGAGTTTGTTTGGCAGAGATATAGAACACACTTTTCCAAGCCTGTTGGAAGGCATTTGCAGTTTCATTTCGCGTCTAATTTCCCAAACCAAACTGCTTGCAGCTCTAACTCCCTTCTAACTACCACTTCTTCGTTTCAGTGAGATATGCTGGATTCTAAACGGAGAACCTTCTCTGACGCTTTTTCACAGAGATTTTGAAACTGAAATCTCCCATGCCGTTTCCACCATAGGCAGCAATGGGCTTCCCCATAGAACTTGCCAACCTGAATTCCTACAGGCTAGATGTGAGAGGCACATTCTGCTGCTTCCTCCCTTAGAGTTAAACTAGCTTCTGAAAGCTCAACCTCCAGGGAGTCTGTTTGGCAGAGATATAGAACACACTTTTCCAAGCCTGTTGGAAGGCATTTGCAGTTTCATTTCGCGTCTAATTTCCCAAACCAAACTGCTTGCAGCTCTAACTGCCTTCTAACTACCACTTCTTCGGTTCAGTGAGATATGCTGGATTCTAAACGGAGAAGCTTCTCTGACGCTTTTTCACAGAGATTTTCAAACTGAAATCTCCCATGCCGTTTCCACCATAGGCAGCAATGGGCTTCCCCATAGAACTTGCCAACCTGAATTCCTACAGGCTAGATGTGAGAGGCACATTCTGCTGCTTCCTCCCTTAGAGTTAAACTTGCTTCTGAAAGCTCAACCTCCGGGGAGTTTGTTTGGCAGAGATATAGAACACACTTTTCCAAGCCTGTTGGAAGGCATTTGCAGTTTCATTTCGCGTCTAATTTCCCAAACCAAACTGCTTGCAGCTCTAACTCCCTTCTAACTACCACTTCTTCGGTTCAGTGAGATATGCTGGATTCTAAACGGAGAAGCTTCTCTGACGCTTTTTCACAGAGATTTTGAAACTGAAATTTCCAAACCCGTTTCCAACGAAGGCGCCAATGGGCTTCCCCATAGAACTTGCCAACCTGAATTCCTACAGGCTAGATGTGAGAGGCACATTCTGCTGCTTCCTCCCTTAGAGTTAAACTAGCTTCTGAAAGCTCAACCTCCGGGGAGTTTGTTTGGCAGAGATATAGAACACACTTTTCCAAGCCTGTTGGAAGGCATTTGCAGTTTCATTTCGCGTCTAATTTCCCAAACCAAACTGCTTGCAGCTCTAACTGCCTTCTAACTACCACTTCTTCGGTTCAGTGAGATATGCTGGATTCTAAACGGAGAAGCTTCTCTGCGCTTTTTCACAGAGATTTTGAAACTGAAATCTCCCATGCTGTTTCCACCATAGCCAGCAAAGGGCTTCCCCATAGAACTTGCCAACCTGAATTCCTACAGGCTAGATGTGAGAGGCACATTCTGCTGCTTCCTCCCTTAGAGTTAAACTAGCTTCTGAAAGCTCAACCTCCAGGGAGTCTGTTTGGCAGAGATATAGAACACACTTTTCCAAGCCTGTTGGAAGGCATTTGCAGTTTCATTTCGCGTCTAATTTCCCAAACCAAACTGCTTGCAGCTCTAACTGCCTTCTAACTACCACTTCTTCGGTTCAGTGAGATATGCTGGATTCTAAACGGAGAAGCTTCTCTGACGCTTTTTCACAGAGATTTTGAAACTGAAATCTCCCATGCCGTTTCCACCATAGGCAGCAATGGGCTTCCCCATAGAACTTGCCAACCTGAATTCCTACAGGCTAGATGTGAGAGGCACATTCTGCTGCTTTCTCCCTAAGAGTTAAGCTTGCTTCTGAAAGCTCAACCTCCGGGGAGTTTGTTTGGCAGAGATATAGAACACACTTTTCCAAGCCTGTTGGAAGGCCTTTGCAGTGTCATTTCGCATCTAATTTCCCAAACCAAACTGCTTGCAGCTCTAACTCCCTTCTAACTACCACTTCTTCGGTTCAGTGAGATATGCTGGATTCTAAACGGAGAAGCTTCTCTGACGCTTTTTCACAGAGATTTTGAAACTGAAATTTCCAAACCCGTTTCCAACGAAGGCGCCAATGGGCTTCCCCATAGAACTTGCCAACCTGAATTCCTACAGGCTAGATGTGAGAGGCACATTCTGCTACTTCCTCCCTTAGAGTTAAACTAGCTTCTGAAAGCTCAACCTCCGGGGAGTTTGTTTGGCAGAGATATAGAACACACTTTTCCAAGCCTGTTGGAAGGCATTTGCAGTTTCATTTCGCCTCTAATTTCCCGAACCAAAATGCTTGCAGCTCTAACTGCCTTCTAACTACCACTTCTTCGGTTCAGTGAGATATGCTGGATTCTAAACGGAGAAGCTTCTCTGACGCTTTTTCACAGAGATTTTGAAACTGAAATCTCCCATGCTGTTTCCACCATAGCCAGCAATGGGCTTCCCCATAGAACTTGCCAACCTGAATTCCTACAGGCAAGATGTGAGAGGCACATTCTGCTGCTTCCTCCCTTAGAGTTAAACTAGCTTCTGAAAGCTCAACCTCCAGGGAGTCTGTTTGGCAGAGATATAGAACTCACTTTTCCAAGCCTGTTGGAAGGCATTTGCAGTTTCATTTTGCGTCTAATTTCCCAAACCAAACTGCTTGCAGCTCTAACTGCCTTCTAACTACCACTTCTTCGGTTCAGTGAGATATGCTGGATTCTAAACGGAGAAGCTTCTCTGACGCTTTTTCACAGAGATTTTGAAACTGAAATCTCCCATGCCGTTTCCACCATAGGCAGCAATGGGCTTCCCCATAGAACTTGCCAACCTGAATTCCTAAAGGCTAGATGTGAGAGGCACATTCTGCTGCTTCCTCCTTTAGAGTTAAACTAGCTTCTGAAAGCTCAACCTCCGGGGAGTTTGTTTGGCAGAGATATAGAACACACTTTTCCAAGCCTGTTGGAAGGCATTTGCAGTTTCATTTCGCCTCTAATTTCCCAAACCAAACTGCTTGCAGCTCTAACTCCCTTCTAACTACCAATTCTTCGGTTCAGTGAGATATGCTGGATTCTAAACGGAGAAGCTTCTCTGACGCTTTTTCACAGAGATTTTGAAACTGAAATCTCCCATGCCGTTTCCACCATAGGCAGCAATGGGCTTCCCCATAGAACTTGCCAACCTGAATTCCTACAGGCTAGATGTGAGAGGCACATTCTGCTGCTTCCTCCCTTAGAGTTAAACTTGCTTCTGAAAGCTCAACCTCCGGGGAGTTTGTTTTTCCGAGATATAGAACACACTTTTCCAAGCCTGTTGGAAGGCATTTGCAGTTTCATTTCGCGTCTAATTTCCCAAACCAAACTGCTTGCAGCTCTAACTCCCTTCTAACCACCACTTCTTCGGTTCAGTGAGATATGCTGGATTCTAAACGGAGAAGCTTCTCTGACGCTTTTTCACAGAGATTTTGAAACTGAAATTTCCAAACCCGTTTCCAACGAAGGCGCCAATGGGCTTCCCCATAGAACTTGCCAACCTGAATTCCTACAGGCTAGAAGTGAGAGGCACATTCTGCTGCTTCCTCCCTTAGAGGTAAACTAGCTTCTGAAAGCTCAACCTCCGGGGAGTTTGTTTGGCAGAGATATAGAACACACTTTTCCAAGCCTGTTGGAAGGCATTTGCAGTTTCATTTCGCGTCTGATTTCCCAAACCAAACTGCTTGCAGCTCTAACTGCCTTCTAACTACCACTTCTTCGGTTCAGTGAGATATGCTGGATTCTAAACGGAGAAGCATCTCTGACGCTATTTCACAGAGATTTTGAAACTGAAATCTCCCATGCCGTTTCCACCATAGGCAGCAATGGGCTTCCCCATAGAACTTGCCAACCTGAATTGCTACAGGCTAGATGTGAGAGGCACATTCTGCTGCTTCCTCCCTTAGAGTTAAACTTGCTTCTGAAAGCTCAACCTCCGGGGAGTCTGTTTGGCAGAGATATAGAACACACTTTTCCAAGCCTGTTGGATAGCATTTGCAGTGTCATTTCGCGTCTAATTTACCAAACCAAACTGCTTGCAGCTCTAACTCCCTTCTACTACCACTTCTTCGGTTCACTGAGATATGCTGGATTCTAAACGGGGAAGCTTCTCTGACGCTTTTTCACAGAGATTTTGAAACTGAAATTTCCAAACCCGTTTCCAACGAAGGCGCCAACGGGCTTCCCCAGAGAACTTGCCAACCTGAATTCCTACAGGCTAGATGTGAGAGGCACATTGTGCTGCTTCCTCCCGTAGAGTTAAACTAGCTTCTGAAAGCTCCACCTCCGGGAAGTCTGTTTGGCAGAGATATAGAACACACTTTTCCAAGCCTGTTGGAAGGCCTTTGCAGTTTCATTTCGCGTCTAATTTCCCAAACCAAACTGCTTGCAGCTCTAACTCCCTTCTAACTACCACTTCTTCGGTTCAGTGAGATATGCTGGATTCTAAACGGAGAAGCTTCTCTGACGCTTTTTCACAGAGATTTTGAAACTGAAATCTCCCATGCTGTTTCCACCATAGGCAGCAATAGGCTTCCCCATAGAACTTGCCAACCTGAATTCCTACAGGCTAGATGTGAGAGGCACATTCTGCTGCTTCCTCCCTTAGAGTTAAACTAGCTTCTGAAAGCTCAACCTCCGGGGAGTCTGTTTGGCAGAGATTTAGAACACACTTTTCCAAGCCTGTTGGAAGGCCTTTGCAGTTTCATTTCGTGTCTAATTTCCCAAACCAAACTGCTTGCAGCTCTAACTCCCTTCTAACTACCACTTCTTCGGTTCAGTGAGATATGCTGGATTCTAAACGGAGAAGCTTCTCTGACGCTTTATCACAGAGATTTTGAAACTGAAATCTCCCATGCCGTTTCCACCATAGGCAGCAACGGGCTTCCCCATAGAACTTGCCAAACCGAATTCCTACAGGCTAGATGTGAGAGGCACATTCTGCTGCTTCCTCCCTTAGAGTTAAACTAGCTTCTGAAAGCTCAACCTCCGGGGAGTCTGTTTGGCAGAGATATAGAACACACTTTTCCAAGCCTGTTGGAAGGCCTTTGCAGTTTCATTTCGCATCTAATTTCCCAAACCAAACTGCTTGCAGCTCTAACTCCCTTCTAACTACCACTTCTTCGGTTCTGTGAGATATGCTGCATTCTAAACGGAGAAGCTTCTCTGACGCTTTTTCACAGAGATTTTGAAACTGAAATCTCCCATGCCGTTTCCACCATAGGCAGCAATGGGCTTCCCCATAGAACTTGCCAACCTGAATTCCTACAGGCTAGATGTGAGAGGCACATTCTGCTGCTTCCTCCCTTAGAGTTAAACTAGCTTCTGAAAGCTCAACCTCCGGGGAGTCTGTTTGGCAGAGATATAGAACACACTTTTTCAAGCCTGCTGGAAGGCACTTGCAGTTTCATTTCGCGTCTAATTTCCCAAACCAAACTGCTTGCAGCTCTAACTCCCTTCTAACTACCACTTCTTCGGTTCAGTGAGATATCCAGGATTCTAAACGTGGAAGCTTCTTTGACGCTTTTTCACAGAGATTTTGAAACTGAAATTTCCAAACCCGTTTCCAACGAAGGCGCCAATGGGCTTCCCCATAGAATTTGCCAACCTGAATTCCTAAAGGCTAGATGTGAGAGGCACATTCTGCTGCTTCCTCCCTTAGAGTTAAACTAGCTTCTGAAAGCTCAACCTCCGGGGAGTTTGTTTGGCAGAGATATAGAACACACTTTTCCAAGCCTGTTGGAAGGCATTTGCAGTTTCATTTCGCGTCTAATTTCCCAAACCAAACTGCTTGCAGCTCTAACTCCCTTCTAACTACCACTTCTTCGGTTCAGTGAGATATGCTGGATTCTAAACGGAGAAGCTTCTCTGACGCTTTTTCACAGAGATTTTGAAACTGAAATCTCCCATGCCGTTTCCACCATAGGCAGCAATGGGCTTCCCATAGAACTTGCCAACCTGAATTCCTACAGGCTAGATGTGAGAGGCACATTCTGCTGCTTCCTCCCTTAGAGTTAAGCTTGCTTCTGAAAGCTCAAACTCCGGGGACTCTGTTTGGCAGAGGTATAGAACACACTTTTCCAAGCCTGTTGGAAGGCCTTTGCAGTTTCATTTCGCGTCTAATTTCCCAAACCAAACTGCTTGCAGCTCTAACTCCCTTCTAACTACCACTTCTTCGGTTCTGTGAGATATGCTGGATTCTAAACGGAGAAGCCTCTCTGACGCTTTTTCACAGAGATTTTGAAACTGAAATCTCCCATGCCGTTTCCACCATAGGCAGCAATGGGCTTCCCCATAGAACTTGCCAACCTGAATTGCTACAGGCTAGATGTGAGAGGCACATTCTGCTGCTTCCTCCCTTAGAGCTAAACTTGCTTCTGAAAGCTCAACCTCCGGGGAGTCTGTTTGGCAGAGATATAGAACACACTTTTCCAAGCCTGTTGGATAGCATTTGCAGTGTCATTTCGCGTCTAATTTCCCAAACCAAACTGCTTGCAGCTCTAACTCCCTTCTACTACCACTTCTTCGGTTCACTGAGATATGCTGGATTCTAAACGGGGAAGCTTCTCTGACGCTTTTTCACAGAGATTTTGAAACTGAAATTTCCAAACCCGTTTCCAACGAAGGCGCCAACGGGCTTCCCCATAGAACTTGCCAACCTGAATTCCTACAGGCTAGATGTGAGAGGCACATTGTGCTGCTTCCTCCCGTAGAGTTAAACTAGCTTCTGAAAGCTCCACCTCCGGGAAGTCTGTTTGGCAGAGATATAGAACACACTTTTCCAAGCCTGTTGGAAGGCCTTTGCAGTTTCATTTCGCGTCTAATTTCCCAAACCAAACTGCTTGCAGCTCTAACTCCCTTCTAACTACCACTTCTTCGGTTCAGTGAGATATCCAGGATTCTAAACGTGGAAGCTTCTTTGACGCTTTTTCACAGAGATTTTGAAACTGAAATTTCCAAACCCGTTTCCAACGAAGGCGCCAATGGGCTTCCCCATAGAACTTGCCAACCTGAATTCCTACAGGCTAGATGTGAGAGGCACATTCTGCTGCTTCCTCCTTTAGAGTTAAACTAGCTTCTGAAAGCTCAACCTCCGGGGAGGTTGTTTGGCAGAGATATAGAACACACTTTTCCAAGCCTGTTGGAAGGCATTTGCAGTTTCATTTCGCCTCTAATTTCCCAAACCAAACTGCTTGCAGCTCTAACTCCCTTCTAACTACCACTTCTTCGGTTCAGTGAGATATGCTGGATTCTAAACGGAGAAGCTTCTCTGACGCTTTTTCACAGAGATTTTGAAACTGAAATCTCCCATGCCGTTTCCACCATAGGCAGCAATGGGCTTCCCCATAGAACTTGCCAACCTGAATTCCTACAGGCTAGATGTGAGAGGCACATTCTGCTGCTTCCTCCCTTAGAGTTAAACTTGCTTCTGAAAGCTCAACCTCCGGGGAGTTTGTTTGGCAGAGATATAGAACACACTTTTCCAAGCCTGTTGGAAGGCATTTGCAGTTTCATTTCGCGTCTAATTTCCCAAACCAAACTGCTTGCAGCTCTAACTCCCTTCTAACCACCACTTCTTCGGTTCAGTGAGATATGCTGGATTCTAAACGGAGAAGCTTCTCTGACGCTTTTTCACAGAGATTTTGAAACTGAAATTTCCAAACCCGTTTCCAACGAAGGCGCCAACGGGCTTCCCCATAGAACTTGCCAACCTGAATTCCTACAGGCTAGATGTGAGAGGCACATTCTGCTGCTTCCTCCCTTAGAGTTAAACTTGCTTCTGAAAGCTCAACCTCCGGGGAGTCTGTTTGGCAGAGATATAGAACACACTTTTCCAAGCCCGTTGGAAGGCACTTGCAGTTTCATTTCGCGTCTAATTTCCCAAACCAAACTGCTTGCAGCTCTAACTCCCTTCTAACTACCACTTCTTCGGTTCAGTGAGATATGCTGGATTCTAAACGGAGAAGCTTCTCTGACTCTTTTTCACAGAGATTTTGAAACTGAAATCTCCCATGCTGTTTCCACCATAGGCAGCAATGGGCTTCCCCGTAGAACTTGCCAACCTGAATTCCTACAGGCTAGATGTGAGAGGCACATTCTGCTGCTTCCTCCCTTAGAGTTAAACTAGCTTCTGAAAGCTCAACCTCCGGGGAGTCTGTTTGGCAGAGATATAGAACACACTTTTCCAAGCCTGTTGGAAGGCACTTGCAGTTTCATTTCGCGTCTAATTTCCCAAACCAAACTGCTTGCAGCTCTAACTCCCTTCTAACTACCACTTCTTCGGTTCTGTGAGATATGCTGGATTCTAAACGGAGAAGCTTCTCTGACTCTTTTTCACAGAGATTTTGAAACTGAAATCTCCCATGCCGTTTCCACCATAGGCAGCAATGGGCTTCCCCATAGAACTTGCCAACCTGAATTCCTACAGGCTAGATGTGAGAGGCACATTCTGCTGCTTCCTCCCTTAGAGTTAAACTAGCTTCTGAAAGCTCAACCTCCAGGGAGTCTGTTTGGCAGAGATATAGAACACACTTTTTCAAGCCTGCTGGTAGGCACTTGCAGTTTCATTTCGCGTCTAATTTCCCAAACCAAACTGCTTGCAGCTCTAACTCCCTTCTAACTACCACTTCTTCGGTTCAGTGAGATATCCAGGATTCTAAACGTGGAAGCTTCTTTGACGCTTTTTCACAGAGATTTTGAAACTGAAATTTCCAAACCCGTTTCCAACGAAGGCGCCAATGGGCTTCCCCATAGAACTTGCCAACCTGAATTCCTACAGGCTAGATGTGAGAGGCACATTCTGCTGCTTCCTCCCTTAGAGTTAAACTAGCTTCTGAAAGCTCAACCTCCGGGGAGTCTGTTTGGCAGAGATATAGAACACAATTTTCCAAGCCTGTTGGAAGGCACTTGCAGTTTCATTTCGCGTCTAATTTCCCAAACCAAACTGCTTGCAGCTCTAACTCCCTTCTAACTACCACTTCTTCGGTTCTGTGAGATATGCTGGATTCTAAACGGAGAAGCTTCTCTGACGCTTTTTCACAGAGATTTTGAAACTGAAATCTCCCATGCTATTTCCACCATAGCCAGCAAAGGGCTTCCCCATAGAACTTGCCAACCTGAATTCCTACAGGCTAGATGTGAGAGGCACATTCTGCTGCTTCCTCCCTTAGAGTTAAACTAGCTTCTGAAAGCTCAACCTCCAGGGAGTCTGTTTGGCAGAGATATAGAACACACTTTTCCAAGCCTGTTGGAAGGCATTTGCAGTTTCATTTCGCGTCTAATTTCCCAAACCAAACTGCTTGCAGCTCTAACTGCCTTCTAACTACCACTTCTTCGGTTCAGTGAGATATGCTGGATTCTAAACGGAGAAGCTTCTCTGACGCTTTTTCACAGAGATTTTGAAACTGAAATCTCCCATGCCGTTTCCACCATAGGCAGCAATGGGCTTCCCCATAGAACTTGCCAACCTGAATTCCTACAGGCTAGATGTGAGAGGCACATTCTGCTGCTTCCTCCTTTAGAGTTAAACTAGCTTCTGAAAGCTCAACCTCCGGGGAGGTTGTTTGGCAGAGATATAGAACACACTTTTCCAAGCCTGTTGGAAGGCATTTGCAGTTTCATTTCGCCTCTAATTTCCCAAACCAAACTGCTTGCAGCTCTAACTCCCTTCTAACTACCACTTCTTCGGTTCAGTGAGATATGCTGGATTCTAAACGGAGAAGCTTCTCTGACGCTTTTTCACAGAGATTTTGAAACTGAAATCTCCCATGCCGTTTCCACCATAGGCAGCAATGGGCTTCCCCATAGAACTTGCCAACCTGAATTCCTACAGGCTAGATGTGAGAGGCACATTCTGCTGCTTCCTCCCTTAGAGTTAAACTTGCTTCTGAAAGCTCAACCTCCGGGGAGTTTGTTTGGCAGAGATATAGAACACACTTTTCCAAGCCTGTTGGAAGGCATTTGCAGTTTCATTTCGCGTCTAATTTCCCAAACCAAACTGCTTGCAGCTCTAACTCCCTTCTAACCACCACTTCTTCGGTTCAGTGAGATATGCTGGATTCTAAACGGAGAAGCTTCTCTGACGCTTTTTCACAGAGATTTTGAAACTGAAATTTCCAAACCCGTTTCCAACGAAGGCGCCAATGGGCTTCCCCATAGAACTTGCCAACCTGAATTCCTACAGGCTAGAAGTGAGAGGCACATTCTGCTGCTTCCTCCCTTAGAGGTAAACTAGCTTCTGAAAGCTCAACCTCCGGGGAGTTTGTTTGGCAGAGATATAGAACACACTTTTCCAAGCCTGTTGGAAGGCATTTGCAGTTTCATTTCGCGTCTAATTTCCCAAACCAAACTGCTTGCAGCTCTAACTGCCTTCTAACTACCACTTCTTCGGTTCAGTGAGATATGCTGGATTCTAAACGGAGAAGCTTCTCTGACGCTTTTTCACAGAGATTTTGAAACTGAAATCTCCCATGCCGTTTCCACCATAGGCAGCAATGGGCTTCCCCATAGAACTTGCCAACCTGAATTCCTACAGGCTAGATGTGAGAGGCACATTCTGCTGCTTTCTCCCTAAGAGTTAAGCTTGCTTCTGAAAGCTCAACCTCCGGGGAGTTTGTTTGGCAGAGATATAGAACACACTTTTCCAAGCCTGTTGGAAGGCCTTTGCAGTGTCATTTCGCATCTAATTTCCCAAACCAAACTGCTTGCAGCTCTAACTCCCTTCTAACTACCACTTCTTCGGTTCAGTGAGATATGCTGGATTCTAAACGGAGAAGCTTCTCTGACGCTTTTTCACAGAGATTTTGAAACTGAAATTTCCAAACCCGTTTCCAACGAAGGCGCCAATGGGCTTCCCCATAGAACTTGCCAACCTGAATTCCTACAGGCTAGATGTGAGAGGCACATTCTGCTACTTCCTCCCTTAGAGTTAAACTAGCTTCTGAAAGCTCAACCTCCGGGGAGTTTGTTTGGCAGAGATATAGAACACACTTTTCCAAGCCTGTTGGAAGGCATTTGCAGTTTCATTTCGCCTCTAATTTCCCAAACCAAAATGCTTGGAGCTCTAACTGCCTTCTAACTACCACTTCTTCGGTTCAGTGAGATATGCTGGATTCTAAACGGAGAAGCTTCTCTGACGCTTTTTCACAGAGATTTTGAAACTGAAATCTCCCATGCTGTTTCCACCATAGCCAGCAATGGGCTTCCCCATAGAACTTGCCAACCTGAATTCCTACAGGCTAGATGTGAGAGGCACATTCTGCTGCTTCCTCCTTTAGAGTTAAACTAGCTTCTGAAAGCTCAACCTCCGGGGTGTTTGTTTGGCAGAGATATAGAACACACTTTTCCAAGCCTGTTGGAAGGCATTTGCAGTTTCATTTCGCCTCTAATTTCCCAAACCAAACTGCTTGCAGCTCTAACTCCCTTCTAACTACCACTTCTTCGGTTCAGTGAGATATGCTGGATTCTAAACGGAGAAGCTTCTCTGACGCTTTTTCACAGAGATTTTGAAACTGAAATCTCCCATGCCGTTTCCACCATAGGCAGCAATGGGCTTCCCCATAGAACTTGCCAACCTGAATTCCTACAGGCTAGATGTGAGAGGCACATTCTGCTGCTTCCTCCCTTAGAGTTAAACTTGCTTCTGAAAGCTCAACCTCCGGGGAGTTTGTTTGGCAGAGATATAGAACACACTTTTCCAAGACTGTTGGAAGGCATTTGCAGTTTCATTTCGCGTCTAATTTCCCAAACCAAACTGCTTGCAGCTCTAACTCCCTTCTAACCACCACTTCTTCGGTTCAGTGAGATATGCTGGATTCTAAACGGAGAAGCTTCTCTGACGCTTTTTCACAGAGATTTTGAAACTGAAATTTCCAAACCCGTTTCCAACGAAGGCGCCAATGGGCTTCCCCATAGAACTTGCCAACCTGAATTCCTACAGGCTAGAAGTGAGAGGCACATTCTGCTGCTTCCTCCCTTAGAGGTAAACTAGCTTCTGAAAGCTCAACCTCCGGGGAGTTTGTTTGGCAGAGATATAGAACACACTGTTCCAAGCCTGTTGGAAGGCATTTGCAGTTTCATTTCGCGTCTAATTTCCCAAACCAAACTGCTTGCAGCTCTAACTGCCTTCTAACTACCACTTCTTCGGTTCAGTGAGATATGCTGGATTCTAAACGGAGAAGCATCTCTGACGCTATTTCACAGAGATTTTGAAACTGAAATCTCCCATGCCGTTTCCACCATAGGCAGCAATGGGCTTCCCCATAGAACTTGCCAACCTGAATTCCTACAGGCTAGATGTGAGAGGCACATTCTGCTGCTTCCTCCCTTAGAGTTAAACTTGCTTCTGAAAGCTCAACCTCCGGGGAGTCTGTTTGGCAGAGATATAGAACACACTTTTCCAAGCCCGTTGGAAGGCACTTGCAGTTTCATTTCGCGTCTAATTTCCCAAACCAAACTGCTTGCAGCTCTAACTCCCTTCTAACTACCACTTCTTCGGTTCAGTGACATATGCTGGATTCTAAACGGAGAAGCTTCTCTGACTCTTTTTCACAGAGATTTTGAAACTGAAATCTCCCATGCCGTTTCCACCATAGGCAGCAATGGGCTTCCCCATAGAACTTGCCAACCTGAATTCCTACAGGCTAGATGTGAGAGGCACATTCTGCTGCTTCCTCCCTTAGAGTTAAACTTGCTTCTGAAAGCTCAACCTCCGGGGAGTTTGTTTGGCAGAGATATAGAACACACTTTTCCAAGCCTGTTGGAAGGCATTTGCAGTTTCATTTCGCGTCTAATTTCCCAAACCAAACTGCTTGCAGCTCTAACTCCCTTCTAACCACCACTTCTTCGGTTCAGTGAGATATGCTGGATTCTAAACGGAGAAGCTTCTCTGACGCTTTTTCACAGAGATTTTGAAACTGAAATTTCCAAACCCGTTTCCAACGAAGGCGCCAATGGGCTTCCCCATAGAACTTGCCAACCTGAATTCCTACAGGCTAGAAGTGAGAGGCACATTCTGCTGCTTCCTCCCTTAGAGGTAAACTAGCTTCTGAAAGCTCAACCTCCGGGGAGTTTGTTTGGCAGAGATATAGAACACACTTTTCCAAGCCTGTTGGAAGGCATTTGCAGTTTCATTTCGCGTCTAATTTCCCAAACCAAACTGCTTGCAGCTCTAACTGCCTTCTAACTACCACTTCTTCGGTTCAGTGAGATATGCTGGATTCTAAACGGAGAAGCTTCTCTGACGCTTTTTCACAGAGATTTTGAAACTGAAATCTCCCATGCCGTTTCCACCATAGGCAGCAATGGGCTTCCCCATAGAACTTGCCAACCTGAATTCCTACAGGCTAGATGTGAGAGGCACATTCTGCTGCTTTCTCCCTAAGAGTTAAGCTTGCTTCTGAAAGCTCAACCTCCGGGGAGTTTGTTTGGCAGAGATATAGAACACACTTTTCCAAGCCTGTTGGAAGGCCTTTGCAGTGTCATTTCGCATCTAATTTCCCAAACCAAACTGCTTGCAGCTCTAACTCCCTTCTAACTACCACTTCTTCGGTTCAGTGAGATATGCTGGATTCTAAACGGAGAAGCTTCTCTGACGCTTTTTCACAGAGATTTTGAAACTGAAATTTCCAAACCCGTTTCCAACGAAGGCGCCAATGGGCTTCCCCATAGAACTTGCCAACCTGAATTCCTACAGGCTAGATGTGAGAGGCACATTCTGCTACTTCCTCCCTTAGAGTTAAACTAGCTTCTGAAAGCTCAACCTCCGGGGAGTTTGTTTGGCAGAGATATAGAACACACTTTTCCAAGCCTGTTGGAAGGCATTTGCAGTTTCATTTCGCCTCTAATTTCCCAAACCAAAATGCTTGGAGCTCTAACTGCCTTCTAACTACCACTTCTTCGGTTCAGTGAGATATGCTGGATTCTAAACGGAGAAGCTTCTCTGACGCTTTTTCACAGAGATTTTGAAACTGAAATCTCCCATGCTGTTTCCACCATAGCCAGCAATGGGCTTCCCCATAGAACTTGCCAACCTGAATTCCTACAGGCTAGATGTGAGAGGCACATTCTGCTGCTTCCTCCTTTAGAGTTAAACTAGCTTCTGAAAGCTCAACCTCCGGGGTGTTTGTTTGGCAGAGATATAGAACACACTTTTCCAAGCCTGTTGGAAGGCATTTGCAGTTTCATTTCGCCTCTAATTTCCCAAACCAAACTGCTTGCAGCTCTAACTCCCTTCTAACTACCACTTCTTCGGTTCAGTGAGATATGCTGGATTCTAAACGGAGAAGCTTCTCTGACGCTTTTTCACAGAGATTTTGAAACTGAAATCTCCCATGCCGTTTCCACCATAGGCAGCAATGGGCTTCCCCATAGAACTTGCCAACCTGAATTCCTACAGGCTAGATGTGAGAGGCACATTCTGCTGCTTCCTCCCTTAGAGTTAAACTTGCTTCTGAAAGCTCAACCTCCGGGGAGTTTGTTTGGCAGAGATATAGAACACACTTTTCCAAGACTGTTGGAAGGCATTTGCAGTTTCATTTCGCGTCTAATTTCCCAAACCAAACTGCTTGCAGCTCTAACTCCCTTCTAACCACCACTTCTTCGGTTCAGTGAGATATGCTGGATTCTAAACGGAGAAGCTTCTCTGACGCTTTTTCACAGAGATTTTGAAACTGAAATTTCCAAACCCGTTTCCAACGAAGGCGCCAATGGGCTTCCCCATAGAACTTGCCAACCTGAATTCCTACAGGCTAGAAGTGAGAGGCACATTCTGCTGCTTCCTCCCTTAGAGGTAAACTAGCTTCTGAAAGCTCAACCTCCGGGGAGTTTGTTTGGCAGAGATATAGAACACACTGTTCCAAGCCTGTTGGAAGGCATTTGCAGTTTCATTTCGCGTCTAATTTCCCAAACCAAACTGCTTGCAGCTCTAACTGCCTTCTAACTACCACTTCTTCGGTTCAGTGAGATATGCTGGATTCTAAACGGAGAAGCATCTCTGACGCTATTTCACAGAGATTTTGAAACTGAAATCTCCCATGCCGTTTCCACCATAGGCAGCAATGGGCTTCCCCATAGAACTTGCCAACCTGAATTCCTACAGGCTAGATGTGAGAGGCACATTCTGCTGCTTCCTCCCTTAGAGTTAAACTTGCTTCTGAAAGCTCAACCTCCGGGGAGTCTGTTTGGCAGAGATATAGAACACACTTTTCCAAGCCCGTTGGAAGGCACTTGCAGTTTCATTTCGCGTCTAATTTCCCAAACCAAACTGCTTGCAGCTCTAACTCCCTTCTAACTACCACTTCTTCGGTTCAGTGACATATGCTGGATTCTAAACGGAGAAGCTTCTCTGACTCTTTTTCACAGAGATTTTGAAACTGAAATCTCCCATGCCGTTTCCACCATAGGCAGCAATGGGCTTCCACATAGAACTTGCCAACCTGAATTCCTACAGGCTAGATGTGAGAGGCACATTCTGCTGCTTCCTCCCTTAGAGTTAAACTAGCTTCTGAAAGCTCAACCTCCAGGGAGTCTGTTTGGCAGAGATATAGAACACACTTTTTCAAGCCTGCTGGAAGGCACTTGCAGTTTCATTTCGCGTCTAATTTCCCAAACCAAACTGCTTGCAGCTCTAACTCCCTTCTAACTACCACTTCTTCGGTTCAGTGAGATATCCAGGATTCTAAACGTGGAAGCTTCTTTGACGCTTTTTCACAGAGATTTTGAAACTGAAATTTCCAAACCCGTTTCCAACGAAGGCGCCAATGGGCTTCCCCATAGAACTTGCCAACCTGAATTCCTACAGGCTAGATGTGAGAGGCACATTCTGCTGCTTCCTCCCTTAGAGTTAAACTAGCTTCTGAAAGCTCAACCTCCGGGGAGTCTGTTTGGCAGAGATATAGAACACAATTTTCCAAGCCTGTTGGAAGGCACTTGCAGTTTCATTTCGCGTCTAATTTCCCAAACCAAACTGCTTGCAGCTCTAACTGCCTTCTAACTACCACTTCTTCGGTTCAGTGAGATATGCTGGATTCTAAACGGAGAAGCTTCTCTGACGCTTTTTCACAGAGATTTTGAAACTGAAATCTCCCATGCCGTTTCCACCATAGGCAGCAATGGGCTTCCCCATAGAACTTGCCAACCTGAATTCCTACAGGCTAGATGTGAGAGGCACATTCTGCTGCTTTCTCCCTAAGAGTTAAGCTTGCTTCTGAAAGCTCAACCTCCGGGGAGTTTGTTTGGCAGAGATATAGAACACACTTTTCCAAGCCTGTTGGAAGGCCTTTGCAGTGTCATTTCGCATCTAATTTCCCAAACCAAACTGCTTGCAGCTCTAACTCCCTTCTAACTACCACTTCTTCGGTTCAGTGAGATATGCTGGATTCTAAACGGAGAAGCTTCTCTGACGCTTTTTCACAGAGATTTTGAAACTGAAATTTCCAAACCCGTTTCCAACGAAGGCGCCAATGGGCTTCCCCATAGAACTTGCCAACCTGAATTCCTACAGGCTAGATGTGAGAGGCACATTCTGCTACTTCCTCCCTTAGAGTTAAACTAGCTTCTGAAAGCTCAACCTCCGGGGAGTTTGTTTGGCAGAGATATAGAACACACTTTTCCAAGCCTGTTGGAAGGCATTTGCAGTTTCATTTCGCCTCTAATTTCCCAAACCAAAATGCTTGGAGCTCTAACTGCCTTCTAACTACCACTTCTTCGGTTCAGTGAGATATGCTGGATTCTAAACGGAGAAGCTTCTCTGACGCTTTTTCACAGAGATTTTGAAACTGAAATCTCCCATGCTGTTTCCACCATAGCCAGCAATGGGCTTCCCCATAGAACTTGCCAACCTGAATTCCTACAGGCTAGATGTGAGAGGCACATTCTGCTGCTTCCTCCTTTAGAGTTAAACTAGCTTCTGAAAGCTCAACCTCCGGGGTGTTTGTTTGGCAGAGATATAGAACACACTTTTCCAAGCCTGTTGGAAGGCATTTGCAGTTTCATTTCGCCTCTAATTTCCCAAACCAAACTGCTTGCAGCTCTAACTCCCTTCTAACTACCACTTCTTCGGTTCAGTGAGATATGCTGGATTCTAAACGGAGAAGCTTCTCTGACGCTTTTTCACAGAGATTTTGAAACTGAAATCTCCCATGCCGTTTCCACCATAGGCAGCAATGGGCTTCCCCATAGAACTTGCCAACCTGAATTCCTACAGGCTAGATGTGAGAGGCACATTCTGCTGCTTCCTCCCTTAGAGTTAAACTTGCTTCTGAAAGCTCAACCTCCGGGGAGTCTGTTTGGCAGAGATATAGAACACACTTTTCCAAGCCCGTTGGAAGGCACTTGCAGTTTCATTTCGCGTCTAATTTCCCAAACCAAACTGCTTGCAGCTCTAACTCCCTTCTAACTACCACTTCTTCGGTTCAGTGACATATGCTGGATTCTAAACGGAGAAGCTTCTCTGACTCTTTTTCACAGAGATTTTGAAACTGAAATCTCCCATGCCGTTTCCACCATAGGCAGCAATGGGCTTCCACATAGAACTTGCCAACCTGAATTCCTACAGGCTAGATGTGAGAGGCACATTCTGCTGCTTCCTCCCTTAGAGTTAAACTAGCTTCTGAAAGCTCAACCTCCAGGGAGTCTCTTTGGCAGAGATATAGAACACACTTTTTCAAGCCTGCTGGAAGGCACTTGCAGTTTCATTTCGCGTCTAATTTCCCAAACCAAACTGCTTGCAGCTCTAACTCCCTTCTAACTACCACTTCTTCGGTTCAGTGAGATATCCAGGATTCTAAACGTGGAAGCTTCTTTGACGCTTTTTCACAGAGATTTTGAAACTGAAATTTCCAAACCCGTTTCCAACGAAGGCGCCAATGGGCTTCCCCATAGAACTTGCCAACCTGAATTCCTACAGGCTAGATGTGAGAGGCACATTCTGCTGCTTCCTCCCTTAGAGTTAAACTAGCTTCTGAAAGCTCAACCTCCGGGGAGTCTGTTTGGCAGAGATATAGAACACAATTTTCCAAGCCTGTTGGAAGGCACTTGCAGTTTCATTTCGCGTCTAATTTCCCAAACCAAACTGCTTGCAGCTCTAACTGCCTTCTAACTACCACTTCTTCGGTTCAGTGAGATATGCTGGATTCTAAACGGAGAAGCTTCTCTGACGCTTTTTCACAGAGATTTTGAAACTGAAATCTCCCATGCCGTTTCCACCATAGGCAGCAATGGGCTTCCCCATAGAACTTGCCAACCTGAATTCCTACAGGCTAGATGTGAGAGGCACATTCTGCTGCTTCCTCCTTTAGAGTTAAACTAGCTTCTGAAAGCTCAACCTCCGGGGAGTTTGTTTGGCAGAGATATAGAACACACTTTTCCAAGCCTGTTGGAAGGCATTTGCAGTTTCATTTCGCCTCTAATTTCCCAAACCAAACTGCTTGCAGCTCTAACTCCCTTCTAACTACCACTTCTTCGGTTCAGTGAGATATGCTGGATTCTAAACGGAGAAGCTTCTCTGACGCTTTTTCACAGAGATTTTGAAACTGAAATCTCCCATGCCGTTTCCACCATAGGCAGCAATGGGCTTCCCCATAGAACTTGCCAACCTGAATTCCTACAGGCTAGATGTGAGAGGCACATTCTGCTGCTTCCTCCCTTAGAGTTAAACTTGCTTCTGAAAGCTCAACCTCCGGGGAGTTTGTTTGGCAGAGATATAGAACACACTTTTCCAAGCCTGTTGGAAGGCATTTGCAGTTTCATTTCGCGTCTAATTTCCCAAACCAAACTGCTTGCAGCTCTAACTCCCTTCTAACCACCACTTCTTCGGTTCAGTGAGATATGCTGGATTCTAAACGGAGAAGCTTCTCTGACGCTTTTTCACAGAGATTTTGAAACTGAAATTTCCAAACCCGTTTCCAACGAAGGCGCCAATGGGCTTCCCCATAGAACTTGCCAACCTGAATTCCTACAGGCTAGAAGTGAGAGGCACATTCTGCTGCTTCCTCCCTTAGAGGTAAACTAGCTTCTGAAAGCTCAACCTCCGGGGAGTTTGTTTGGCAGAGATATAGAACACACTTTTCCAAGCCTGTTGGAAGGCATTTGCAGTTTCATTTCCCGTCTAATTTCCCAAACCAAACTGCTTGCAGCTCTAACTGCCTTCTAACTACCACTTCTTCGGTTCAGTGAGATATGCTGGATTCTAAACGGAGAAGCATCTCTGACGCTATTTCACAGAGATTTTGAAACTGAAATCTCCCATGCCGTTTCCACCATAGGCAGCAATGGGCTTCCCCATAGAACTTGCCAACCTGAATTCCTACAGGCTAGATGTGAGAGGCACATTCTGCTGCTTCCTCCCTTAGAGTTAAACTTGCTTCTGAAAGCTCAACCTCCGGGGAGTCTGTTTGGCAGAGATATAGAACACACTTTTCCAAGCCCGTTGGAAGGCACTTGCAGTTTCATTTCGCGTCTAATTTCCCAAACCAAACTGCTTGCAGCTCTAACTCCCTTCTAACTACCACTTCTTCGGTTCAGTGAGATATGCTGGATTCTAAACGGAGAAGCTTCTCTGACTCTTTTTCACAGAGATTTTGAAACTGAAATATCCCATGCTGTTTCCACCATAGGCAGCAATGGGCTTCCCCATAGAACTTGCCAACCTGAATTCCTACAGGCTAGATGTGAGAGGCACATTCTGCTGCTTCCTCCCTTAGAGTTAAACTAGCTTCTGAAAGCTCAACCTCCGGGGAGTCTGTTTGGCAGAGATATAGAACACACTTTTCCAAGCCTGTTGGAAGGCACTTGCAGTTTCATTTCGCGTCTAATTTCCCAAACCAAACTGCTTGCAGCTCTAACTCCCTTCTAACTACCACTTCTTCGGTTCTGTGAGATATGCTGGATTCTAAACGGAGAAGCTTCTCTGACTCTTTTTCACAGAGATTTTGAAACTGAAATCTCCCATGCCGTTTCCACCATAGGCAGCAATGGGCTTCCCCATAGAACTTGCCAACCTGAATTCCTACAGGCTAGATGTGAGAGGCACATTCTGCTGCTTCCTCCCTTAGAGTTAAACTAGCTTCTGAAAGCTCAACCTCCAGGGAGTCTGTTTGGCAGAGATATAGAACACACTTTTTCAAGCCTGCTGGAAGGCACTTGCAGTTTCATTTTGCGTCTAATTTCCCAAACCAAACTGCTTGCAGCTCTAACTCCCTTCTAACTACCACTTCTTCGGTTCAGTGAGATATCCAGGATTCTAAACGTGGAAGCTTCTTTGACGCTTTTTCACAGAGATTTTGAAACTGAAATTTCCAAACCCGTTTCCAACGAAGGCGCCAATGGGCTTCCCCATAGAACTTGCCAACCTGAATTCCTACAGGCTAGATGTGAGAGGCACATTCTGCTGCTTCCTCCCTTAGAGTTAAACTAGCTTCTGAAAGCTCAACCTCCGGGGAGTCTGTTTGGCAGAGATATAGAACACAATTTTCCAAGCCTGTTGGAAGGCACTTGCAGTTTCATTTCGCGTCTAATTTCCCAAACCAAACTGCTTGCAGCTCTAACTCCCTTCTAACTACCACTTCTTCGGTTCTGTGAGATATGCTGGATTCTAAACGGAGAAGGTTCTCTGACGCTTTCTCACAGAGATTTTGAAACTGAAATCTCCCATGCTGTTTCCACCATAGCCAGCAAAGGGCTTCCCCATAGAACTTGCCAACCTGAATTCCTACAGGCTAGATGTGAGAGGCACATTCTGCTGCTTCCTCATTTAGAGTTAAACTAGCTTCTGAAAGCTCAACCTCCAGGGAGTCTGTTTGGCAGAGATATAGAACACACTTTTCCAAGCCTGTTGGAAGGCATTTGCAGTTTCATTTCGCGTCTAATTTCCCAAACCAAACTGCTTGCAGCTCTAACTGCCTTCTAACTACCACTTCTTCGGTTCAGTGAGATATGCTGGATTCTAAACGGAGAAGCTTCTCTGACGCTTTTTCACAGAGATTTTGAAACTGAAATCTCCCATGCCGTTTCCACCATAGGCAGCAATGGGCTTCCCCATAGAACTTGCCAACCTGAATTCCTACAGGCTAGATGTGAGAGGCACATTCTGCTGCTTTCTCCCTAAGAGTTAAGCTTGCTTCTGAAAGCTCAACCTCCGGGGAGTTTGTTTGGCAGAGATATAGAACACACTTTTCCAAGCCTGTTGGAAGGCCTTTGCAGTGTCATTTCGCATCTAATTTCCCAAACCAAACTGCTTGCAGCTCTAACTCCCTTCTAACTACCACTTCTTCGGTTCAGTGAGATATGCTGGATTCTAAACGGAGAAGCTTCTCTGACGCTTTTTCACAGAGATTTTGAAACTGAAATTTCCAAACCCGTTTCCAACGAAGGCGCCAATGGGCTTCCCCATAGAACTTGCCAACCTGAATTCCTACAGGCTAGATGTGAGAGGCACATTCTGCTACTTCCTCCCTTAGAGTTAAACTAGCTTCTGAAAGCTCAACCTCCGGGGAGTTTGTTTGGCAGACATATAGAACACACTTTTCCAAGCCTGTTGGAACGCATTTGCAGTTTCATTTCGCCTCTAATTTCCCAAACCAAAATGCTTGCAGCTCTAACTGCCTTCTAACTACCACTTCTTCGGTTCAGTGAGATATGCTGGATTCTAAACGGAGAAGCTTCTCTGACGCTTTTTCACAGAGATTTTGAAACTGAAATCTCCCATGCTGTTTCCACCATAGCCAGCAATGGGCTACCCCATAGAACTTGCCAACCTGAATTCCTACAGGCTAGATGTGAGAGGCACATTCTGCTGCTTCCTCCCTTAGAGTTAAACTAGCTTCTGAAAGCTCAACCTCCAGGGAGTCTGTTTGGCACAGATATAGAACTCACTTTTCCAAGCCTGTTGGAAGGCATTTGCAGTTTCATTTTGCGTCTAATTTCCCAAACCAAACTGCTTGCAGCTCTAACTGCCTTCTAACTACAACTTCTTCGGTTCAGTGAGATATGCTGGATTCTAAACGGAGAAGCTTCTCTGACGCTTTTTCACAGAGATTTTGAAACTGAAATCTCCCATGCCGTTTCCACCATAGGCAGCAATGGGCTTCCCCATAGAACTTGCCAACCTGAATTCCTACAGGCTAGATGTGAGAGGCACATTCTGCTGCTTCCTCCTTTAGAGTTAAACTAGCTTCTGAAAGCTCAACCTCCGGGGAGTTTGTTTGGCAGAGATATAGAACACACTTTTCCAAGCCTCTTGGAAGGCATTTGCAGTTTCATTTCGCCTCTAATTTCCCAAACCAAACTGCTTGCAGCTCTAACTCCCTTCTAACTACCACTTCTTCGGTTCAGTGAGATATGCTGGATTCTAAACGGAGAAGCTTCTCTGACGCTTTTTCACAGAGATTTTGAAACTGAAATCTCCCATGCCGTTTCCACCATAGGCAGCAATGGGCTTCCCCATAGAACTTGCCAACCTGAATTCCTACAGGCTAGATGTGAGAGGCACATTCTGCTGCTTCCTCCCTTAGAGTTAAACTTGCTTCTGAAAGCTCAACCTCCGGGGAGTTTGTTTGGCAGAGATATAGAACACACTTTTCCAAGCCTGTTGGAAGGCATTTGCAGTTTCATTTCGCGTCTAATTTCCCAAACCAAACTGCTTGCAGCTCTAACTCCCTTCTAACCACCACTTCTTCGGTTCAGTGAGATATGCTGGATTCTAAACGGAGAAGCTTCTCTGACGCTTTTTCACAGAGATTTTGAAACTGAAATTTCCAAACCCGTTTCCAACGAAGGCGCCAATGGGCTTCCCCATAGAACTTGCCAACCTGAATTCCTACAGGCTAGAAGTGAGAGGCACATTCTGCTGCTTCCTCCCTTAGAGGTAAACTAGCTTCTGAAAGCTCAACCTCCGGGGAGTTTGTTTGGCAGAGATATAGAACACACTTTTCCAAGCCTGTTGGAAGGCATTTGCAGTTTCATTTCGCGTCTAATTTCCCAAACCAAACTGCTTGCAGCTCTAACTGCCTTCTAACTACCACTTCTTCGGTTCAGTGAGATATGCTGGATTCTAAACGGAGAAGCATCTCTGACGCTATTTCACAGAGATTTTGAAACTGAAATCTCCCATGCCGTTTCCACCATAGGCAGCAATGGGCTTCCCCATAGAACTTGCCAACCTGAATTCCTACAGGCTAGATGTGAGAGGCACATTCTGCTGCTTCCTCCCTTAGAGTTAAACTAGCTTCTGAAAGCTCAACCTCCAGGGAGTCTGTTTGGCAGAGATATAGAACACACTTTTCCAAGCCTGTTGGAAGGCACTTGCAGTTTCATTTCGCGTCTAATTTCCCAAACCAAACGGCTTGCAGCTCTAACTCCCTTCTAACTACCACTTCTTTGGTTCTGTGAGATATGCTGGATTCTAAACGGAGAAGCTTCTCTGACGCTTTTTCACAGAGATTTTGAAACTGAAATCTCCCATGCCGTTTCCACCATAGGCAGCAATGGGCTTCCCCATAGAACTTGCCAACCTGAATTCCTACAGGCTAGATGTGAGAGGCACATTCTGCTGCTTCCTCCCTTAGAGTTAAACTAGCTTCTGAAAGCTCAACCTCCGGGGAGTCTGTTTGGCAGAGATATGGAACACACTTTTCCAAGCCTGTTGGAAGGCATTTGCAGTTTCATTTCGCGTCTAATTTCCCAAACCAAACTGCTTGCAGCTCTAACTCCCTTCTAACTACCAATTCTTCGGTTCAGTGAGATATGCTGGATTCTAAACGGGGAAGCATCTCTGACGCTTTTTCACAGAGATTTTGAAACTGAAATCTCCCATGCCGTTTCCACCATAGGCAGCAACGGGCTTCCCCATAGAACTTGCCAACCTGAATTCCTACAGGTTAGATGTGAGAGGCACATTCTGCTGCTTCCTCCCTTAGAGTTAAACTAGCTTCTGAAAGCTCAACCTCCGGGGAGTCTGTTTGGCAGAGATATAGAACACAATTTTTCAAGCCTGCTGGAAGGCACTTGCAGTTTCATTTCGCGTCTAATTTCCCAAACCAAACGGCTTGCAGCTCTAACTCCCTTCTAACTACCACTTCTTTGGTTCTGTGAGATATGCTGGATTCTAAACGGAGAAGCTTCTCTGACGCTTTTTCACAGAGATTTTGAAACTGAAATCTCCCATGCCGTTTCCACCATAGGCAGCAATGGGCTTCCCCATAGAACTTGCCAACCTGAATTCCTACAGGCTAGATGTGAGAGGCACATTCTGCTGCTTCCTCCCTTAGAGTTAAACTAGCTTCTGAAAGCTCAACCTCCGGGGAGTCTGTTTGGCAGAGATATGGAACACACATTTCCAAGCCTGTTGGAAGGCATTTGCAGTTTCATTTCGCGTCTAATTTCCCAAACCAAACTGCTTGCAGCTCTAACTCCCTTCTAACTACCAATTCTTCGGTTCAGTGAGATATGCTGGATTCTAAACGGGGAAGCATCTCTGACGCTTTTTCACAGAGATTTTGAAACTGAAATCTCCCATGCCGTTTCCACCATAGGCAGCAACGGGCTTCCCCATTGAACTTGCCAACCTGAATTCCTACAGGCTAGATGTGAGAGGCACATTCTGCTGCTTCCTCCCTTAGAGTTAAGCTTGCTTCTGAAAGCTCAAACTCCGGGGACTCTGTTTGGCAGAAGTATAGAACACACTTTTCCAAGCCTGTTGGAAGGCCTTTGCAGTTTCATTTCGCGTCTAACTTCCCAAACCAAACTGCTTGCAGCTCTAACTCCCTTCTAACTACCACTTCTTCGGTTCTGTGAGATATGCTGGATTCTAAAGGGAGAAGCCTCTCTGACGCTTTTTCACAGAGATTTTGAAACTGAAATCTCCCATGCCGTTTCCACCATAGGCAGCAATGGGCTTCCCCATAGAACTTGCCAACCTGAATTGCTACAGGCTAGATGTGAGAGGCACATTCTGCTGCTTCCTCCCTTAGAGTTAAACTTGCTTCTGAAAGCTCAACCTCCGGGGAGTCTGTTTGGCAGAGATATAGAACACACTTTTCCAAGCCTGTTGGATAGCATTTGCAGTGTCATTTCGCGTCTAATTTCCCAAACCAAACTGCTTGCAGCTCTAACTCCCTTCTACTACCACTTCTTCGGTTCACTGAGATATGCTGGATTCTAAACGGGGAAGCTTCTCTGACGCTTTTTCACAGAGATTTTGAAACTGAAATTTCCAAACCCGTTTCCAACGAAGGCGCCAACGGGCTTCCCCATAGAACTTGCCAACCTGAATTCCTACAGGCTAGATGTGAGAGGCACATTGTGCTGCTTCCTCCCGTACAGTTAAACTAGCTTCTGAAAGCTCCACCTCCGGGAAGTCTGTTTGGCAGAGATATAGAACACACTTTTCCAAGCCTGTTGGAAGGCCTTTGCAGTTTCATTTCGCGTCTAATTTCCCAAACCAAACTGCTTGCAGCTCTAACTCCCTTCTAACTACCACTTCTTCGGTTCAGTGAGATATGCTGGATTCTAAACGGAGAAGCTTCTCTGACGCTTTTTCACAGAGATTTTGAAACTGAAATCTCCCATGCTGTTTCCACCATAGGCAGCAATAGGCTTCCCCATAGAACTTGCCAACCTGAATTCCTACAGGCTAGATGTGAGAGGCACATTCTGCTGCTTCCTCCCTTAGAGTTAAACTAGCTTCTGAAAGCTCAACCTCCGGGGGTCTGTTTGGCAGAGATTTAGAACACACTTTTCCAAGCCTGTTGGAAGGCCTTTGCAGTTTCATTTCGTGTCTAATTTCCCAAACCAAACTGCTTGCAGCTCTAACTCCCTTCTAACTACCACTTCTTCGGTTCAGTGAGATATGCTGGATTCTAAACGGAGAAGCTTCTCTGACGCTTTATCACAGAGATTTTGAAACTGAAATCTCCCATGCCGTTTCCACCATAGGCAGCAACGGGCTTCCCCATAGAACTTGCCAACCCGAATTCCTACAGGCTAGATGTGAGAGGCACATTCTGCTGCTTCCTCCCTTAGAGTTAAACTAGCTTCTGAAAGCTCAACCTCCGGGGAGTCTGTTTGGCAGAGATATAGAACACACTTTTCCAAGCCTGTTGGAAGGCACTTGCAGTTTCATTTCGCGTCTAATTTCCCAAACCAAACTGCTTGCAGCTCTAACTCCCTTCTAACTACCACTTCTTCGGTTCTGTGAGATATGCTGGATTCTAAACGGAGAAGCTTCTCTGACTCTTTTTCACAGAGATTTTGAAACTGAAATCTCCCATGCCGTTTCCACCATAGGCAGCAATGGGCTTCCCCATAGAACTTGCCAACCTGAATTCCTACAGGCTAGATGTGAGAGGCACATTCTGCTGCTTCCTCCCTTAGAGTTAAACTAGCTTCTGAAAGCTCAACCTCCAGGGAGTCTGTTTGGCAGAGATATAGAACACACTTTTCCAAGCCTGTTGGAAGGCACTTGCAGTTTCATTTCGCGTCTAATTTCCCAAACCAAACGGCTTGCAGCTCTAACTCCCTTCTAACTACCACTTCTTTGGTTCTGTGAGATATGCTGGATTCTAAACGGAGAAGCTTCTCTGACGCTTTTTCACAGAGATTTTGAAACTGAAATCTCCCATGCCGTTTCCACCATAGGCAGCAATGGGCTTCCCCATAGAACTTGCCAACCTGAATTCCTACAGGCTAGATGTGAGAGGCACATTCTGCTGCTTCCTCCCTTAGAGTTAAACTAGCTTCTGAAAGCTCAACCTCCGGGGAGTCTGTTTGGCAGAGATATGGAACACACTTTTCCAAGCCTGTTGGAAGGCATTTGCAGTTTCATTTCGCGTCTAATTTCCCAAACCAAACTGCTTGCAGCTCTAACTCCCTTCTAACTACCAATTCTTCGGTTCACTGAGATATGCTGGATTCTAAACGGGGAAGCATCTCTGACGCTTTTTCACAGAGATTTTGAAACTGAAATCTCCCATGCCGTTTCCACCATAGGCAGCAACGGGCTTCCCCATAGAACTTGCCAACCTGAATTCCTACAGGCTAGATGTGAGAGGCACATTCTGCTGCTTCCTCCCTTAGAGTTAAACTAGCTTCTGAAAGCTCAACCTCCGGGGAGTCTGTTTGGCAGAGATATAGAACACAATTTTTCAAGCCTGCTGGAAGGCACTTGCAGTTTCATTTCGCGTCTAATTTCCCAAACCAAACTGCTTGCAGCTCTAACTCCCTTCTAACTACCACTTCTTCGGTTCAGTGAGATATCCAGGATTCTAAACGTGGAAGCTTCTCTGACGCTTTTTCACAGAGATTTTGAAACTGAAATCTCCGATGCCGTTTCCACCATAGGCAGCAATGGGCTTCCCCATAGAACTTGCCAACCTGAATTCCTACAGGCTAGATGTGAGAGGCACATTCTGCTGCTTCCTCCCTTAGAGTTAAACTAGCTTCTGAAAGCTCAACCTCCGGGGAGTCTGTTTGGCAGAGATATAGAACACACTTTTCCAAGCCTGTTGGAAGGCACTTGCAGTTTCATTTCGCGTCTAATTTCCCAAACCAAACGGCTTGCAGCTCTAACTCCCTTCTAACTACCACTTCTTTGGTTCTGTGAGATATGCTGGATTCTAAACGGAGAAGCTTCTCTGACGCTTTTTCACAGAGATTTTGAAACTGAAATCTCCCATGCCGTTTCCACCATAGGCAGCAATGGGCTTCCCCATAGAACTTGCCAACCTGAATTCCTACAGGCTAGATGTGAGAGGCACATTCTGCTGCTTCCTCCCTTAGAGTTAAACTAGCTTCTGAAAGCTCAACCTCCGGGGAGTCTGTTTGGCAGAGATATGGAACACACATTTCCAAGCCTGTTGGAAGGCATTTGCAGTTTCATTTCGCGTCTAATTTCCCAAACCAAACTGCTTGCAGCTCTAACTCCCTTCTAACAACCAATTCTTCGGTTCAGTGAGATATGCTGGATTCTAAACGGGGAAGCATCTCTGACGCTTTTTCACAGAGATTTTGAAACTGAAATCTCCCATGCCGTTTCCACCATAGGCAGCAACGGGCTTCCCCATTGAACTTGCCAACCTGAATTCCTACAGGCTAGATGTGAGAGGCACATTCTGCTGCTTCCTCCCTTAGAGTTAAGCTTGCTTCTGAAAGCTCAAACTCCGGGGACTCTGTTTGGCAGAGGTATAGAACACACTTTTCCAAGCCTGTTGGAAGGCCTTTGCAGTTTCATTTCGCGTCTAATTTCCCAAACCAAACTGCTTGCAGCTCTAACTCCCTTCTAACTACCACTTCTTCGGTTCTGTGAGATATGCTGGATTCTAAAGGGAGAAGCCTCTCTGACGCTTTTTCACAGAGATTTTGAAACTGAAATCTCCCATGCCGTTTCCACCATAGGCAGCAATGGGCTTCCCCATAGAACTTGCCAACCTGAATTGCTACAGGCTAGATGTGAGAGGCACATTCTGCTGCTTCCTCCCTTAGAGTTAAACTTGCTTCTGAAAGCTCAACCTCCGGGGAGTCTGTTTGGCAGAGATATAGAACACACTTTTCCAAGCCTGTTGGATAGCATTTGCAGTGTCATTTCGCGTCTAATTTCCCAAACCAAACTGCTTGCAGCTCTAACTCCCTTCTACTACCACTTCTTCGGTTCACTGAGATATGCTGTATTCTAAACGGGGAAGCTTCTCTGACGCTTTTTCACAGAGATTTTGAAACTGAAATTTCCAAACCCGTTTCCAACGAAGGCGCCAACGGGCTTCCCCATAGAACTTGCCAACCTGAATTCCTACAGGCTAGATGTGAGAGGCACATTGTGCTGCTTCCTCCCGTAGAGTTAAACTAGCTTCTGAAAGCTCCACCTCCGGGAAGTCTGTTTGGCAGAGATATAGAACACACTTTTCCAAGCCTGTTGGAAGGCCTTTGCAGTTTCATTTCGCGTCTAATTTCCCAAACCAAACTGCTTGCAGCTCTAACTCCCTTCTAACTACCACTTCTTCGGTTCAGTGAGATATGCTGGATTCTAAACGGAGAAGCTTCTCTGACGCTTTTTCACAGAGATTTTGAAACTGAAATCTCCCATGCTGTTTCCACCATAGGCAGCAATAGGCTTCCCCATAGAACTTGCCAACCTGAATTCCTACAGGCTAGATGTGAGAGGCACATTCTGCTGCTTCCTCCCTTAGAGTTAAACTAGCTTCTGAAAGCTCAACCTCCGGGGAGTCTGTTTGGCAGAGATTTAGAACACACTTTTCCAAGCCTGTTGGAAGGCCTTTGCAGTTTCATTTCGTGTCTAATTTCCCAAACCAAACTGCTTGCAGCTCTAACTCCCTTCTAACTACCACTTCTTCGGTTCAGTGAGATATGCTGGATTCTAAACGGAGAAGCTTCTCTGACGCTTTATCACAGAGATTTTGAAACTGAAATCTCCCATGCCGTTTCCACCATAGGCAGCAACGGGCTTCCCCATAGAACTTGCCAACCCGAATTCCTACAGGCTAGATGTGAGAGGCACATTCTGCTGCTTCCTCCCTTAGAGTTAAACTAGCTTCTGAAAGCTCAACCTCCGGGGAGTCTGTTTGGCAGAGATATAGAACACACTTTTCCAAGCCTGTTGGAAGGCCTTTGCAGTTTCATTTCGCATCTAATTTCCCAAACCAAACTGCTTGCAGCTCTAACTCCCTTCTAACTACCACTTCTTCGGTTCTGTGAGATATGCTGCATTCTAAACGGAGAAGCTTCTCTGACGCTTTTTCACAGAGATTTTGAAACTGAAATCTCCCATGCCGTTTCCACCATAGGCAGCAATGGGCTTCCCCATAGAACTTGCCAACCTGAATTCCTACAGGCTAGATGTGAGAGGCACATTCTGCTGCTTCCTCCCTTAGAGTTAAACTAGCTTCTGAAAGCTCAACCTCCGGGGAGTCTGTTTGGCAGAGATATAGAACACACTTTTTCAAGCCTGCTGGAAGGCACTTGCAGTTTCATTTCGCGTCTAATTTCCCAAACCAAACTGCTTGCAGCTCTAACTCCCTTCTAACTACCACTTCTTCGGTTCAGTGAGATATCCAGGATTCTAAACGTGGAAGCTTCTTTGACGCTTTTTCACAGAGATTTTGAAACTGAAATTTCCAAACCCGTTTCCAACGAAGGCGCCAATGGGCTTCCCCATAGAACTTGCCAACCTGAATTCCTACAGGCTAGATGTGAGAGGCACATTCTGCTGCTTCCTCCCTTAGAGTTAAACTAGCTTCTGAAAGCTCAACCTCCAGGGAGTCTGTTTGGCAGAGATATAGAACACACTTTTTCAAGCCTGCTGGAAGGCACTTGCAGTTTCATTTTGCGTCTAATTTCCCAAACCAAACTGCTTGCAGCTCTAACTCCCTTCTAACTACCACTTCTTCGGTTCAGTGAGATATCCAGGATTCTAAACGTGGAAGCTTCTTTGACGCTTTTTCACAGAGATTTTGAAACTGAAATTTCCAAACCCGTTTCCAACGAAGGCGCCAATGGGCTTCCCCATAGAACTTGCCAACCTGAATTCCTACAGGCTAGATGTGAGAGGCACATTCTGCTGCTTCCTCCCTTAGAGTTAAACTAGCTTCTGAAAGCTCAACCTCCGGGGAGTCTGTTTGGCAGAGATATAGAACACAATTTTCCAAGCCTGTTGGAAGGCACTTGCAGTTTCATTTCGCGTCTAATTTCCCAAACCAAACTGCTTGCAGCTCTAACTCCCTTCTAACTACCACTTCTTCGGTTCTGTGAGATATGCTGGATTCTAAACGGAGAAGCTTCTCTGACGCTTTTTCACAGAGATTTTGAAACTGAAATCTCCCATGCTGTTTCCACCATAGCCAGCAAAGGGCTTCCCCATAGAACTTGCCAACCTGAATTCCTACAGGCTAGATGTGAGAGGCACATTCTGCTGCTTCCTCCCTTAGAGTTAAACTAGCTTCTGAAAGCTCAACCTCCAGGGAGTCTGTTTGGCAGAGATATAGAACACACTTTTCCAAGCCTGTTGGAAGGCATTTGCAGTTTCATTTCGCGTCTAATTTCCCAAACCAAACTGCTTGCAGCTCTAACTGCCTTCTAACTACCACTTCTTCGGTTCAGTGAGATATGCTGGATTCTAAACGGAGAAGCTTCTCTGACGCTTTTTCACAGAGATTTTGAAACTGAAATCTCCCATGCCGTTTCCACCATAGGCAGCAATGGGCTTCCCCATAGAACTTGCCAACCTGAATTCCTACAGGCTAGATGAGAGAGGCACATTCTGCTGCTTTCTCCCTAAGAGTTAAGCTTGCTTCTGAAAGCTCAACCTCCGGGGAGTTTGTTTGGCAGAGATATAGAACACACTTTTCCAAGCCTGTTGGAAGGCCTTTGCAGTGTCATTTCGCATCTAATTTCCCAAACCAAACTGCTTGCAGCTCTAACTCCCTTCTAACTACCACTTCTTCGGTTCAGTGAGATATGCTGGATTCTAAACGGAGAAGCTTCTCTGACGCTTTTTCACAGAGATTTTGAAACTGAAATTTCCAAACCCGTTTCCAACGAAGGCGCCAATGGGCTTCCCCATAGAACTTGCCAACCTGAATTCCTACAGGCTAGATGTGAGAGGCACATTCTGCTACTTCCTCCCTTAGAGTTAAACTAGCTTCTGAAAGCTCAACCTCCGGGGAGTTTGTTTGGCAGAGATATAGAACACACTTTTCCAAGCCTGTTGGAAGGCATTTGCAGTTTCATTTCGCCTCTAATTTCCCAAACCAAAATGCTTGCAGCTCTAACTGCCTTCTAACTACCACTTCTTCGGTTCAGTGAGATATGCTGGATTCTAAACGGAGAAGCTTCTCTGACGCTTTTTCACAGAGATTTTGAAACTGAAATCTCCCATGCTGTTTCCACCATAGCCAGCAATGGGCTTCCCCATAGAACTTGCCAACCTGAATTCCTACAGGCTAGATGTGAGAGGCACATTCTGCTGCTTCCTCCCTTAGAGTTAAACTAGCTTCTGAATGCTCAACCTCCAGGGAGTCTGTTTGGCACAGATATAGAACTCACTTTTCCAAGCCTGTTGGAAGGCATTTGCAGTTTCATTTTGCGTCTAATTTCCCAAACCAAACTGCTTGCAGCTCTAACTGCCTTCTAACTACAACTTCTTCGGTTCAGTGAGATATGCTGGATTCTAAACGGAGAAGCTTCTCTGACGCTTTTTCACAGAGATTTTGAAACTGAAATCTCCCATGCCGTTTCCACCATAGGCAGCAATGGGCTTCCCCATAGAACTTGCCAACCTGAATTCCTACAGGCTAGATGTGAGAGGCACTTTCTGCTGCTTCCTCCTTTAGAGTTAAACTAGCTTCTGAAAGCTCAACCTCCGGGGAGTTTGTTTGGCAGAGATATAGAACACACTTTTCCAAGCCTCTTGGAAGGCATTTGCAGTTTCATTTCGCCTCTAATTTCCCAAACCAAACTGCTTGCAGCTCTAACTCCCTTCTAACTACCACTTCTTCGGTTCAGTGATATATGCTGGATTCTAAACGGAGAAGCTTCTCTGACGCTTTTTCACAGAGATTTTGAAACTGAAATCTCCCATGCCGTTTCCACCATAGGCAGCAATGGGCTTCCCCATAGAACTTGCCAACCTGAATTCCTACAGGCTAGATGTGAGAGGCACATTCTGCTGCTTCCTCCCTTAGAGTTAAACTTGCTTCTGAAAGCTCAACCTCCGGGGAGTTTGTTTGGCAGAGATATAGAACACACTTTTCCAAGCCTGTTGGAAGGCATTTGCAGTTTCATTTCGCGTCTAATTTCCCAAACCAAACTGCTTGCAGCTCTAACTCCCTTCTAACCACCACTTCTTCGGTTCAGTGAGATATGCTGGATTCTAAACGGAGAAGCTTCTCTGACGCTTTTTCACAGAGATTTTGAAACTGAAATTTCCAAACCCGTTTCCAACGAAGGCGCCAATGGGCTTCCCCATAGAACTTGCCAACCTGAATTCCTACAGGCTAGAAGTGAGAGGCACATTCTGCTGCTTCCTCCCTTAGAGGTAAACTAGCTTCTGAAAGCTCAACCTCCGGGGAGTTTGTTTGGCAGAGATATAGAACACACTTTTCCAAGCCTGTTGGAAGGCATTTGCAGTTTCATTTCGCGTCTAATTTCCCAAACCAAACTGCTTGCAGCTCTAACTGCCTTCTAACTACCACTTCTTCGGTTCAGTGAGATATGCTGGATTCTAAACGGAGAAGCATCTCTGACGCTATTTCACAGAGATTTTGAAACTGAAATCTCCCATGCCGTTTCCACCATAGGCAGCAATGGGCTTCCCCATAGAACTTGCCAACCTGAATTCCTACAGGCTAGATGTGAGAGGCACATTCTGCTGCTTCCTCCCTTAGAGTTAAACTAGCTTCTGAAAGCTCAACCTCCGGGGAGTCTGTTTGGCAGAGATATAGAACACACTTTTCCAAGCCTGTTGGAAGGCACTTGCAGTTTCATTTCGCGTCTAATTTCCCAAACCAAACTGCTTGCAGCTCTAACTCCCTTCTAACTACCACTTCTTCGGTTCTGTGAGATATGCTGGATTCTAAACGGAGAAGCTTCTCTGACTCTTTTTCACAGAGATTTTGAAACTGAAATCTCCCATGCCGTTTCCACCATAGGCAGCAATGGGCTTCCCCATAGAACTTGCCAACCTGAATTCCTACAGGCTAGATGTGAGAGGCACATTCTGCTGCTTCCTCCCTTAGAGTTAAACTAGCTTCTGAAAGCTCAACCTCCAGGGAGTCTGTTTGGCAGAGATATAGAACACACTTTTCCAAGCCTGTTGGAAGGCACTTGCAGTTTCATTTCGCGTCTAATTTCCCAAACCAAACGGCTTGCAGCTCTAACTCCCTTCTAACTACCACTTCTTTGGTTCTGTGAGATATGCTGGATTCTAAACGGAGAAGCTTCTCTGACGCTTTTTCACAGAGATTTTGAAACTGAAATCTCCCATGCCGTTTCCACCATAGGCAGCAATGGGCTTCCCCATAGAACTTGCCAACCTGAATTCCTACAGGCTAGATGTGAGAGGCACATTCTGCTGCTTCCTCCCTTAGAGTTAAACTAGCTTCTGAAAGCTCAACCTCCGGGGAGTCTGTTTGGCAGAGATATGGAACACACTTTTCCAAGCCTGTTGGAAGGCATTTGCAGTTTCATTTCGCGTCTAATTTCCCAAACCAAACTGCTTGCAGCTCTAACTCCCTTCTAACTACCAATTCTTCGGTTCAGTGAGATATGCTGGATTCTAAACGGGGAAGCATCTCTGACGCTTTTTCACAGAGATTTTGAAACTGAAATCTCCCATGCCGTTTCCACCATAGGCAGCAACGGGCTTCCCCATAGAACTTGCCAACCTGAATTCCTACAGGCTAGATGTGAGAGGCACATTCTGCTGCTTCCTCCCTTAGAGTTAAACTAGCTTCTGAAAGCTCAACCTCCGGGGAGTCTGTTTGGCAGAGATATAGAACACAATTTTTCAAGCCTGCTGGAAGGCACTTGCAGTTTCATTTCGCGTCTAATTTCCCAAACCAAACTGCTTGCAGCTCTAACTCCCTTCTAACTACCACTTCTTCGGTTCTGTGAGATATGCTGGATTCTAAACGGAGAAGCTTCTCTGACGCTTTTTCACAGAGATTTTGAAACTGAAATCTCCCATGCTGTTTCCACCATAGCCAGCAAAGGGCTTCCCCATAGAACTTGCCAACCTGAATTCCTACAGGCTAGATGTGAGAGGCACATTCTGCTGCTTCCTCCCTTAGAGTTAAACTAGCTTCTGAAAGCTCAACCTCCAGGGAGTCTGTTTGGCAGAGATATAGAACACACTTTTCCAAGCCTGTTGGAAGGCATTTGCAGTTTCATTTCGCGTCTAATTTCCCAAACCAAACTGCTTGCAGCTCTAACTGCCTTCTAACTACCACTTCTTCGGTTCAGTGAGATATGCTGGATTCTAAACGGAGAAGCTTCTCTGACGCTTTTTCACAGAGATTTTGAAACTGAAATCTCCCATGCCGTTTCCACCATAGGCAGCAATGGGCTTCCCCATAGAACTTGCCAACCTGAATTCCTACAGGCTAGATGTGAGAGGCACATTCTGCTGCTTTCTCCCTAAGAGTTAAGCTTGCTTCTGAAAGCTCAACCTCCGGGGAGTTTGTTTGGCAGAGATATAGAACACACTTTTCCAAGCCTGTTGGAAGGCCTTTGCAGTGTCATTTCGCATCTAATTTCCCAAACCAAACTGCTTGCAGCTCTAACTCCCTTCTAACTACCACTTCTTCGGTTCAGTGAGATATGCTGGATTCTAAACGGAGAAGCTTCTCTGACGCTTTTTCACAGAGATTTTGAAACTGAAATTTCCAAACCCGTTTCCAACGAAGGCGCCAATGGGCTTCCCCATAGAACTTGCCAACCTGAATTCCTACAGGCTAGATGTGAGAGGCACATTCTGCTACTTCCTCCCTTAGAGTTAAACTAGCTTCTGAAAGCTCAACCTCCGGGGAGTTTGTTTGGCAGAGATATAGAACACACTTTTCCAAGCCTGTTGGAAGGCATTTGCAGTTTCATTTCGCCTCTAATTTCCCAAACCAAAATGCTTGCAGCTCTAACTGCCTTCTAACTACCACTTCTTCGGTTCAGTGAGATATGCTGGATTCTAAACGGAGAAGCATCTCTGACGCTATTTCACAGAGATTTTGAAACTGAAATCTCCCATGCCGTTTCCACCATAGGCAGCAATGGGCTTCCCCATAGAACTTGCCAACCTGAATTCCTACAGGCTAGATGTGAGAGGCACATTCTGCTGCTTCCTCCCTTAGAGTTAAACTAGCTTCTGAAAGCTCAACCTCCGGGGAGTCTGTTTGGCAGAGATATAGAACACACTTTTCCAAGCCTGTTGGAAGGCACTTGCAGTTTCATTTCGCGTCTAATTTCCCAAACCAAACTGCTTGCAGCTCTAACTCCCTTCTAACTACCACTTCTTCGGTTCTGTGAGATATGCTGGATTCTAAACGGAGAAGCTTCTCTGACTCTTTTTCACAGAGATTTTGAAACTGAAATCTCCCATGCCGTTTCCACCATAGGCAGCAATGGGCTTCCCCATAGAACTTGCCAACCTGAATTCCTACAGGCTAGATGTGAGAGGCACATTCTGCTGCTTCCTCCCTTAGAGTTAAACTAGCTTCTGAAAGCTCAACCTCCAGGGAGTCTGTTTGGCAGAGATATAGAACACACTTTTCCAAGCCTGTTGGAAGGCACTTGCAGTTTCATTTCGCGTCTAATTTCCCAAACCAAACGGCTTGCAGCTCTAACTCCCTTCTAACTACCACTTCTTTGGTTCTGTGAGATATGCTGGATTCTAAACGGAGAAGCTTCTCTGACGCTTTTTCACAGAGATTTTGAAACTGAAATCTCCCATGCCGTTTCCACCATAGGCAGCAATGGGCTTCCCCATAGAACTTGCCAACCTGAATTCCTACAGGCTAGATGTGAGAGGCACATTCTGCTGCTTCCTCCCTTAGAGTTAAACTAGCTTCTGAAAGCTCAACCTCCGGGGAGTCTGTTTGGCAGAGATATGGAACACACTTTTCCAAGCCTGTTGGAAGGCATTTGCAGTTTCATTTCGCGTCTAATTTCCCAAACCAAACTGCTTGCAGCTCTAACTCCCTTCTAACTACCAATTCTTCGGTTCAGTGAGATATGCTGGATTCTAAACGGGGAAGCATCTCTGACGCTTTTTCACAGAGATTTTGAAACTGAAATCTCCCATGCCGTTTCCACCATAGGCAGCAACGGGCTTCCCCATAGAACTTGCCAACCTGAATTCCTACAGGCTAGATGTGAGAGGCACATTCTGCTGCTTCCTCCCTTAGAGTTAAACTAGCTTCTGAAAGCTCAACCTCCGGGGAGTCTGTTTGGCAGAGATATAGAACACAATTTTTCAAGCCTGCTGGAAGGCACTTGCAGTTTCATTTCGCGTCTAATTTCCCAAACCAAACTGCTTGCAGCTCTAACTCCCTTCTAACTACCACTTCTTCGGTTCAGTGAGATATCCAGGATTCTAAACGTGGAAGCTTCTCTGACGCTTTTTCACAGAGATTTTGAAACTGAAATCTCCGATGCCGTTTCCACCATAGGCAGCAATGGGCTTCCCCATAGAACTTGCCAACCTGAATTCCTACAGGCTAGATGTGAGAGGCACATTCTGCTGCTTCCTCCCTTAGAGTTAAACTAGCTTCTGAAAGCTCAACCTCCGGGGAGTCTGTTTGGCAGAGATATAGAACACACTTTTCCAAGCCTGTTGGAAGGCACTTGCAGTTTCATTTCGCGTCTAATTTCCCAAACCAAACGGCTTGCAGCTCTAACTCCCTTCTAACTACCACTTCTTTGGTTCTGTGAGATATGCTGGATTCTAAACGGAGAAGCTTCTCTGACGCTTTTTCACAGAGATTTTGAAACTGAAATCTCCCATGCCGTTTCCACCATAGGCAGCAATGGGCTTCCCCATAGAACTTGCCAACCTGAATTGCTACAGGCTAGATGTGAGAGGCACATTCTGCTGCTTCCTCCCTTAGAGTTAAACTTGCTTCTGAAAGCTCAACCTCCGGGGAGTCTGTTTGGCAGAGATATAGAACACACTTTTCCAAGCCTGTTGGATAGCATTTGCAGTGTCATTTCGCGTCTAATTTCCCAAACCAAACTGCTTGCAGCTCTAACTCCCTTCTACTACCACTTCTTCGGTTCACTGAGATATGCTGGATTCTAAACGGGGAAGCTTCTCTGACGCTTTTTCACAGAGATTTTGAAACTGAAATTTCCAAACCCGTTTCCAACGAAGGCGCCAACGGGCTTCCCCATAGAACTTGCCAACCTGAATTCCTACAGGCTAGATGTGAGAGGCACATTGTGCTGCTTCCTCCCGTAGAGTTAAACTAGCTTCTGAAAGCTCCACCTCCGGGAAGTCTGTTTGGCAGAGATATAGAACACACTTTTCCAAGCCTGTTGGAAGGCCTTTGCAGTTTCATTTCGCGTCTAATTTCCCAAACCAAACTGCTTGCAGCTCTAACTCCCTTCTAACTACCACTTCTTCGGTTCAGTGAGATATGCTGGATTCTAAACGGAGAAGCTTCTCTGACGCTTTTTCACAGAGATTTTGAAACTGAAATCTCCCATGCTGTTTCCACCATAGGCAGCAATAGGCTTCCCCATAGAACTTGCCAACCTGAATTCCTACAGGCTAGATGTGAGAGGCACATTCTGCTGCTTCCTCCCTTAGAGTTAAACTAGCTTCTGAAAGCTCAACCTCCGGGGAGTCTGTTTGGCAGAGATTTAGAACACACTTTTCCAAGCCTGTTGGAAGGCCTTTGCAGTTTCATTTCGTGTCTAATTTCCCAAACCAAACTGCTTGCAGCTCTAACTCCCTTCTAACTACCACTTCTTCGGTTCAGTGAGATATGCTGGATTCTAAACGGAGAAGCTTCTCTGACGCTTTATCACAGAGATTTTGAAACTGAAATCTCCCATGCCGTTTCCACCATAGGCAGCAACGGGCTTCCCCATAGAACTTGCCAACCCGAATTCCTACAGGCTAGATGTGAGAGGCACATTCTGCTGCTTCCTCCCTTAGAGTTAAACTAGCTTCTGAAAGCTCAACCTCCGGGGAGTCTGTTTGGCAGAGATATAGAACACACTTTTCCAAGCCTGTTGGAAGGCACTTGCAGTTTCATTTCGCGTCTAATTTCCCAAACCAAACTGCTTGCAGCTCTAACTCCCTTCTAACTACCACTTCTTCGGTTCTGTGAGATATGCTGGATTCTAAACGGAGAAGCTTCTCTGACTCTTTTTCACAGAGATTTTGAAACTGAAATCTCCCATGCCGTTTCCACCATAGGCAGCAATGGGCTTCCCCATAGAACTTGCCAACCTGAATTCCTACAGGCTAGATGTGAGAGGCACATTCTGCTGCTTCCTCCCTTAGAGTTAAACTAGCTTCTGAAAGCTCAACCTCCAGGGAGTCTGTTTGGCAGAGATATAGAACACACTTTTCCAAGCCTGTTGGAAGGCACTTGCAGTTTCATTTCGCGTCTAATTTCCCAAACCAAACGGCTTGCAGCTCTAACTCCCTTCTAACTACCACTTCTTTGGTTCTGTGAGATATGCTGGATTCTAAACGGAGAAGCTTCTCTGACGCTTTTTCACAGAGATTTTGAAACTGAAATCTCCCATGCCGTTTCCACCATAGGCAGCAATGGGCTTCCCCATAGAACTTGCCAACCTGAATTCCTACAGGCTAGATGTGAGAGGCACATTCTGCTGCTTCCTCCCTTAGAGTTAAACTAGCTTCTGAAAGCTCAACCTCCGGGGAGTCTGTTTGGCAGAGATATGGAACACACTTTTCCAAGCCTGTTGGAAGGCATTTGCAGTTTCATTTCGCGTCTAATTTCCCAAACCAAACTGCTTGCAGCTCTAACTCCCTTCTAACTACCAATTCTTCGGTTCAGTGAGATATGCTGGATTCTAAACGGGGAAGCATCTCTGACGCTTTTTCACAGAGATTTTGAAACTGAAATCTCCCATGCCGTTTCCACCATAGGCAGCAACGGGCTTCCCCATAGAACTTGCCAACCTGAATTCCTACAGGCTAGATGTGAGAGGCACATTCTGCTGCTTCCTCCCTTAGAGTTAAACTAGCTTCTGAAAGCTCAACCTCCGGGGAGTCTGTTTGGCAGAGATATAGAACACAATTTTTCAAGCCTGCTGGAAGGCACTTGCAGTTTCATTTCGCGTCTAATTTCCAAAACCAAACTGCTTGCAGCTCTAACTCCCTTCTAACTACCACTTCTTCGGTTCAGTGAGATATCCAGGATTCTAAACGTGGAAGCTTCTCTGACGCTTTTTCACAGAGATTTTGAAACTGAAATCTCCGATGCCGTTTCCACCATAGGCAGCAATGGGCTTCCCCATAGAACTTGCCAACCTGAATTCCTACAGGCTAGATGTGAGAGGCACATTCTGCTGCTTCCTCCCTTAGAGTTAAACTAGCTTCTGAAAGCTCAACCTCCGGGGAGTCTGTTTGGCAGAGATATAGAACACACTTTTCCAAGCCTGTTGGAAGGCACTTGCAGTTTCATTTCGCGTCTAATTTCCCAAACCAAACGGCTTGCAGCTCTAACTCCCTTCTAACTACCACTTCTTTGGTTCTGTGAGATATGCTGGATTCTAAACGGAGAAGCTTCTCTGACGCTTTTTCACAGAGATTTTGAAACTGAAATCTCCCATGCCGTTTCCACCATAGGCAGCAATGGGCTTCCCCATAGAACTTGCCAACCTGAATTGCTACAGGCTAGATGTGAGAGGCACATTCTGCTGCTTCCTCCCTTAGAGTTAAACTTGCTTCTGAAAGCTCAACCTCCGGGGAGTCTGTTTGGCAGAGATATAGAACACACTTTTCCAAGCCTGTTGGATAGCATTTGCAGTGTCATTTCGCGTCTAATTTCCCAAACCAAACTGCTTGCAGCTCTAACTCCCTTCTACTACCACTTCTTCGGTTCACTGAGATATGCTGGATTCTAAACGGGGAAGCTTCTCTGACGCTTTTTCACAGAGATTTTGAAACTGAAATTTCCAAACCCGTTTCCAACGAAGGCGCCAACGGGCTTCCCCATAGAACTTGCCAACCTGAATTCCTACAGGCTAGATGTGAGAGGCACATTGTGCTGCTTCCTCCCGTAGAGTTAAACTAGCTTCTGAAAGCTCCACCTCCGGGAAGTCTGTTTGGCAGAGATATAGAACACACTTTTCCAAGCCTGTTGGAAGGCCTTTGCAGTTTCATTTCGCGTCTAATTTCCCAAACCAAACTGCTTGCAGCTCTAACTCCCTTCTAACTACCACTTCTTCGGTTCAGTGAGATATGCTGGATTCTAAACGGAGAAGCTTCTCTGACGCTTTTTCACAGAGATTTTGAAACTGAAATCTCCCATGCTGTTTCCACCATAGGCAGCAATAGGCTTCCCCATAGAACTTGCCAACCTGAATTCCTACAGGCTAGATGTGAGAGGCACATTCTGCTGCTTCCTCCCTTAGAGTTAAACTAGCTTCTGAAAGCTCAACCTCCGGGGAGTCTGTTTGGCAGAGATTTAGAACACACTTTTCCAAGCCTGTTGGAAGGCCTTTGCAGTTTCATTTCGTGTCTAATTTCCCAAACCAAACTGCTTGCAGCTCTAACTCCCTTCTAACTACCACTTCTTCGGTTCAGTGAGATATGCTGGATTCTAAACGGAGAAGCTTCTCTGACGCTTTATCACAGAGATTTTGAAACTGAAATCTCCCATGCCGTTTCCACCATAGGCAGCAACGGGCTTCCCCATAGAACTTGCCAACCCGAATTCCTACAGGCTAGATGTGAGAGGCACATTCTGCTGCTTCCTCCCTTAGAGTTAAACTAGCTTCTGAAAGCTCAACCTCCGGGGAGTCTGTTTGGCAGAGATATAGAACACACTTTTCCAAGCCTGTTGGAAGGCACTTGCAGTTTCATTTCGCGTCTAATTTCCCAAACCAAACTGCTTGCAGCTCTAACTCCCTTCTAACTACCACTTCTTCGGTTCTGTGAGATATGCTGGATTCTAAACGGAGAAGCTTCTCTGACTCTTTTTCACAGAGATTTTGAAACTGAAATCTCCCATGCCGTTTCCACCATAGGCAGCAATGGGCTTCCCCATAGAACTTGCCAACCTGAATTCCTACAGGCTAGATGTGAGAGGCACATTCTGCTGCTTCCTCCCTTAGAGTTAAACTAGCTTCTGAAAGCTCAACCTCCAGGGAGTCTGTTTGGCAGAGATATAGAACACACTTTTCCAAGCCTGTTGGAAGGCACTTGCAGTTTCATTTCGCGTCTAATTTCCCAAACCAAACGGCTTGCAGCTCTAACTCCCTTCTAACTACCACTTCTTTGGTTCTGTGAGATATGCTGGATTCTAAACGGAGAAGCTTCTCTGACGCTTTTTCACAGAGATTTTGAAACTGAAATCTCCCATGCCGTTTCCACTATAGGCAGCAATGGGCTTCCCCATAGAACTTGCCAACCTGAATTCCTACAGGCTAGATGTGAGAGGCACATTCTGCTGCTTCCTCCCTTAGAGTTAAACTAGCTTCTGAAAGCTCAACCTCCGGGGAGTCTGTTTGGCAGAGATATGGAACACACTTTTCCAAGCCTGTTGGAAGGCATTTGCAGTTTCATTTCGCGTCTAATTTCCCAAACCAAACTGCTTGCAGCTCTAACTCCCTTCTAACTACCAATTCTTCGGTTCAGTGAGATATGCTGGATTCTAAACGGGGAAGCATCTCTGACGCTTTTTCACAGAGATTTTGAAACTGAAATCTCCCATGCCGTTTCCACCATAGGCAGCAACGGGCTTCCCCATAGAACTTGCCAACCTGAATTCCTACAGGCTAGATGTGAGAAGCACATTCTGCTCCTTCCTCCCTTAGAGTTAAACTAGCTTCTGAAAGCTCAACCTCCGGGGAGTCTGTTTGGCAGAGATATAGAACACAATTTTTCAAGCCTGCTGGAAGGCACTTGCAGTTTCATTTCGCGTCTAATTTCCCAAACCAAACTGCTTGCAGCTCTAACTCCCTTCTAACTACCACTTCTTCGGTTCAGTGAGATATCCAGGATTCTAAACGTGGAAGCTTCTCTGACGCTTTTTCACAGAGATTTTGAAACTGAAATCTCCGATGCCGTTTCCACCATAGGCAGCAATGGGCTTCCCCATAGAACTTGCCAACCTGAATTCCTACAGGCTAGATGTGAGAGGCACATTCTGCTGCTTCCTCCCTTAGAGTTAAACTAGCTTCTGAAAGCTCAACCTCCGGGGAGTCTGTTTGGCAGAGATATAGAACACACTTTTCCAAGCCTGTTGGAAGGCACTTGCAGTTTCATTTCGCGTCTAATTTCCCAAACCAAACGGCTTGCAGCTCTAACTCCCTTCTAACTACCACTTCTTCGGTTCAGTGAGATATGCTGGATTCTAAACGGAGAAGCTTCTCTGACGCTTTTTCACAGAGATTTTGAAACTGAAATCTCCCATGCCGTTTCCACCATAGGCAGCAATGGGCTTCCCCATAGAACTTGCCAACCTGAATTCCTACAGGCTAGATGTGAGAGGCACATTCTGCTGCTTCCTCCCTTAGAGTTAAACTAGCTTCTGAAAGCTCAACCTCCGGGGAGTCTGTTTGGCAGAGATATGGAACACACCTTTCCAAGCCTGTTGGAAGGCATTTGCAGTTTCATTTCGCGTCTAATTTCCCAAACCAAACTGCTTGCAGCTCTAACTCCCTTCTAACAACCAATTCTTCGGTTCAGTGAGATATGCTGGATTCTAAACGGGGAAGCATCTCTGACGCTTTTTCACAGAGATTTTGAAACTGAAATCTCCCATGCCGTTTCCACCATAGGCAGCAACGGGCTTCCCCATTGAACTTGCCAACCTGAATTCCTACAGGCTAGATGTGAGAGGCACATTCTGCTGCTTCCTCCCTTAGAGTTAAGCTTGCTTCTGAAAGCTCAAACTCCGGGGACTCTGTTTGGCAGAGGTATAGAACACACTTTTCCAAGCCTGTTGGAAGGCCTTTGCAGTTTCATTTCGCGTCTAATTTCCCAAACCAAACTGCTTGCAGCTCTAACTCCCTTCTAACTACCACTTCTTCGGTTCTGTGAGATATGCTGGATTCTAAAGGGAGAAGCCTCTCTGACGCTTTTTCACAGAGATTTTGAAACTGAAATCTCCCATGCCGTTTCCACCATAGGCAGCAATGGGCTTCCCATAGAACTTGCCAACCTGAATTCCTACAGGCTAGATGTGAGAGGCACATTCTGCTGCTTCCTCCCTTAGAGTTAAGCTTGCTTCTGAAAGCTCAAACTCCGGGGTCTCTGTTTGGCAGAGGTATGGAACACACTTTTCCAAGCCTGTTGGAAGGCCTTTGCAGTTTCATTTCGCGTCTAATTTCCCAAACCAAACTGCTTGCAGCTCTAACTCCCTTCTAACTACCACTTCTTCGGTTCTGTGAGATATGCTGGATTCTAAAGGGAGAAGCCTCTCTGACGCTTTTTCACAGAGATTTTGAAACTGAAATCTCCCATGCCGTTTCCACCATAGGCAGCAATGGGCTTCCCCATAGAACTTGCCAACCTGAATTGCTACAGGCTAGATGTGAGAGGCACATTCTGCTGCTTCCTCCCTTAGAGTTAAACTTGCTTCTGAAAGCTCAACCTCCGGGGAGTCTGTTTGGCAGAGATATAGAACACACTTTTCCAAGCCTGTTGGATAGCATTTGCAGTGTCATTTCGCGTCTAATTTCCCAAACCAAACTGCTTGCAGCTCTAACTCCCTTCTACTACCACTTCTTCGGTTCACTGAGATATGCTGGATTCTAAACGGGGAAGCTTCTCTGACGCTTTTTCACAGAGATTTTGAAACTGAAATTTCCAAACCCGTTTCCAACGAAGGCGCCAACGGGCTTCCCCATAGAACTTGCCAACCTGAATTCCTACAGGCTAGATGTGAGAGGCACATTGTGCTGCTTCCTCCCGTAGAGTTAAACTAGCTTCTGAAAGCTCCACCTCCGGGAAGTCTGTTTGGCAGAGATATAGAACACACTTTTCCAAGCCTGTTGGAAGGCCTTTGCAGTTTCATTTCGCGTCTAATTTCCCAAACCAAACTGCTTGCAGCTCTAACTCCCTTCTAACTACCACTTCTTCGGTTCAGTGAGATATGCTGGATTCTAAACGGAGAAGCTTCTCTGACGCTTTTTCACAGAGATTTTGAAACTGAAATCTCCCATGCTGTTTCCACCATAGGCAGCAATAGGCTTCCCCATAGAACTTGCCAACCTGAATTCCTACAGGCTAGATGTGAGAGGCACATTCTGCTGCTTCCTCCCTTAGAGTTAAACTAGCTTCTGAAAGCTCAACCTCCGGGGAGTCTGTTTGGCAGAGATTTAGAACACACTTTTCCAAGCCTGTTGGAAGGCCTTTGCAGTTTCATTTCGTGTCTAATTTCCCAAACCAAACTGCTTGCAGCTCTAACTCCCTTCTAACTACCACTTCTTCGGTTCAGTGAGATATGCTGGATTCTAAACGGAGAAGCTTCTCTGACGCTTTATCACAGAGATTTTGAAACTGAAATCTCCCATGCCGTTTCCACCATAGGCAGCAACGGGCTTCCCCATAGAACTTGCCAACCCGAATTCCTACAGGCTAGATGTGAGAGGCACATTCTGCTGCTTCCTCCCTTAGAGTTAAACTAGCTTCTGAAAGCTCAACCTCCGGGGAGTCTGTTTGGCAGAGATATAGAACACACTTTTCCAAGCCTGTTGGAAGGCCTTTGCAGTTTCATTTCGCATCTAATTTCCCAAACCAAACTGCTTGCAGCTCTAACTCCCTTCTAACTACCACTTCTTTGGTTCTGTGAGATATGCTGGATTCTAAACGGAGAAGCTTCTCTGACGCTTTTTCACAGAGATTTTGAAACTGAAATCTCCCATGCCGTTTCCACCATAGGCAGCAATGGGCTTCCCCATAGAACTTGCCAACCTGAATTCCTACAGGCTAGATGTGAGAGGCACATTCTGCTGCTTCCTCCCTTAGAGTTAAACTAGCTTCTGAAACCTCAACCTCCGGGGAGTCTGTTTGGCAGAGATATAGAACACACTTTTTCAAGCCTGCTGGAAGGCACTTGCAGTTTCATTTCGCGTCTAATTTCCCAAACCAAACTGCTTGCAGCTCTAACTCCCTTCTAACTACCACTTCTTCGGTTCAGTGAGATATCCAGGATTCTAAACGTGGAAGCTTCTTTGACGCTTTTTCACAGAGATTTTGAAACTGAAATTTCCAAACCCGTTTCCAACGAAGGCGCCAATGGGCTTCCCCATAGAACTTGCCAACCTGAATTCCTACAGGCTAGATGTGAGAGGCACATTCTGCTGCTTCCTCCCTTAGAGTTAAACTAGCTTCTGAAAGCTCAACCTCCGGGGAGTCTGTTTGGCAGAGATATAGAACACAATTTTCCAAGCCTGTTGGAAGGCACTTGCAGTTTCATTTCGCGTCTAATTTCCCAAACCAAACTGCTTGCAGCTCTAACTCCCTTCTAACTACCACTTCTTCGGTTCTGTGAGATATGCTGGATTCTAAACGGAGAAGCTTCTCTGACGCTTTTTCACAGAGATTTTGAAACTGAAATCTCCCATGCCGTTTCCACCATAGGCAGCAATGGGCTTCCCCATAGAACTTGCCAACCTGAATTCCTACAGGCTAGATGTGAGAGGCACATTCTGCTGCTTCCTCCCTTAGAGTTAAACTAGCTTCTGAAAGCTCAACCTCCGGGGAGTATGTTTGGCAGAGATATAGAACACACTTTTCCAAGCCTGTTGGAAGGCATTTGCAGTTTCATTTCGCGTCTAATTTCCCAAACCAAACTGCTTGCAGCTCTAACTCCCTTCTAACTACCAATTCTTCGGTTCAGTGAGATATGCTGGATTCTAAACGGGGAAGCATCTCTGACGCTTTTTCACAGAGATTTTGAAACTGAAATCTCCCATGCCGTTTCCACCATAGGCAGCAACGGGCTTCCCCATAGAACTTACCAACCTGAATTCCTACAGGCTAGATGTGAGAGGCACATTCTGCTGCTTCCTCCCTTTGAGTTAAACTAGCTTCTGAAAGCTCAACCTCCGGGGAGTCTGTTTGGCAGAGATATAGAACACACTTTTCCAAGCCTGTTGGAAGGTCTTTGCAGTTTCATTTCGCGTCTAATTTCCCAAACCAAACTGCTTGCAGCTCTAACTCCCTTCTAACTACCACTTCTTCGGTTCAGTGAGATATGCTGGATTCTAAATGGAGAAGCTTCTCTGACGCTTTTTCACAGAGATTTTGAAACTGAAATTTCCAAACCCGTTTCCAATGAAGGCGCCAATGGGCTTCCCCATAGAACTTGCCAACCTGAATTCCTAAAGGCTAGATGTGAGAGGCACATTCTGCTGCTTCCTCCCTTAGAGTTAAACTAGCTTCTGAAAGCTCAACCTCCGGGGAGTTTGTTTGGCAGAGATATAGAACACACTTTTCCAAGCCTGTTGGAAGGCATTTGCAGTTTCATTTCGCGTCTAATTTCCCAAACCAAACTGCTTGCAGCTCTAACTCCCTTCTAACTACCACTTCTTCGGTTCAGTGAGATATGCTGGATTCTAAACGGAGAAGCTTCTCTGACGCTTTTTCACAGAGATTTTGAAACTGAAATCACCCATGCCGTTTCCACCATAGGCAGCAAAGGGCTTCCCATAGAACTTGCCAACCTGAATTCCTACAGGCTAGATGTGAGAGGCACATTCTGCTGCTTCCCCCCTTAGAGTTAAGCTTGCTTCTGAAAGCTCATCCTCCGGGGACTCTGTTTGGCAGAGGTATAGAACACACTTTTCCAAGCCTGTTGGAAGGCCTTTGCAGTTTCATTTCGCGTCTAATTTCCCAAACCAAACTGCTTGCAGCTCTAACTCCCTTCTAACTACCACTTCTTCGGTTCAGTGAGATATGCTGGAATCTAAACGGAGAAGCTTCTCTGACGCTTTTTCACAGAGATTTTGAAACTGAAATCTCCCATGCCGTTTCCACCATAGGCAGCAATGGGCTTCCCCATAGAACTCGCCAACCTGAATTCCTACAGGCTAGATGTGAGAGGCACATTCTGCTGCTTCCTCCCTTAGAGTTAAACTTGCTTCTGAAAGCTCAACCTCCCGGGAGTCTGTTTGGCAGAGATATAGAACACACTTTTCCAAGCCTGTTGGAAGGCACTTGCAGTTTCATGTCGCGTCTAATTTCCCAAACCAAACTGCTTGCAGCTCTAACTCCATTCTAACTACCACTTCTTCGGTTCTGTGAGATATGCTGGATTCTAAACGGAGAAGCTTCTCTGACTCTTTTTCACAGAGATTTTGAAACTGAAATCTCCCATGCCGTTTCCACCATAGGCAGCAATGGGCTTCCCCATAGAACTTGCCAACCTGAATTCCTACAGGCTAGATGTGAGAGGCACATTCTGCTGCTTCCTCCCTTAGAGTTAAACTAGCTTCTGAAAGCTCAACCTCCGGGGAGTCTGTTTGGCAGAGATATAGAACACACTTTTCCAAGCCTGTTGGAAGGCACTTGCAGTTTCATTTCGCGTCTAATTTCCCAAACCAAACTGCTTGCAGCTCTAACTCCCTTCTAACTACCACTTCTTCGGTTCTGTGAGATATGCTGGATTCTAAACGGAGAAGCTTCTCTGACGCTTTTTCACAGAGATTTTGAAACTGAAATCTCCCATGCCGTTTCCTCCATAGGCAGCCATGGGCTTCCCCATAGAACTTGCCAACCTGAATTCCTACAGGCTAGATGTGAGAGGCACATTCTGCTGCTTCCTCCCTTAGAGTTAAACTAGCTTCTGAAAGCTCAACCTCCGGGGAGTCTGTTTGGCAGAGATATAGAAGACAATTTTTCAAGCCTGCTGGAAGGCACTTGCAGTTTCATTTCGCGTCTAATTTCCCAAACCAAACTGCTTGCAGCTCTAACTCCCTTCTAACTACCACTTCTTCGGTTCAGTGAGATATGCTGGATTCTAAACGGAGAAGCTTCTCTGACGCTTTTTCACAGAGATTTTGAAACTGAAATTTCCAAACCCGTTTCCAACGAAGGCGCCAATGGGCTTCCCCATAGAACTTGCCAACCTGAATTCCTACAGGCTAGATGTGAGAGGCACATTCTGCTGCTTCCTCCCTTAGAGTTAAGCTTGCTTCTGAAAGCTCAAACTCCGGGGACTCTGTTTGGCAGAGGTATAGAACACACTTTTCCAAGCCTGTTGGAAGGCCTTTGCAGTTTCATTTCGCGTCTAATTTCCCAAACCAAACTGCTTGCAGCTCTAACTCCCTTCTAACTACCACTTCTTCGGTTCTGTGAGATATGCTGGATTCTAAACGGAGAAGCCTCTCTGACGCTTTTTCACAGAGATTTTGAAACTGAAATCTCCCATGCCGTTTCCACCATAGGCAGCAATGGGCTTCCCCATAGAACTTGCCAACCTGAATTGCTACAGGCTAGATGCGAGAGGCACATTCTGCTGCTTCCTCCCTTAGAGTTAAACTTGCTTCTGAAAGCTCAACCTCCGGGGAGTCTGTTTGGCAGAGATATAGAACACACTTTTCCAAGCCTGTTGGATAGCATTTGCAGTGTCATTTCGCGTCTAATTTCCCAAACCAAACTGCTTGCAGCTCTAACTCCCTTCTACTACCACTTCTTCGGTTCACTGAGATATGCTGGATTCTAAACGGGGAAGCTTCTCTGACGCTTTTTCACAGAGATTTTGAAACTGAAATTTCCAAACCCGTTTCCAACGAAGGCGCCAACGGGCTTCCCCATAGAACTTGCCAACCTGAATTCCTACAGGCTAGATGTGAGAGGCACATTGTGCTGCTTCCTCCCGTAGAGTTAAACTAGCTTCTGAAAGCTCCACCTCCGGGAAGTCTGTTTGGCAGAGATATAGAACACACTTTTCCAAGCCTGTTGGAAGGCCTTTGCAGTTTCATTTCGCGTCTAATTTCCCAAACCAAACTGCTTGCAGCTCTAACTCCCTTCTAACTACCACTTCTTCGGTTCAGTGAGATATGCTGGATTCTAAACGGAGAAGCTTCTCTGACGCTTTTTCACAGAGATTTTGAAACTGAAATCTCCCATGCTGTTTCCACCATAGGCAGCAATAGGCTTCCCCATAGAACTTGCCAACCTGAATTCCTACAGGCTAGATGTGAGAGGCACATTCTGCTGCTTCCTCCCTTAGAGTTAAACTAGCTTCTGAAAGCTCAACCTCCGGGGAGTCTGTTTGGCAGAGATTTAGAACACACTTTTCCAAGCCTGTTGGAAGGCCTTTGCAGTTTCATTTCGTGTCTAATTTCCCAAACCAAACTGCTTGCAGCTCTAACTCCCTTCTAACTACCACTTCTTCGGTTCAGTGAGATATGCTGGATTCTAAACGGAGAAGCTTCTCTGACGCTTTATCACAGAGATTTTGAAACTGAAATCTCCCATGCCGTTTCCACCATAGGCAGCAACGGGCTTCCCCATAGAACTTGCCAACCCGAATTCCTACAGGCTAGATGTGAGAGGCACATTCTGCTGCTTCCTCCCTTAGAGTTAAACTAGCTTCTGAAAGCTCAACCTCCGGGGAGTCTGTTTGGCAGAGATATAGAACACACTTTTCCAAGCCTGTTGGAAGGCCTTTGCAGTTTCATTTCGCATCTAATTTCCCAAACCAAACTGCTTGCAGCTCTAACTCCCTTCTAACTACCACTTCTTCGGTTCTGTAAGATATGCTGCATTCTAAACGGAGAAGCTTCTCTGACGCTTTTTCACAGAGATTTTGAAACTGAAATCTCCCATGCCGTTTCCACCATAGGCAGCAATGGGCTTCCCCATAGAACTTGCCAACCTGAATTCCTACAGGCTAGATGTGAGAGGCACATTCTGCTGCTTCCTCCCTTAGAGATAAACTAGCTTCTGAAAGCTCAACCTCCGGGGAGTCTGTTTGGCAGAGATATAGAACACACTTTTTCAAGCTTGCTGGAAGGCACTTGCAGTTTCATTTCGCGTCTAATTTCCCAAACCAAACTGCTTGCAGCTCTAACTCCCTTCTAACTACCACTTCTTCGGTTCAGTGAGATATCCAGGATTCTAAACGTGGAAGCTTCTTTGACGCTTTTTCACAGAGATTTTGAAACTGAAATTTCCAAACCCGTTTCCAACGAAGGCGCCAATGGGCTTCCCCATAGAACTTGCCAACCTGAATTCCTACAGGCTAGATGTGAGAGGCACATTCTGCTGCTTCCTCCCTTAGAGTTAAACTAGCTTCTGAAAGCTCAACCTCCGGGGAGTCTGTTTGGCAGAGATATAGAACACAATTTTCCAAGCCTGTTGGAAGGCACTTGCAGTTTCATTTCGCGTCTAATTTCCCAAACCAAACTGCTTGCAGCTCTAACTCCCTTCTAACTACCACTTCTTCGGTTCTGTGAGATATGCTGGATTCTAAACGGAGAAGCTTCTCTGACGCTTTTTCACAGAGATTTTGAAACTGAAATCTCCCATGCCGTTTCCACCATAGGCAGCAATGGGCTTCCCCATAGAACTTGCCAACCTGAATTCCTACAGGCTAGATGTGAGAGGCACATTCTGCTGCTTCCTCCCTTAGAGTTAAACTAGCTTCTGAAAGCTCAACCTCCGGGGAGTCTGTTTGGCAGAGATATAGAACACACTTTTCCAAGCCTGTTGGAAGGCATTTGCAGTTTCATTTCGCGTCTAATTTCCCAAACCAAACTGCTTGCAGCTCTAACTCCCTTCTAACTACCAATTCTTCGGTTCAGTGAGATATGCTGGATTCTAAACGGGGAAGCATCTCTGACGCTTTTTCACAGAGATTTTGAAACTGAAATCTCCCATGCCGTTTCCACCATAGGCAGCAACGGGCTTCCCCATAGAACTTACCAACCTGAATTCCTACAGGCTAGATGTGAGAGGCACATTCTGCTGCTTCCTCCCTTTGAGTTAAACTAGCTTCTGAAAGCTCAACCTCCGGGGAGTCTGTTTGGCAGAGATATAGAACACACTTTTCCAAGCCTGTTGGAAGGTCTTTGCAGTTTCATTTCGCGTCTAATTTCCCAAACCAAACTGCTTGCAGCTCTAACTCCCTTCTAACTACCACTTCTTCGGTTCAGTGAGATATGCTGGATTCTAAATGGAGAAGCTTCTCTGACGCTTTTTCACAGAGATTTTGAAACTGAAATTTCCAAACCCGTTTCCAATGAAGGCGCCAATGGGCTTCCCCATAGAACTTGCCAACCTGAATTCCTAAAGGCTAGATGTGAGAGGCACATTGTGCTGCTTCCTCCCTTAGAGTTAAACTAGCTTCTGAAAGCTCAACCTCCGGGGAGTTTGTTTGGCAGAGATATAGAACACACTTTTCCAAGCCTGTTGGAAGGCATTTGCAGTTTCATTTCGCGTCTAATTTCCCAAACCAAACTGCTTGCAGCTCTAACTCCCTTCTAACTACCACTTCTTCGGTTCAGTGAGATATGCTGGATTCTAAACGGAGAAGCTTCTCTGACGCTTTTTCACAGAGATTTTGAAACTGAAATCACCCATGCCGTTTCCACCATAGGCAGCAAAGGGCTTCCCATAGAACTTGCCAACCTGAATTCCTACAGGCTAGATGTGAGAGGCACATTCTGCTGCTTCCCCCCTTAGAGTTAAGCTTGCTTCTGAAAGCTCATCCTCCGGGGACTCTGTTTGGCAGAGGTATAGAACACACTTTTCCAAGCCTATTGGAAGGCCTTTGCAGTTTCATTTCGCGTCTAATTTCCCAAACCAAACTGCTTGCAGCTCTAACTCCCTTCTAACTACCACTTCTTCGGTTCAGTGAGATATGCTGGAATCTAAACGGAGAAGCTTCTCTGACGCTTTTTCACAGAGATTTTGAAACTGAAATCTCCCATGCCGTTTCCACCATAGGCAGCAATGGGCTTCCCCATAGAACTTGCCAACCTGAATTCCTACAGGCTAGATGTGAGAGGCACATTCTGCTGCTTCCTCCCTTAGAGTTAAACTTGCTTCTGAAAGCTCAACCTCCGGGGAGTCTGTTTGGCAGAGATATAGAACACACTTTTCCAAGCCTGTTGGAAGGCACTTGCAGTTTCATGTCGCGTCTAATTTCCCAAACCAAACTGCTTGCAGCTCTAACTCCATTCTAACTACCACTTCTTCGGTTCTGTGAGATATGCTGGATTCTAAACGGAGAAGCTTCTCTGACTCTTTTTCACAGAGATTTTGAAACTGAAATCTCCCATGCCGTTTCCACCATAGGCAGCAATGGGCTTCCCCATAGAACTTGCCAACCTGAATTCCTACAGGCTAGATGTGAGAGGCACATTCTGCTGCTTCCTCCCTTAGAGTTAAACTAGCTTCTGAAAGCTCAACCTCCGGGGAGTCTGTTTGGCAGAGATATAGAACACACTTTCCCAAGCCTGTTGGAAGGCACTTGCAGTTTCATTTCGCGTCTAATTTCCCAAACCAAACTGCTTGCAGCTCTAACTCCCTTCTAACTACCACTTCTTCGGTTCTGTGAGATATGCTGGATTCTAAACGGAGAAGCTTCTCTGACGCTTTTTCACAGAGATTTTGAAACTGAAATCTCCCATGCCGTTTCCACCATAGGCAGCCATGGGCTTCCCCATAGAACTTGCCAACCTGAATTCCTACAGGCTAGATGTGAGAGGCACATTCTGCTGCTTCCTCCCTTAGAGTTAAACTAGCTTCTGAAAGCTCAACCTCCGGGGAGTCTGTTTGGCAGAGATATAGAACACACTTTTCCAAGCCTGTTGGAAGGCCTTTGCAGTTTCATTTCGCATCTAATTTCCCAAACCAAACTGCTTGCAGCTCTAACTCCCTTCCTACTACCACTTCTTCGGTTCTGTGAGATATGCTGCATTCTAAACGGAGAAGCTTCTCTGACGCTTTTTCACAGAGATTTTGAAACTGAAATCTCCCATGCCGTTTCCACCATAGGCAGCAATGGGCTTCCCCATAGAACTTGCCAACCTGAATTCCTACAGGCTAGATGTGAGAGGCACATTCTGCTGCTTCCTCCCTTAGAGATAAACTAGCTTCTGAAAGCTCAACCTCCGGGGAGTCTGTTTGGCAGAGATATAGAACACACTTTTTCAAGCCTGCTGGAAGGCACTTGCAGTTTCATTTCGCGTCTAATTTCCCAAACCAAACTGCTTGCAGCTCTAACTCCCTTCTAACTACCACTTCTTCGGTTCAGTGAGATATCCAGGATTCTAAACGTGGAAGCTTCTTTGACGCTTTTTCACAGAGATTTTGAAACTGAAATTTCCAAACCCGTTTCCAACGAAGGCGCCAATGGGCTTCCCCATAGAACTTGCCAACCTGAATTCCTACAGGCTAGATGTGAGAGGCACATTCTGCTGCTTCCTCCCTTAGAGTTAAACTAGCTTCTGAAAGCTCAACCTCCGGGGAGTCTGTTTGGCAGAGATATAGAACACAATTTTCCAAGCCTGTTGGAAGGCACTTGCAGTTTCATTTCGCGTCTTATTTCCCAAACCAAACTGCTTGCAGCTCTAACTCCCTTCTAACTACCACTTCTTCGGTTCTGTGAGATATGCTGGATTCTAAACGGAGAAGCTTCTCTGACGCTATTTCACAGAGATTTTGAAACTGAAATCTCCCATGCCGTTTCCACCATAGGCAGCAATGGGCTTCCCCATAGAACTTGCCAACCTGAATTCCTACAGGCTAGATGTGAGAGGCACATTCTGCTGCTTCCTCCCTTAGAGTTAAACTAGCTTCTGAAAGCTCAACCTCCGGGGAGTCTGTTTGGCAGAGATATAGAACACCCTTTTCTAAGCCTGTTGGAAGGCATTTGCAGTTTCATTTCGCGTCTAATTTCCCAAACCAAACTGCTTGCAGCTCTAACTCCCTTCTAACTACCAATTCTTCGGTTCAGTGAGATATGCTGGATTCTAAACGGGGAAGCATCTCTGACGCTTTTTCACAGAGATTTTGAAACTGAAATCTCCCATGCCGTTTCCACCATAGGCAGCAACGGGCTTCCCCATAGAACTTACCAACCTGAATTCCTACAGGCTAGATGTGAGAGGCACATTCTGCTGCTTCCTCCCTTTGAGTTAAACTAGCTTCTGAAAGCTCAACCTCCGGGGAGTCTGTTTGGCAGAGATATAGAACACACTTTTCCAAGCCTGTTGGAAGGTCTTTGCAGTTTCATTTCGCGTCTAATTTCCCAAACCAAACTGCTTGCAGCTCTAACTCCCTTCTAACTACCACTTCTTCGGTTCAGTGAGATATGCTGGATTCTAAATGGAGAAGCTTCTCTGACGCTTTTTCACAGAGATTTTGAAACTGAAATTTCCAAACCCGTTTCCAATGAAGGCGCCAATGGGCTTCCCCATAGAACTTGCCAACCTGAATTCCTAAAGGCTAGATGTGAGAGGCACATTCTGCTGCTTCCTCCCTTAGAGTTAAACTAGCTTCTGAAAGCTCAACCTCCGGGGAGTTTGTTTGGCAGAGATATAGAACACACTTTTCCAAGCCTGTTGGAAGGCATTTGCAGTTTCATTTCGCGTCTAATTTCCCAAACCAAACTGCTTGCAGCTCTAACTCCCTTCTAACTACCACTTCTTCGGTTCAGTGAGATATGCTGGATTCTAAACGGAGAAGCTTCTCTGACGCTTTTTCACAGAGATTTTGAAACTGACATCACCCATGCCGTTTCCACCATAGGCAGCAAAGGGCTTCCCATAGAACTTGCCAACCTGAATTCCTACAGGCTAGATGTGAGAGGCACATTCTGCTGCTTCCCCCCTTAGAGTTAAGCTTGCTTCTGAAAGCTCATCCTCCGGGGACTCTGTTTGGCAGAGGTATAGAACACACTTTTCCAAGCCTGTTGGAAGGCCTTTGCAGTTTCATTTCGCGTCTAATTTCCCAAACCAAACTGCTTGCAGCTCTAACTCCCTTCTAACTACCACTTCTTCGGTTCAGTGAGATATGCTGGAATCTAAACGGAGAAGCTTCTCTGACGCTTTTTCACAGAGATTTTGAAACTGAAATCTCCCATGCCGTTTCCACCATAGGCAGCAATGGGCTTCCCCATAGAACTTGCCAACCTGAATTCCTACAGGCTAGATGTGAGAGGCACATTCTGCTGCTTCCTCCCTTAGAGTTAAACTTGCTTCTGAAAGCTCAACCTCCCGGGAGTCTGTTTGGCAGAGATATAGAACACACTTTTCCAAGCCTGTTGGAAGGCACTTGCAGTTTCATGTCGCGTCTAATTTCCCAAAACAAACTGCTTGCAGCTCTAACTCCATTCTAACTACCACTTCTTCGGTTCTGTGAGATATGCTGGATTCTAAACGGAGAAGCTTCTCTGACTCTTTTTCACAGAGATTTTGAAACTGAAATCTCCCATGCCGTTTCCACCATAGGCAGCAATGGGCTTCCCCATAGAACTTGCCAACCTGAATTCCTACAGGCTAGATGTGAGAGGCACATTCTGCTGCTTCCTCCCTTAGAGTTAAACTAGCTTCTGAAAGCTCAACCTCCGGGGAGTCTGTTTGGCAGAGATATAGAACACACTTTCCCAAGCCTGTTGGAAGGCACTTGCAGTTTCATTTCGCGTCTAATTTCCCAAACCAAACTGCTTGCAGCTCTAACTCCCTTCTAACTACCACTTCTTCGGTTCTGTGAGATATGCTGGATTCTAAACGGAGAAGCTTCTCTGACGCTTTTTCACAGAGATTTTGAAACTGAAATCTCCCATGCCGTTTCCACCATAGGCAGCCATGGGCTTCCCCATAGAACTTGCCAACCTGAATTCCTACAGGCTAGATGTGAGAGGCACATTCTGCTGCTTCCTCCCTTAGAGTTAAACTAGCTTCTGAAAGCTCAACCTCCGGGGAGTTTGTTTGGCAGAGATATAGAACACACTTTTCCAAGCCTGTTGGAAGGCATTTGCAGTTTCATTTCGCGTCTAATTTCCCAAACCAAACTGCTTGCAGCTCTAACTCCCTTCTAACTACCACTTCTTCGGTTCAGTGAGATATGCTGGATTCTAAACGGAGAAGCTTCTCTGACGCTTTTTCACAGAGATTTTGAAACTGAAATCTCCCATGCCGTTTCCACCATAGGCAGCAATGGGCTTCCCCATAGAACTTGCCAACCTGAATTCCTACAGGCTAGATGTGAGAGGCACATTCTGCTGCTTCCTCCCAAAACAGTTAAGCTTGCTTCTGAAAGCTCAACCTCCGGGGACTCTGTTTGGCAGAGATATAGAACACACTTTTCCAAGCCTGTTAGAAGGCCTTTGCAGGGTCATTTCGCATCTAATTTCCCAAACCAAACTGCTTGCAGCTCTAACTCCCTTCTAACTACCACTTCTTCGGTTCAGTGAGATATGCTGGATTCTAAACGGAGAAGCTTCTCTGACGCTTTTTCACAGAGATTTTGAAACTGAAATTTCCAAACCCGTTTCCAACGAAGGCGCCAATGGGCTTCCCCATAGAACTTGCCAACCTGAATTCCTACAGGCTAGATGTGAGAGGCACATTCTGCTGCTTCCTCCCTTAGAGTTAAACTAGCTTCTGAAAGCTCAACCTCCGGGGAGTTTGTTTGGCAGAGATATAGAACACACTTTTCCAAACCTGTTGGAAGGCATTTGCAGTTTCATTTCGCGTCTAATTTCCCAAACCAAACTGCTTGCAGCTCTAACTCCCTTCTAACTACCACTTCTTCGGTTCAGTGAGATATGCTGGATTCTAAACGGAGAACCTTCTCTGACGCTTTTTCACAGAGATTTTGAAACTGAAATCTCCCATGCCGTTTCCACCATAGGCAGCAATGGGCTTCCCCATAGAAATTGCCAACCTGAATTCCTACAGGCTAGATGTGAGAGGCACATTCTGCTGCTTCCTCCCTTAGAGTTAAACTAGCTTCTGAAAGCTCAACCTCCAGGGAGTCTGTTTGGCAGAGATATAGAACACACTTTTCCAAGCCTGTTGGAAGGCATTTGCAGTTTCATTTCGCGTCTAATTTCCCAAACCAAACTGCTTGCAGCTCTAACTGCCTTCTAACTACCACTTCTTCGGTTCAGTGAGATATGCTGGATTCTAAACGGAGAAGCTTCTCTGACGCTTTTTCACAGAGATTTTGAAACTGAAATCTCCCATGCCGTTTCCACCATAGGCAGCAATGGGCTTCCCCATAGAACTTGCCAACCTGAATTCCTACAGGCTAGATGTGAGAGGCACATTCTGCTGCTTCCTCCCTTAGAGTTAAACTAGCTTCTGAAAGCTCAACCTCCGGGGAGTTTGTTTGGCAGAGATATAGAACACACTTTTCCAAGCCTGTTGGAAGGCATTTGCAGTTTCATTTCGCGTCTAATTTCCCAAACCAAACTGCTTGCAGCTCTAACTCCCTTCTAACTACCACTTCTTCGGTTCAGTGAGATATGCTGGATTCTAAACGGAGAAGCTTCTCTGACGCTTTTTCACAGAGATTTTGAAACTGAAATTTCCAAACCCGTTTCCAACGAAGGCGCCAATGGGCTTCCCCATAGAACTTGCCAACCTGAATTCCTACAGGCTATATGTGAGAGGCACATTCTGCTGCTTCCTCCCTTAGAGTTAAACTAGCTTCTGAAAGCTCAACCTCCGGGGAGTTTGTTTGGCAGAGATATAGAACACACTTTTCCAAGCCTGTTGGAAGGCATTTGCAGTTTCATTTCGCGTCTAATTTCCCAAACCAAACTGCTTGCAGCTCTAACTGCCTTCTAACTACCACTTCTTCGGTTCAGTGAGATATGCTGGATTCTAAACGGAGAAGCTTCTCTGACGCTTTTTCACAGAGATTTTGAAACTGAAATCTCCCATGCTGTTTCCACCATATCCAGCAAAGGGCTTCCCCTTAGAACTTGCCAACCTGAATTCCTACAGGCTAGATGTGAGAGGCACATTCTGCTGCTTCCTCCCTTAGAGTTAAACTAGCTTCTGAAAGCTCAACCTCCAGGGAGTCTGTTTGGCAGAGATATAGAACACACTTTTCCAAGCCTGTTGGAAGGCATTTGCAGTTTCATTTCGCGTCTAATTTCCCAAACCAAACTGCTTGCAGCTCTAACTGCCTTCTAACTACCACTTCTTCGGTTCAGTGAGATATGCTGGATTCTAAACGGAGAAGCTTCTCTGACGCTTTTTCACAGAGATTTTGAAACTGAAATCTCCCATGCCGTTTCCACCATAGGCAGCAATGGGCTTCCCCATAGAACTTGCCAACCTGAATTCCTACAGGCTAGATGTGAGAGGCACATTCTGCTGCTTTCTCCCTAAGAGTTAAGCTTGCTTCTGAAAGCTCAACCTCCGGGGAGTTTGTTTGGCAGAGATATAGAACACACTTTTCCAAGCCTGTTGGAAGGCCTTTGCAGTGTCATTTCGCATCTAATTTCCCAAACCAAACTGCTTGCAGCTCTAACTCCCTTCTAACTACCACTTCTTCGGTTCAGTGAGATATGCTGGATTCTAAACGGAGAAGCTTCTCTGACGCTTTTTCACAGAGATTTTGAAACTGAAATTTCCAAACCCGTTTCCAACGAAGGCGCCAATGGGCTTCCCCATAGAACTTGCCAACCTGAATTCCTACAGGCTAGATGTGAGAGGCACATTCTGTACTTCCTCCCTTAGAGTTAAACTAGCTTCTGAAAGCTCAACCTCCGGGGAGTTTGTTTGGCAGAGATATAGAACACACTTTTCCAAGCCTGTTGGAAGGCATTTGCAGTTTCATTTCGCCTCTAATTTCCCAAACCAAACTGCTTGCAGCTCTAACTGCCTTCTAACTACCACTTCTTCGGTTCAGTGAGATATGCTGGATTCTAAACGGAGAAGCTTCTCTGACGCTTTTTCACAGAGATTTTGAAACTGAAATCTCCCATGCCGTTTCCACCATAGGCAGCAATGGGCTTCCCCATAGAACTTGCCAACCTGAATTCCTACAGGCTAGATGTGAGAGGCACATTCTGCTGCTTCCTCCTTTAGAGTTAAACTAGCTTCTGAAAGCTCAACCTCCGGGGAGTTTGTTTGGCAGAGATATAGAACACACTTTTCCAAGCCTGTTGGAAGGCATTTGCAGTTTCATTTCGCCTCTAATTTCCCAAACCAAACTGCTTGCAGCTCTAACTCCCTTCTAACTACCACTTCTTCGGTTCAGTGAGATATGCTGGATTCTAAACGGAGAAGCTTCTCTGACGCTTTTTCACAGAGATTTTGAAACTGAAATCTCCCATGCCGTTTCCACCATAGGCAGCAATGGGCTTCCCCATAGAACTTGCCAACCTGAATTCCTACAGGCTAGATGTGAGAGGCACATTCTGCTGCTTCCTCCCTTAGAGTTAAACTAGCTTCTGAAAGCTCAACCTCCGGGGAGTTTGTTTGGCAGAGATATAGAACACACTTTTCCAAGCCTGTTGGAAGGCATTTGCAGTTTCATTTCGCGTCTAATTTCCCAAACCAAACTGCTTGCAGCTCTAACTCCCTTCTAACCACCACTTCTTCGGTTCAGTGAGATATGCTGGATTCTAAACGGAGAAGCTTCTCTGACGCTTTTTCACAGAGATTTTGAAACTGAAATTTCCAAACCCGTTTCCAACGAAGGCGCCAATGGGCTTCCCCATAGAACTTGCCAACCTGAATTCCTACAGGCTAGAAGTGAGAGGCACATTCTGCTGCTTCCTCCCTTAGAGGTAAACTAGCTTCTGAAAGCTCAAACTCCGGGGACTCTGTTTGGCAGAGGTATAGAACACACTTTTCCAAGCCTGTTGGAAGGCCTTTGCAGTTTCATTTCGCGTCTAATTTCCCAAACCAAACTGCTTGCAGCTCTAACTCCCTTCTAACTACCACTTCTTCGGTTCTGTGAGATATGCTGGATTCTAAAGGGAGAAGCCTCTCTGACGCTTTTTCACAGAGATTTTGAAACTGAAATCTCCCATGCCGTTTCCACCATAGGCAGCAATGGGCTTCCCCATAGAACTTGCCAACCTGAATTGCTACAGGCTAGATGTGAGAGGCACATTCTGCTGCTTCCTCCCTTAGAGTTAAACTTGCTTCTGAAAGCTCAACCTCCGGGGAGTCTGTTTGGCAGAGATATAGAACACACTTTTCCAAGCCTGTTGGATAGCATTTGCAGTGTCATTTCGCGTCTAATTTCCCAAACCAAACTGCTTGCAGCTCTAACTCCCTTCTACTACCACTTCTTCGGTTCACTGAGATATGCTGGATTCTAAACGGGGAAGCTTCTCTGACGCTTTTTCACAGAGATTTTGAAACTGAAATTTCCAAACCCGTTTCCAACGAAGGCGCCAACGGGCTTCCCCATAGAACTTGCCAACCTGAATTCCTACAGGCTAGATGTGAGAGGCACATTGTGCTGCTTCCTCCCGTAGAGTTAAACTAGCTTCTGAAAGCTCCACCTCCGGGAAGTCTGTTTGGCAGAGATATAGAACACACTTTTCCAAGCCTGTTGGAAGGCCTTTGCAGTTTCATTTCGCGTCTAATTTCCCAAACCAAACTGCTTGCAGCTCTAACTCCCTTCTAACTACCACTTCTTCGGTTCAGTGAGATATGCTGGATTCTAAACGGAGAAGCTTCTCTGACGCTTTTTCACAGAGATTTTGAAACTGAAATCTCCCATGCTGTTTCCACCATAGGCAGCAATAGGCTTCCCCATAGAACTTGCCAACCTGAATTCCTACAGGCTAGATGTGAGAGGCACATTCTGCTGCTTCCTCCCTTAGAGTTAAACTAGCTTCTGAAAGCTCAACCTCCGGGGAGTCTGTTTGGCAGATATTTAGAACACACTTTTCCAAGCCTGTTGGAAGGCCTTTGCAGTTTCATTTCGTGTCTAATTTCCCAAACCAAACTGCTTGCAGCTCTAACTCCCTTCTAACTACCACTTCTTCGGTTCAGTGAGATATGCTGGATTCTAAACGGAGAAGCTTCTCTGACGCTTTATCACAGAGATTTTGAAACTGAAATCTCCCATGCCGTTTCCACCATAGGCAGCAACGGGCTTCCCCATAGAACTTGCCAACCCGAATTCCTACAGGCTAGATGTGAGAGGCACATTCTGCTGCTTCCTCCCTTAGAGTTAAACTAGCTTCTGAAAGCTCAACCTCCGGGGAGTCTGTTTGGCAGAGATATAGAACACACTTTTCCAAGCCTGTTGGAAGGCACTTGCAGTTTCATTTCGCGTCTAATTTCCCAAACCAAACTGCTTGCAGCTCTAACTCCCTTCTAACTACCACTTCTTCGGTTCTGTGAGATATGCTGGATTCTAAACGGAGAAGCTTCTCTGACTCTTTTTCACAGAGATTTTGAAACTGAAATCTCCCATGCCGTTTCCACCATAGGCAGCAATGGGCTTCCCCATAGAACTTGCCAACCTGAATTCCTACAGGCTAGATGTGAGAGGCACATTCTGCTGCTTCCTCCCTTAGAGTTAAACTAGCTTCTGAAAGCTCAACCTCCGGGGAGTCTGTTTGGCAGAGATATAGAACACACTTTTCCAAGCCTGTTGGAAGGCACTTGCAGTTTCATTTCGCGTCTAATTTCCCAAACCAAACGGCTTGCAGCTCTAACTCCCTTCTAACTACCACTTCTTTGGTTCTGTGAGATATGCTGGATTCTAAACGGAGAAGCTTCTCTGACGCTTTTTCACAGAGATTTTGAAACTGAAATCTCCCATGCCGTTTCCACCATAGGCAGCAATGGGCTTCCCCATAGAACTTGCCAACCTGAATTCCTACAGGCTAGATGTGAGAGGCACATTCTGCTGCTTCCTCCCTTAGAGTTAAACTAGCTTCTGAAAGCTCAACCTCCGGGGAGTCTGTTTGGCAGAGATATGGAACACACATTTCCAAGCCTGTTGGAAGGCATTTGCAGTTTCATTTCGCGTCTAATTTCCCAAACCAAACTGCTTGCAGCTCTAACTCCCTTCTAACAACCAATTCTTCGGTTCAGTGAGATATGCTGGATTCTAAACGGGGAAGCATCTCTGACGCTTTTTCACAGAGATTTTGAAACTGAAATCTCCCATGCCGTTTCCACCATAGGCAGCAACGGGCTTCCCCATTGAACTTGCCAACCTGAATTCCTACAGGCTAGATGTGAGAGGCACATTCTGCTGCTTCCTCCCTTAGAGTTAAGCTTGCTTCTGAAAGCTCAAACTCCGGGGACTCTGTTTGGCAGAGGTATAGAACACACTTTTCCAAGCCTGTTGGAAGGCCTTTGCAGTTTCATTTCGCGTCTAATTTCCCAAACCAAACTGCTTGCAGCTCTAACTCCCTTCTAACTACCACTTCTTCGGTTCTGTGAGATATGCTGGATTCTAAAGGGAGAAGCCTCTCTGACGCTTTTTCACAGAGATTTTGAAACTGAAATCTCCCATGCCGTTTCCACCATAGGCAGCAATGGGCTCCCCATAGAACTTGCCAACCTGAATTCCTACAGGCTAGATGTGAGAGGCACATTCTGCTGCTTCCTCCCTTAGAGTTAAGCTTGCTTCTGAAAGCTCAAACTCCGGGGACTCTGTTTGGCAGAGGTATAGAACACACTTTTCCAAGCCTGTTGGAAGGCCTTTGCAGTTTCATTTCGCGTCTAATTTCCCAAACCAAACTGCTTGCAGCTCTAACTCCCTTCTAACTACCACTTCTTCGGTTCTGTGAGATATGCTGGATTCTAAAGGGAGAAGCCTCTCTGACGCTTTTTCACAGAGATTTTGAAACTGAAATCTCCCATGCCGTTTCCACCATAGGCAGCAATGGGCTTCCCCATAGAACTTGCCAACCTGAATTGCTACAGGCTAGATGTGAGAGGCACATTCTGCTGCTTCCTCCCTTAGAGTTAAACTTGCTTCTGAAAGCTCAACCTCCGGGGAGTCTGTTTGGCAGAGATATAGAACACACTTTTCCAAGCCTGTTGGATAGCTTTTGCAGTGTCATTTCGCGTCTAATTTCCCAAACCAAACTGCTTGCAGCTCTAACTCCCTTCTACTACCACTTCTTCGGTTCACTGAGATATGCTGGATTCTAAACGGGGAAGCTTCTCTGACGCTTTTTCACAGAGATTTTGAAACTGAAATTTCCAAACCCGTTTCCAACGAAGGCGCCAACGGGCTTCCCCATAGAACTTGCCAACCTGAATTCCTACAGGCTAGATGTGAGAGGCACATTGTGCTGCTTCCTCCCGTAGAGTTAAACTAGCTTCTGAAAGCTCCACCTCCGGGAAGTCTGTTTGGCAGAGATATAGAACACACTTTTCCAAGCCTGTTGGAAGGCCTTTGCAGTTTCATTTCGCGTCTAATTTCCCAAACCAAACTGCTTGCAGCTCTAACTCCCTTCTAACTACCACTTCTTCGGTTCAGTGAGATATGCTGGATTCTAAACGGAGAAGCTTCTCTGACGCTTTTTCACAGAGATTTTGAAACTGAAATCTCCCATGCTGTTTCCACCATAGGCAGCAATAGGCTTCCCCATAGAACTTGCCAACCTGAATTCCTACAGGCTAGATGTGAGAGGCACATTCTGCTGCTTCCTCCCTTAGAGTTAAACTAGCTTCTGAAAGCTCAACCTCCGGGGAGTCTGTTTGGCAGAGATTTAGAACACACTTTTCCAAGCCTGTTGGAAGGCCTTTGCAGTTTCATTTCGTGTCTAATTTCCCAAACCAAACTGCTTGCAGCTCTAACTCCCTTCTAACTACCACTTCTTCGGTTCAGTGAGATATGCTGGATTCTAAACGGAGAAGCTTCTCTGACGCTTTATCACAGAGATTTTGAAACTGAAATCTCCCATGCCGTTTCCACCATAGGCAGCAACGGGCTTCCCCATAGAACTTGCCAACCCGAATTCCTACAGGCTAGATGTGAGAGGCACATTCTGCTGCTTCCTCCCTTAGAGTTAAACTAGCTTCTGAAAGCTCAACCTCCGGGGAGTCTGTTTGGCAGAGATATAGAACACACTTTTCCAAGCCTGTTGGAAGGCCTTTGCAGTTTCATTTCGCATCTAATTTCCCAAACCAAACTGCTTGCAGCTCTAACTCCCTTCTAACTACCACTTCTTCGGTTCTGTGAGATATGCTGCATTCTAAACGGAGAAGCTTCTCTGACGCTTTTTCACAGAGATTTTGAAACTGAAATCTCCCATGCCGTTTCCACCATAGGCAGCAATGGGCTTCCCCATAGAACTTGCCAACCTGAATTCCTACAGGCTAGATGTGAGAGGCACATTCTGCTGCTTCCTCCCTTAGAGTTAAACTAGCTTCTGAAAGCTCAACCTCCGGGGAGTCTGTTTGGCAGAGATATAGAACACACTTTTTCAAGCCTGCTGGAAGGCACTTGCAGTTTCATTTCGCGTCTAATTTCCCAAACCAAACTGCTTGCAGCTCTAACTCCCTTCTAACTACCACTTCTTCGGTTCAGTGAGATATCCAGGATTCTAAACGTGGAAGCTTCTTTGACGCTTTTTCACAGAGATTTTGAAACTGAAATTTCCAAACCCGTTTCCAACGAAGGCGCCAATGGGCTTCCCCATAGAACTTGCCAACCTGAATTCCTACAGGCTAGATGTGAGAGGCACATTCTGCTGCTTCCTCCCTTAGAGTTAAACTAGCTTCTGAAAGCTCAACCTCCGGGGAGTCTGTTTGGCAGAGATATAGAACACAATTTTCCAAGCCTGTTGGAAGGCACTTGCAGTTTCATTTCGCGTCTAATTTCCCAAACCAAACTGCTTGCAGCTCTAACTCCCTTCTAACTACCACTTCTTCGGTTCTGTGAGATATGCTGGATTCTAAACGGAGAAGCTTCTCTGACGCTTTTTCACAGAGATTTTGAAACTGAAATCTCCCATGCCGTTTCCACCATAGGCAGCAATGGGCTTCCCCATAGAACTTGCCAACCTGAATTCCTACAGGCTAGATGTGAGAGGCACATTCTGCTGCTTCCTCCCTTAGAGTTAAACTAGCTTCTGAAAGCTCAACCTCCGGGGAGTCTGTTTGGCAGAGATATAGAACACACTTTTCCAAGCCTGTTGGAAGGCATTTGCAGTTTCATTTCGCGTCTAATTTCCCAAACCAAACTGCTTGCAGCTCTAACTCCCTTCTAACTACCAATTCTTCGGTTCAGTGAGATATGCTGGATTCTAAACGGGGAAGCATCTCTGACGCTTTTTCACAGAGATTTTGAAACTGAAATCTCCCATGCCGTTTCCACCATAGGCAGCAACGGGCTTCCCCATAGAACTTACCAACCTGAATTCCTACAGGCTAGATGTGAGAGGCACATTCTGCTGCTTCCTCCCTTTGAGTTAAACTAGCTTCTGAAAGCTCAACCTCCGGGGAGTCTGTTTGGCAGAGATATAGAACACACTTTTCCAAGCCTGTTGGAAGGTCTTTGCAGTTTCATTTCGCGTCTAATTTCCCAAACCAAACTGCTTGCAGCTCTAACTCCCTTCTAACTACCACTTCTTCGGTTCAGTGAGATATGCTGGATTCTAAATGGAGAAGCTTCTCTGACGCTTTTTCACAGAGATTTTGAAACTGAAATTTCCAAACCCGTTTCCAATGAAGGCGCCAATGGGCTTCCCCATAGAACTTGCCAACCTGAATTCCTAAAGGCTAGATGTGAGAGGCACATTCTGCTGCTTCCTCCCTTAGAGTTAAACTAGCTTCTGAAAGCTCAACCTCCGGGGAGTTTGTTTGGCAGAGATATAGAACACACTTTTCCAAGCCTGTTGGAAGGCATTTGCAGTTTCATTTCGCGTCTAATTTCCCAAACCAAACTGCTTGCAGCTCTAACTCCCTTCTAACTACCACTTCTTCGGTTCAGTGAGATATGCTGGATTCTAAACGGAGAAGCTTCTCTGACGCTTTTTCACAGAGATTTTGAAACTGAAATCACCCATGCCGTTTCCACCATAGGCAGCAAAGGGCTTCCCATAGAACTTGCCAACCTGAATTCCTACAGGCTAGATGTGAGAGGCACATTCTGCTGCTTCCCCCCTTAGAGTTAAGCTTGCTTCTGAAAGCTCATCCTCCGGGGACTCTGTTTGGCAGAGGTATAGAACACACTTTTCCAAGCCTGTTGGAAGGCCTTTGCAGTTTCATTTCGCGTCTAAATTCCCAAACCAAACTGCTTGCAGCTCTAACTCCCTTCTAACTACCACTTCTTCGGTTCAGTGAGATATGCTGGAATCTAAACGGAGAAGCTTCTCTGACGCTTTTTCACAGAGATTTTGAAACTGAAATCTCCCATGCCGTTTCCACCATAGGCAGCAATGGGCTTCCCCATAGAACTTGCCAACCTGAATTCCTACAGGCTAGATGTGAGAGGCACATTCTGCTGCTTCCTCCCTTAGAGTTAAACTTGCTTCTGAAAGCTCAACCTCCCGGGAGTCTGTTTGGCAGAGATATAGAACACACTTTTCCAAGCCTGTTGGAAGGCACTTGCAGTTTCATGTCGCGTCTAATTTCCCAAACCAAACTGCTTGCAGCTCTAACTCCATTCTAACTACCACTTCTTCGGTTCTGTGAGATATGCTGGATTCTAAACGGAGAAGCTTCTCTGACTCTTTTTCACAGAGATTTTGAAACTGAAATCTCCCATGCCGTTTCCACCATAGGCAGCAATGGGCTTCCCCATAGAACTTGCCAACCTGAATTCCTACAGGCTAGATGTGAGAGGCACATTCTGCTGCTTCCTCCCTTAGAGTTAAACTAGCTTCTGAAAGCTCAACCTCCGGGGAGTCTGTTTGGCAGAGATTTAGAACACACTTTTCCAAGCCTGTTGGAAGGCCTTTGCAGTTTCATTTCGTGTCTAATTTCCCAAACCAAACTGCTTGCAGCTCTAACTCCCTTCTAACTACCACTTCTTCGGTTCAGTGAGATATGCTGGATTCTAAACGGAGAAGCTTCTCTGACGCTTTATCACAGAGATTTTGAAACTGAAATCTCCCATGCCGTTTCCACCATAGGCAGCAACGGGCTTCCCCATAGAACTTGCCAACCCGAATTCCTACAGGCTAGATGTGAGAGGCACATTCTGCTGCTTCCTCCCTTAGAGTTAAACTAGCTTCTGAAAGCTCAACCTCCGGGGAGTCTGTTTGGCAGAGATATAGAACACACTTTTCCAAGCCTGTTGGAAGGCCTTTGCAGTTTCATTTCGCATCTAATTTCCCAAACCAAACTGCTTGCAGCTCTAACTCCCTTCTAACTACCACTTCTTCGGTTCTGTGAGATATGCTGCATTCTAAACGGAGAAGCTTCTCTGACGCTTTTTCACAGAGATTTTGAAACTGAAATCTCCCATGCCGTTTCCACCATAGGCAGCAATGGGCTTCCCCATAGAACTTGCCAACCTGAATTCCTACAGGCTAGATGTGAGAGGCACATTCTGCTGCTTCCTCCCTTAGAGTTAAACTAGCTTCTGAAAGCTCAACCTCCGGGGAGTCTGTTTGGCAGAGATATAGAACACACTTTTTCAAGCCTGCTGGAAGGCACTTGCAGTTTCATTTCGCGTCTAATTTCCCAAACCAAACTGCTTGCAGCTCTAACTCCCTTCTAACTACCACTTCTTCGGTTCAGTGAGATATCCAGGATTCTAAACGTGGAAGCTTCTTTGACGCTTTTTCACAGAGATTTTGAAACTGAAATTTCCAAACCCGTTTCCAACGAAGGCGCCAATGGGCTTCCCCATAGAACTTGCCAACCTGAATTCCTACAGGCTAGATGTGAGAGGCACATTCTGCTGCTTCCTCCCTTAGAGTTAAACTAGCTTCTGAAAGCTCAACCTCCGGGGAGTCTGTTTGGCAGAGATATAGAACACAATTTTCCAAGCCTGTTGGAAGGCACTTGCAGTTTCATTTCGCGTCTAATTTCCCAAACCAAACTGCTTGCAGCTCTAACTCCCTTCTAACTACCACTTCTTCGGTTCTGTGAGATATGCTGGATTCTAAACGGAGAAGCTTCTCTGACGCTTTTTCACAGAGATTTTGAAACTGAAATCTCCCATGCCGTTTCCACCATAGGCAGCAATGGGCTTCCCCATAGAACTTGCCAACCTGAATTCCTACAGGCTAGATGTGAGAGGCACATTCTGCTGCTTCCTCCCTTAGAGTTAAACTAGCTTCTGAAAGCTCAACCTCCGGGGAGTCTGTTTGGCAGAGATATAGAACACACTTTTCCAAGCCTGTTGGAAGGCATTTGCAGTTTCATTTCGCGTCTAATTTCCCAAACCAAACTGCTTGCAGCTCTAACTCCCTTCTAACTACCAATTCTTCGGTTCAGTGAGATATGCTGGATTCTAAACGGGGAAGCATCTCTGACGCTTTTTCACAGAGATTTTGAAACTGAAATCTCCCATGCCGTTTCCACCATAGGCAGCAACGGGCTTCCCCATAGAACTTACCAACCTGAATTCCTACAGGCTAGATGTGAGAGGCACATTCTGCTGCTTCCTCCCTTTGAGTTAAACTAGCTTCTGAAAGCTCAACCTCCGGGGAGTCTGTTTGGCAGAGATATAGAACACACTTTTCCAAGCCTGTTGGAAGGTCTTTGCAGTTTCATTTCGCGTCTAATTTCCCAAACCAAACTGCTTGCAGCTCTAACTCCCTTCTAACTACCACTTCTTCGGTTCAGTGAGATATGCTGGATTCTAAATGGAGAAGCTTCTCTGACGCTTTTTCACAGAGATTTTGAAACTGAAATTTCCAAACCCGTTTCCAATGAAGGCGCCAATGGGCTTCCCCATAGAACTTGCCAACCTGAATTCCTAAAGGCTAGATGTGAGAGGCACATTCTGCTGCTTCCTCCCTTAGAGTTAAACTAGCTTCTGAAAGCTCAACCTCCGGGGAGTCTGTTTGGCAGAGATATGGAACACACCTTTCCAAGCCTGTTGGAAGGCATTTGCAGTTTCATTTCGCGTCTAATTTCCCAAACCAAACTGCTTGCAGCTCTAACTCCCTTCTAACAACCAATTCTTCGGTTCAGTGAGATATGCTGGATTCTAAACGGGGAAGCATCTCTGACGCTTTTTCACAGAGATTTTGAAACTGAAATCTCCCATGCCGTTTCCACCATAGGCAGCAACGGGCTTCCCCATTGAACTTGCCAACCTGAATTCCTACAGGCTAGATGTGAGAGGCACATTCTGCTGCTTCCTCCCTTAGAGTTAAGCTTGCTTCTGAAAGCTCAAACTCCGGGGACTCTGTTTGGCAGAGGTATAGAACACACTTTTCCAAGCCTGTTGGAAGGCCTTTGCAGTTTCATTTCGCGTCTAATTTCCCAAACCAAACTGCTTGCAGCTCTAACTCCCTTCTAACTACCACTTCTTCGGTTCTGTGAGATATGCTGGATTCTAAAGGGAGAAGCCTCTCTGACGCTTTTTCACAGAGATTTTGAAACTGAAATCTCCCATGCCGTTTCCACCATAGGCAGCAATGGGCTTCCCATAGAACTTGCCAACCTGAATTCCTACAGGCTAGATGTGAGAGGCACATTCTGCTGCTTCCTCCCTTAGAGTTAAGCTTGCTTCTGAAAGCTCAAACTCCGGGGTCTCTGTTTGGCAGAGGTATGGAACACACTTTTCCAAGCCTGTTGGAAGGCCTTTGCAGTTTCATTTCGCGTCTAATTTCCCAAACCAAACTGCTTGCAGCTCTAACTCCCTTCTAACTACCACTTCTTCGGTTCTGTGAGATATGCTGGATTCTAAAGGGAGAAGCCTCTCTGACGCTTTTTCACAGAGATTTTGAAACTGAAATCTCCCATGCCGTTTCCACCATAGGCAGCAATGGGCTTCCCCATAGAACTTGCCAACCTGAATTGCTACAGGCTAGATGTGAGAGGCACATTCTGCTGCTTCCTCCCTTAGAGTTAAACTTGCTTCTGAAAGCTCAACCTCCGGGGAGTCTGTTTGGCAGAGATATAGAACACACTTTTCCAAGCCTGTTGGATAGCATTTGCAGTGTCATTTCGCGTCTAATTTCCCAAACCAAACTGCTTGCAGCTCTAACTCCCTTCTACTACCACTTCTTCGGTTCACTGAGATATGCTGGATTCTAAACGGGGAAGCTTCTCTGACGCTTTTTCACAGAGATTTTGAAACTGAAATTTCCAAACCCGTTTCCAACGAAGGCGCCAACGGGCTTCCCCATAGAACTTGCCAACCTGAATTCCTACAGGCTAGATGTGAGAGGCACATTGTGCTGCTTCCTCCCGTAGAGTTAAACTAGCTTCTGAAAGCTCCACCTCCGGGAAGTCTGTTTGGCAGAGATATAGAACACACTTTTCCAAGCCTGTTGGAAGGCCTTTGCAGTTTCATTTCGCGTCTAATTTCCCAAACCAAACTGCTTGCAGCTCTAACTCCCTTCTAACTACCACTTCTTCGGTTCAGTGAGATATGCTGGATTCTAAACGGAGAAGCTTCTCTGACGCTTTTTCACAGAGATTTTGAAACTGAAATCTCCCATGCTGTTTCCACCATAGGCAGCAATAGGCTTCCCCATAGAACTTGCCAACCTGAATTCCTACAGGCTAGATGTGAGAGGCACATTCTGCTGCTTCCTCCCTTAGAGTTAAACTAGCTTCTGAAAGCTCAACCTCCGGGGAGTCTGTTTGGCAGAGATTTAGAACACACTTTTCCAAGCCTGTTGGAAGGCCTTTGCAGTTTCATTTCGTGTCTAATTTCCCAAACCAAACTGCTTGCAGCTCTAACTCCCTTCTAACTACCACTTCTTCGGTTCAGTGAGATATGCTGGATTCTAAACGGAGAAGCTTCTCTGACGCTTTTTCACAGAGATTTTGAAACTGAAATTTCCAAACCCGTTTCCAATGAAGGCGCCAATGGGCTTCCCCATAGAACTTGCCAACCTGAATTCCTAAAGGCTAGATGTGAGAGGCACATTCTGCTGCTTCCTCCCTTAGAGTTAAACTAGCTTCTGAAAGCTCAACCTCCGGGGAGTTTGTTTGGCAGAGATATAGAACACACTTTTCCAAGCCTGTTGGAAGGCATTTGCAGTTTCATTTCGCGTCTAATTTCCCAAACCAAACTGCTTGCAGCTCTAACTCCCTTCTAACTACCACTTCTTCGGTTCAGTGAGATATGCTGGATTCTAAACGGAGAAGCTTCTCTGACGCTTTTTCACAGAGATTTTGAAACTGAAATCACCCATGCCGTTTCCACCATAGGCAGCAAAGGGCTTCCCATAGAACTTGCCAACCTGAATTCCTACAGGCTAGATGTGAGAGGCACATTCTGCTGCTTCCCCCCTTAGAGTTAAGCTTGCTTCTGAAAGCTCATCCTCCGGGGACTCTGTTTGGCAGAGGTATAGAACACACTTTTCCAAGCCTGTTGGAAGGCCTTTGCAGTTTCATTTCGCGTCTAATTTCCCAAACCAAACTGCTTGCAGCTCTAACTCCCTTCTAACTACCACTTCTTCGGTTCAGTGAGATATGCTGGAATCTAAACGGAGAAGCTTCTCTGACGCTTTTTCACAGAGATTTTGAAACTGAAATCTCCCATGCCGTTTCCACCATAGGCAGCAATGGGCTTCCCCATAGAACTCGCCAACCTGAATTCCTACAGGCTAGATGTGAGAGGCACATTCTGCTGCTTCCTCCCTTAGAGTTAAACTTGCTTCTGAAAGCTCAACCTCCCGGGAGTCTGTTTGGCAGAGATATAGAACACACTTTTCCAAGCCTGTTGGAAGGCACTTGCAGTTTCATGTCGCGTCTAATTTCCCAAACCAAACTGCTTGCAGCTCTAACTCCATTCTAACTACCACTTCTTCGGTTCTGTGAGATATGCTGGATTCTAAACGGAGAAGCTTCTCTGACTCTTTTTCACAGAGATTTTGAAACTGAAATCTCCCATGCCGTTTCCACCATAGGCAGCAATGGGCTTCCCCATAGAACTTGCCAACCTGAATTCCTACAGGCTAGATGTGAGAGGCACATTCTGCTGCTTCCTCCCTTAGAGTTAAACTAGCTTCTGAAAGCTCAACCTCCGGGGAGTCTGTTTGGCAGAGATATAGAACACACTTTTCCAAGCCTGTTGGAAGGCACTTGCAGTTTCATTTCGCGTCTAATTTCCCAAACCAAACTGCTTGCAGCTCTAACTCCCTTCTAACTACCACTTCTTCGGTTCTGTGAGATATGCTGGATTCTAAACGGAGAAGCTTCTCTGACGCTTTTTCACAGAGATTTTGAAACTGAAATCTCCCATGCCGTTTCCTCCATAGGCAGCCATGGGCTTCCCCATAGAACTTGCCAACCTGAATTCCTACAGGCTAGATGTGAGAGGCACATTCTGCTGCTTCCTCCCTTAGAGTTAAACTAGCTTCTGAAAGCTCAACCTCCGGGGAGTCTGTTTGGCAGAGATATAGAAGACAATTTTTCAAGCCTGCTGGAAGGCACTTGCAGTTTCATTTCGCGTCTAATTTCCCAAACCAAACTGCTTGCAGCTCTAACTCCCTTCTAACTACCACTTCTTCGGTTCAGTGAGATATGCTGGATTCTAAACGGAGAAGCTTCTCTGACGCTTTTTCACAGAGATTTTGAAACTGAAATTTCCAAACCCGTTTCCAACGAAGGCGCCAATGGGCTTCCCCATAGAACTTGCCAACCTGAATTCCTACAGGCTAGATGTGAGAGGCACATTCTGCTGCTTCCTCCCTTAGAGTTAAGCTTGCTTCTGAAAGCTCAAACTCCGGGGACTCTGTTTGGCAGAGGTATAGAACACACTTTTCCAAGCCTGTTGGAAGGCCTTTGCAGTTTCATTTCGCGTCTAATTTCCCAAACCAAACTGCTTGCAGCTCTAACTCCCTTCTAACTACCACTTCTTCGGTTCTGTGAGATATGCTGGATTCTAAACGGAGAAGCCTCTCTGACGCTTTTTCACAGAGATTTTGAAACTGAAATCTCCCATGCCGTTTCCACCATAGGCAGCAATGGGCTTCCCCATAGAACTTGCCAACCTGAATTGCTACAGGCTAGATGTGAGAGGCACATTCTGCTGCTTCCTCCCTTAGAGTTAAACTTGCTTCTGAAAGCTCAACCTCCGGGGAGTCTGTTTGGCAGAGATATAGAACACACTTTTCCAAGCCTGTTGGATAGCATTTGCAGTGTCATTTCGCGTCTAATTTCCCAAACCAAACTGCTTGCAGCTCTAACTCCCTTCTACTACCACTTCTTCGGTTCACTGAGATATGCTGGATTCTAAACGGGGAAGCTTCTCTGACGCTTTTTCACAGAGATTTTGAAACTGAAATTTCCAAACCCGTTTCCAACGAAGGCGCCAACGGGCTTCCCCATAGAACTTGCCAACCTGAATTCCTACAGGCTAGATGTGAGAGGCACATTGTGCTGCTTCCTCCCGTAGAGTTAAACTAGCTTCTGAAAGCTCCACCTCCGGGAAGTCTGTTTGGCAGAGATATAGAACACACTTTTCCAAGCCTGTTGGAAGGCCTTTGCAGTTTCATTTCGCGTCTAATTTCCCAAACCAAACTGCTTGCAGCTCTAACTCCCTTCTAACTACCACTTCTTCGGTTCAGTGAGATATGCTGGATTCTAAACGGAGAAGCTTCTCTGACGCTTTTTCACAGAGATTTTGAAACTGAAATCTCCCATGCTGTTTCCACCATAGGCAGCAATAGGCTTCCCCATAGAACTTGCCAACCTGAATTCCTACAGGCTAGATGTGAGAGGCACATTCTGCTGCTTCCTCCCTTAGAGTTAAACTAGCTTCTGAAAGCTCAACCTCCGGGGAGTCTGTTTGGCAGAGATTTAGAACACACTTTTCCAAGCCTGTTGGAAGGCCTTTGCAGTTTCATTTCGTGTCTAATTTCCCAAACCAAACTGCTTGCAGCTCTAACTCCCTTCTAACTACCACTTCTTCGGTTCAGTGAGATATGCTGGATTCTAAACGGAGAAGCTTCTCTGACGCTTTATCACAGAGATTTTGAAACTGAAATCTCCCATGCCGTTTCCACCATAGGCAGCAACGGGCTTCCCCATAGAACTTGCCAACCCGAATTCCTACAGGCTAGATGTGAGAGGCACATTCTGCTGCTTCCTCCCTTAGAGTTAAACTAGCTTCTGAAAGCTCAACCTCCGGGGAGTCTGTTTGGCAGAGATATAGAACACACTTTTCCAAGCCTGTTGGAAGGCCTTTGCAGTTTCATTTCGCATCTAATTTCCCAAACCAAACTGCTTGCAGCTCTAACTCCCTTCTAACTACCACTTCTTCGGTACTGTAAGATATGCTGCATTCTAAACGGAGAAGCTTCTCTGACGCTTTTTCACAGAGATTTTGAAACTGAAATCTCCCATGCCGTTTCCACCATAGGCAGCAATGGGCTTCCCCATAGAACTTGCCAACCTGAATTCCTACAGGCTAGATGTGAGAGGCACATTCTGCTGCTTCCTCCCTTAGAGATAAACTAGCTTCTGAAAGCTCAACCTCCGGGGAGTCTGTTTGGCAGAGATATAGAACACACTTTTTCAAGCTTGCTGGAAGGCACTTGCAGTTTCATTTCGCGTCTAATTTCCCAAACCAAACTGCTTGCAGCTCTAACTCCCTTCTAACTACCACTTCTTCGGTTCAGTGAGATATCCAGGATTCTAAACGTGGAAGCTTCTTTGACGCTTTTTCACAGAGATTTTGAAACTGAAATTTCCAAACCCGTTTCCAACGAAGGCGCCAATGGGCTTCCCCATAGAACTTGCCAACCTGAATTCCTACAGGCTAGATGTGAGAGGCACATTCTGCTGCTTCCTCCCTTAGAGTTAAACTAGCTTCTGAAAGCTCAACCTCCGGGGAGTCTGTTTGGCAGAGATATAGAACACAATTTTCCAAGCCTGTTGGAAGGCACTTGCAGTTTCATTTCGCGTCTAATTTCCCAAACCAAACTGCTTGCAGCTCTAACTCCCTTCTAACTACCACTTCTTCGGTTCTGTGAGATATGCTGGATTCTAAACGGAGAAGCTTCTCTGACGCTTTTTCACAGAGATTTTGAAACTGAAATCTCCCATGCCGTTTCCACCATAGGCAGCAATGGGCTTCCCCATAGAACTTGCCAACCTGAATTCCTACAGGCTAGATGTGAGAGGCACATTCTGCTGCTTCCTCCCTTAGAGTTAAACTAGCTTCTGAAAGCTCAACCTCCGGGGAGTCTGTTTGGCAGAGATATAGAACACACTTTTCCAAGCCTGTTGGAAGGCATTTGCAGTTTCATTTCGCGTCTAATTTCCCAAACCAAACTGCTTGCAGCTCTAACTCCCTTCTAACTACCAATTCTTCGGTTCAGTGAGATATGCTGGATTCTAAACGGGGAAGCATCTCTGACGCTTTTTCACAGAGATTTTGAAACTGAAATCTCCCATGCCGTTTCCACCATAGGCAGCAACGGGCTTCCCCATAGAACTTACCAACCTGAATTCCTACAGGCTAGATGTGAGAGGCACATTCTGCTGCTTCCTCCCTTTGAGTTAAACTAGCTTCTGAAAGCTCAACCTCCGGGGAGTCTGTTTGGCAGAGATATAGAACACACTTTTCCAAGCCTGTTGGAAGGTCTTTGCAGTTTCATTTCGCGTCTAATTTCCCAAACCAAACTGCTTGCAGCTCTAACTCCCTTCTAACTACCACTTCTTCGGTTCAGTGAGATATGCTGGATTCTAAATGGAGAAGCTTCTCTGACGCTTTTTCACAGAGATTTTGAAACTGAAATTTCCAAACCCGTTTCCAATGAAGGCGCCAATGGGCTTCCCCATAGAACTTGCCAACCTGAATTCCTAAAGGCTAGATGTGAGAGGCACATTGTGCTGCTTCCTCCCTTAGAGTTAAACTAGCTTCTGAAAGCTCAACCTCCGGGGAGTTTGTTTGGCAGAGATATAGAACACACTTTTCCAAGCCTGTTGGAAGGCATTTGCAGTTTCATTTCGCGTCTAATTTCCCAAACCAAACTGCTTGCAGCTCTAACTCCCTTCTAACTACCACTTCTTCGGTTCAGTGAGATATGCTGGATTCTAAACGGAGAAGCTTCTCTGACGCTTTTTCACAGAGATTTTGAAACTGAAATCACCCATGCCGTTTCCACCATAGGCAGCAAAGGGCTTCCCATAGAACTTGCCAACCTGAATTCCTACAGGCTAGATGTGAGAGGCACATTCTGCTGCTTCCCCCCTTAGAGTTAAGCTTGCTTCTGAAAGCTCATCCTCCGGGGACTCTGTTTGGCAGAGGTATAGAACACACTTTTCCAAGCCTGTTGGAAGGCCTTTGCAGTTTCATTTCGCGTCTAATTTCCCAAACCAAACTGCTTGCAGCTCTAACTCCCTTCTAACTACCACTTCTTCGGTTCAGTGAGATATGCTGGAATCTAAACGGAGAAGCTTCTCTGACGCTTTTTCACAGAGATTTTGAAACTGAAATCTCCCATGCCGTTTCCACCATAGGCAGCAATGGGCTTCCCCATAGAACTTGCCAACCTGAATTCCTACAGGCTAGATGTGAGAGGCACATTCTGCTGCTTCCTCCCTTAGAGTTAAACTAGCTTCTGAAAGCTCAACCTCCGGGGAGTCTGTTTGGCAGAGATATAGAACACACTTTCCCAAGCCTGTTGGAAGGCACTTGCAGTTTCATTTCGCGTCTAATTTCCCAAACCAAACTGCTTGCAGCTCTAACTCCCTTCTAACTACCACTTCTTCGGTTCTGTGAGATATGCTGGATTCTAAACGGAGAAGCTTCTCTGACGCTTTTTCACAGAGATTTTGAAACTGAAATCTCCCATGCCGTTTCCACCATAGGCAGCCATGGGCTTCCCCATAGAACTTGCCAACCTGAATTCCTACAGGCTAGATGTGAGAGGCACATTCTGCTGCTTCCTCCCTTAGAGTTAAACTAGCTTCTGAAAGCTCAACCTCCGGGGAGTCTGTTTGGCAGAGATATAGAACACACTTTTCCAAGCCTGTTGGAAGGCCTTTGCAGTTTCATTTCGCATCTAATTTCCCAAACCAAACTGCTTGCAGCTCTAACTCCCTTCCTACTACCACTTCTTCGGTTCTGTGAGATATGCTGCATTCTAAACGGAGAAGCTTCTCTGACGCTTTTTCACAGAGATTTTGAAACTGAAATCTCCCATGCCGTTTCCACCATAGGCAGCAATGGGCTTCCCCATAGAACTTGCCAACCTGAATTCCTACAGGCTAGATGTGAGAGGCACATTCTGCTGCTTCCTCCCTTAGAGATAAACTAGCTTCTGAAAGCTCAACCTCCGGGGAGTCTGTTTGGCAGAGATATAGAACACACTTTTTCAAGCCTGCTGGAAGGCACTTGCAGTTTCATTTCGCGTCTAATTTCCCAAACCAAACTGCTTGCAGCTCTAACTCCCTTCTAACTACCACTTCTTCGGTTCAGTGAGATATCCAGGATTCTAAACGTGGAAGCTTCTTTGACGCTTTTTCACAGAGATTTTGAAACTGAAATTTCCAAACCCGTTTCCAACGAAGGCGCCAATGGGCTTCCCCATAGAACTTGCCAACCTGAATTCCTACAGGCTAGATGTGAGAGGCACATTCTGCTGCTTCCTCCCTTAGAGTTAAACTAGCTTCTGAAAGCTCAACCTCCGGGGAGTCTGTTTGGCAGAGATATAGAACACAATTTTCCAAGCCTGTTGGAAGGCACTTGCAGTTTCATTTCGCGTCTTATTTCCCAAACCAAACTGCTTGCAGCTCTAACTCCCTTCTAACTACCACTTCTTCGGTTCTGTGAGATATGCTGGATTCTAAACGGAGAAGCTTCTCTGACGCTATTTCACAGAGATTTTGAAACTGAAATCTCCCATGCCGTTTCCACCATAGGCAGCAATGGGCTTCCCCATAGAACTTGCCAACCTGAATTCCTACAGGCTAGATGTGAGAGGCACATTCTGCTGCTTCCTCCCTTAGAGTTAAACTAGCTTCTGAAAGCTCAACCTCCGGGGAGTCTGTTTGGCAGAGATATAGAACACCCTTTTCTAAGCCTGTTGGAAGGCATTTGCAGTTTCATTTCGCGTCTAATTTCCCAAACCAAACTGCTTGCAGCTCTAACTCCCTTCTAACTACCAATTCTTCGGTTCAGTGAGATATGCTGGATTCTAAACGGGGAAGCATCTCTGACGCTTTTTCACAGAGATTTTGAAACTGAAATCTCCCATGCCGTTTCCACCATAGGCAGCAACGGGCTTCCCCATAGAACTTACCAACCTGAATTCCTACAGGCTAGATGTGAGAGGCACATTCTGCTGCTTCCTCCCTTTGAGTTAAACTAGCTTCTGAAAGCTCAACCTCCGGGGAGTCTGTTTGGCAGAGATATAGAACACACTTTTCCAAGCCTGTTGGAAGGTCTTTGCAGTTTCATTTCGCGTCTAATTTCCCAAACCAAACTGCTTGCAGCTCTAACTCCCTTCTAACTACCACTTCTTCGGTTCAGTGAGATATGCTGGATTCTAAATGGAGAAGCTTCTCTGACGCTTTTTCACAGAGATTTTGAAACTGAAATTTCCAAACCCGTTTCCAATGAAGGCGCCAATGGGCTTCCCCATAGAACTTGCCAACCTGAATTCCTAAAGGCTAGATGTGAGAGGCACATTCTGCTGCTTCCTCCCTTAGAGTTAAACTAGCTTCTGAAAGCTCAACCTCCGGGGAGTTTGTTTGGCAGAGATATAGAACACACTTTTCCAAGCCTGTTGGAAGGCATTTGCAGTTTCATTTCGCGTCTAATTTCCCAAACCAAACTGCTTGCAGCTCTAACTCCCTTCTAACTACCACTTCTTCGGTTCAGTGAGATATGCTGGATTCTAAACGGAGAAGCTTCTCTGACGCTTTTTCACAGAGATTTTGAAACTGACATCACCCATGCCGTTTCCACCATAGGCAGCAAAGGGCTTCCCATAGAACTTGCCAACCTGAATTCCTACAGGCTAGATGTGAGAGGCACATTCTGCTGCTTCCCCCCTTAGAGTTAAGCTTGCTTCTGAAAGCTCATCCTCCGGGGACTCTGTTTGGCAGAGGTATAGAACACACTTTTCCAAGCCTGTTGGAAGGCCTTTGCAGTTTCATTTCGCGTCTAATTTCCCAAACCAAACTGCTTGCAGCTCTAACTCCCTTCTAACTACCACTTCTTCGGTTCAGTGAGATATGCTGGAATCTAAACGGAGAAGCTTCTCTGACGCTTTTTCACAGAGATTTTGAAACTGAAATCTCCCATGCCGTTTCCACCATAGGCAGCAATGGGCTTCCCCATAGAACTTGCCAACCTGAATTCCTACAGGCTAGATGTGAGAGGCACATTCTGCTGCTTCCTCCCTTAGAGTTAAACTTGCTTCTGAAAGCTCAACCTCCCGGGAGTCTGTTTGGCAGAGATATAGAACACACTTTTCCAAGCCTGTTGGAAGGCACTTGCAGTTTCATGTCGCGTCTAATTTCCCAAAACAAACTGCTTGCAGCTCTAACTCCATTCTAACTACCACTTCTTCGGTTCTGTGAGATATGCTGGATTCTAAACGGAGAAGCTTCTCTGACTCTTTTTCACAGAGATTTTGAAACTGAAATCTCCCATGCCGTTTCCACCATAGGCAGCAATGGGCTTCCCCATAGAACTTGCCAACCTGAATTCCTACAGGCTAGATGTGAGAGGCACATTCTGCTGCTTCCTCCCTTAGAGTTAAACTAGCTTCTGAAAGCTCAACCTCCGGGGAGTCTGTTTGGCAGAGATATAGAACACACTTTCCCAAGCCTGTTGGAAGGCACTTGCAGTTTCATTTCGCGTCTAATTTCCCAAACCAAACTGCTTGCAGCTCTAACTCCCTTCTAACTACCACTTCTTCGGTTCTGTGAGATATGCTGGATTCTAAACGGAGAAGCTTCTCTGACGCTTTTTCACAGAGATTTTGAAACTGAAATCTCCCATGCCGTTTCCACCATAGGCAGCCATGGGCTTCCCCATAGAACTTGCCAACCTGAATTCCTACAGGCTAGATGTGAGAGGCACATTCTGCTGCTTCCTCCCTTAGAGTTAAACTAGCTTCTGAAAGCTCAACCTCCGGGGAGTTTGTTTGGCAGAGATATAGAACACACTTTTCCAAGCCTGTTGGAAGGCATTTGCAGTTTCATTTCGCGTCTAATTTCCCAAACCAAACTGCTTGCAGCTCTAACTCCCTTCTAACTACCACTTCTTCGGTTCAGTGAGATATGCTGGATTCTAAACGGAGAAGCTTCTCTGACGCTTTTTCACAGAGATTTTGAAACTGAAATCTCCCATGCCATTTCCACCATAGGCAGCAATGGGCTTCCCCATAGAACTTGCCAACCTGAATTCCTACAGGCTAGATGTGAGAGGCACATTCTGCTGCTTCCTCCCAAAACAGTTAAGCTTGCTTCTGAAAGCTCAACCTCCGGGGACTCTGTTTGGCAGAGATATAGAACACACTTTTCCAAGCCTGTTAGAAGGCCTTTGCAGGGTCATTTCGCATCTAATTTCCCAAACCAAACTGCTTGCAGCTCTAACTCCCTTCTAACTACCACTTCTTCGGTTCAGTGAGATATGCTGGATTCTAAACGGAGAAGCTTCTCTGACGCTTTTTCACAGAGATTTTGAAACTGAAATTTCCAAACCCGTTTCCAACGAAGGCGCCAATGGGCTTCCCCATAGAACTTGCCAACCTGAATTCCTACAGGCTAGATGTGAGAGGCACATTCTGCTGCTTCCTCCCTTAGAGTTAAACTAGCTTCTGAAAGCTCAACCTCCGGGGAGTTTGTTTGGCAGAGATATAGAACACACTTTTCCAAACCTGTTGGAAGGCATTTGCAGTTTCATTTCGCGTCTAATTTCCCAAACCAAACTGCTTGCAGCTCTAACTCCCTTCTAACTACCACTTCTTCGGTTCAGTGAGATATGCTGGATTCTAAACGGAGAACCTTCTCTGACGCTTTTTCACAGAGATTTTGAAACTGAAATCTCCCATGCCGTTTCCACCATAGGCAGCAATGGGCTTCCCCATAGAAATTGCCAACCTGAATTCCTACAGGCTAGATGTGAGAGGCACATTCTGCTGCTTCCTCCCTTAGAGTTAAACTAGCTTCTGAAAGCTCAACCTCCAGGGAGTCTGTTTGGCAGAGATATAGAACACACTTTTCCAAGCCTGTTGGAAGGCATTTGCAGTTTCATTTCGCGTCTAATTTCCCAAACCAAACTGCTTGCAGCTCTAACTGCCTTCTAACTACCACTTCTTCGGTTCAGTGAGATATGCTGGATTCTAAACGGAGAAGCTTCTCTGACGCTTTTTCACAGAGATTTTGAAACTGAAATCTCCCATGCCGTTTCCACCATAGGCAGCAATGGGCTTCCCCATAGAACTTGCCAACCTGAATTCCTACAGGCTAGATGTGAGAGGCACATTCTGCTGCTTCCTCCCTTAGAGTTAAACTAGCTTCTGAAAGCTCAACCTCCGGGGAGTTTGTTTGGCAGAGATATAGAACACACTTTTCCAAGCCTGTTGGAAGGCATTTGCAGTTTCATTTCGCGTCTAATTTCCCAAACCAAACTGCTTGCAGCTCTAACTCCCTTCTAACTACCACTTCTTCGGTTCAGTGAGATATGCTGGATTCTAAACGGAGAAGCTTCTCTGACGCTTTTTCACAGAGATTTTGAAACTGAAATTTCCAAACCCGTTTCCAACGAAGGCGCCAATGGGCTTCCCCATAGAACTTGCCAACCTGAATTCCTACAGGCTATATGTGAGAGGCACATTCTGCTGCTTCCTCCCTTAGAGTTAAACTAGCTTCTGAAAGCTCAACCTCCGGGGAGTTTGTTTGGCAGAGATATAGAACACACTTTTCCAAGCCTGTTGGAAGGCATTTGCAGTTTCATTTCGCGTCTAATTTCCCAAACCAAACTGCTTGCAGCTCTAACTGCCTTCTAACTACCACTTCTTCGGTTCAGTGAGATATGCTGGATTCTAAACGGAGAAGCTTCTCTGACGCTTTTTCACAGAGATTTTGAAACTGAAATCTCCCATGCTGTTTCCACCATATCCAGCAAAGGGCTTCCCCTTAGAACTTGCCAACCTGAATTCCTACAGGCTAGATGTGAGAGGCACATTCTGCTGCTTCCTCCCTTAGAGTTAAACTAGCTTCTGAAAGCTCAACCTCCAGGGAGTCTGTTTGGCAGAGATATAGAACACACTTTTCCAAGCCTGTTGGAAGGCATTTGCAGTTTCATTTCGCGTCTAATTTCCCAAACCAAACTGCTTGCAGCTCTAACTGCCTTCTAACTACCACTTCTTCGGTTCAGTGAGATATGCTGGATTCTAAACGGAGAAGCTTCTCTGACGCTTTTTCACAGAGATTTTGAAACTGAAATCTCCCATGCCGTTTCCACCATAGGCAGCAATGGGCTTCCCCATAGAACTTGCCAACCTGAATTCCTACAGGCTAGATGTGAGAGGCACATTCTGCTGCTTTCTCCCTAAGAGTTAAGCTTGCTTCTGAAAGCTCAACCTCCGGGGAGTTTGTTTGGCAGAGATATAGAACACACTTTTCCAAGCCTGTTGGAAGGCCTTTGCAGTGTCATTTCGCATCTAATTTCCCAAACCAAACTGCTTGCAGCTCTAACTCCCTTCTAACCACCACTTCTTCGGTTCAGTGAGATATGCTGGATTCTAAACGGAGAAGCTTCTCTGACGCTTTTTCACAGAGATTTTGAAACTGAAATTTCCAAACCCGTTTCCAACGAAGGCGCCAATGGGCTTCCCCATAGAACTTGCCAACCTGAATTCCTACAGGCTAGAAGTGAGAGGCACATTCTGCTGCTTCCTCCCTTAGAGGTAAACTAGCTTCTGAAAGCTCAAACTCCGGGGACTCTGTTTGGCAGAGGTATAGAACACACTTTTCCAAGCCTGTTGGAAGGCCTTTGCAGTTTCATTTCGCGTCTAATTTCCCAAACCAAACTGCTTGCAGCTCTAACTCCCTTCTAACTACCACTTCTTCGGTTCTGTGAGATATGCTGGATTCTAAAGGGAGAAGCCTCTCTGACGCTTTTTCACAGAGATTTTGAAACTGAAATCTCCCATGCCGTTTCCACCATAGGCAGCAATGGGCTTCCCCATAGAACTTGCCAACCTGAATTGCTACAGGCTAGATGTGAGAGGCACATTCTGCTGCTTCCTCCCTTAGAGTTAAACTTGCTTCTGAAAGCTCAACCTCCGGGGAGTCTGTTTGGCAGAGATATAGAACACACTTTTCCAAGCCTGTTGGATAGCATTTGCAGTGTCATTTCGCGTCTAATTTCCCAAACCAAACTGCTTGCAGCTCTAACTCCCTTCTACTACCACTTCTTCGGTTCACTGAGATATGCTGGATTCTAAACGGGGAAGCTTCTCTGACGCTTTTTCACAGAGATTTTGAAACTGAAATTTCCAAACCCGTTTCCAACGAAGGCGCCAACGGGCTTCCCCATAGAACTTGCCAACCTGAATTCCTACAGGCTAGATGTGAGAGGCACATTGTGCTGCTTCCTCCCGTAGAGTTAAACTAGCTTCTGAAAGCTCCACCTCCGGGAAGTCTGTTTGGCAGAGATATAGAACACACTTTTCCAAGCCTGTTGGAAGGCCTTTGCAGTTTCATTTCGCGTCTAATTTCCCAAACCAAACTGCTTGCAGCTCTAACTCCCTTCTAACTACCACTTCTTCGGTTCAGTGAGATATGCTGGATTCTAAACGGAGAAGCTTCTCTGACGCTTTTTCACAGAGATTTTGAAACTGAAATCTCCCATGCTGTTTCCACCATAGGCAGCAATAGGCTTCCCCATAGAACTTGCCAACCTGAATTCCTACAGGCTAGATGTGAGAGGCACATTCTGCTGCTTCCTCCCTTAGAGTTAAACTAGCTTCTGAAAGCTCAACCTCCGGGGAGTCTGTTTGGCAGATATTTAGAACACACTTTTCCAAGCCTGTTGGAAGGCCTTTGCAGTTTCATTTCGTGTCTAATTTCCCAAACCAAACTGCTTGCAGCTCTAACTCCCTTCTAACTACCACTTCTTCGGTTCAGTGAGATATGCTGGATTCTAAACGGAGAAGCTTCTCTGACGCTTTATCACAGAGATTTTGAAACTGAAATCTCCCATGCCGTTTCCACCATAGGCAGCAACGGGCTTCCCCATAGAACTTGCCAACCCGAATTCCTACAGGCTAGATGTGAGAGGCACATTCTGCTGCTTCCTCCCTTAGAGTTAAACTAGCTTCTGAAAGCTCAACCTCCGGGGAGTCTGTTTGGCAGAGATATAGAACACACTTTTCCAAGCCTGTTGGAAGGCACTTGCAGTTTCATTTCGCGTCTAATTTCCCAAACCAAACTGCTTGCAGCTCTAACTCCCTTCTAACTACCACTTCTTCGGTTCAGTGAGATATCCAGGATTCTAAACGTGGAAGCTTCTCTGACGCTTTTTCACAGAGATTTTGAAACTGAAATCTCCGATGCCGTTTCCACCATAGGCAGCAATGGGCTTCCCCATAGAACTTGCCAACCTGAATTCCTACAGGCTAGATGTGAGAGGCACATTCTGCTGCTTCCTCCCTTAGAGTTAAACTAGCTTCTGAAAGCTCAACCTCCGGGGAGTCTGTTTGGCAGAGATATAGAACACACTTTTCCAAGCCTGTTGGAAGGCACTTGCAGTTTCATTTCGCGTCTAATTTCCCAAACCAAACGGCTTGCAGCTCTAACTCCCTTCTAACTACCACTTCTTTGGTTCTGTGAGATATGCTGGATTCTAAACGGAGAAGCTTCTCTGACGCTTTTTCACAGAGATTTTGAAACTGAAATCTCCCATGCCGTTTCCACCATAGGCAGCAATGGGCTTCCCCATAGAACTTGCCAACCTGAATTCCTACAGGCTAGATGTGAGAGGCACATTCTGCTGCTTCCTCCCTTAGAGTTAAACTAGCTTCTGAAAGCTCAACCTCCGGGGAGTCTGTTTGGCAGAGATATGGAACACACATTTCCAAGCCTGTTGGAAGGCATTTGCAGTTTCATTTCGCGTCTAATTTCCCAAACCAAACTGCTTGCAGCTCTAACTCCCTTCTAACAACCAATTCTTCGGTTCAGTGAGATATGCTGGATTCTAAACGGGGAAGCATCTCTGACGCTTTTTCACAGAGATTTTGAAACTGAAATCTCCCATGCCGTTTCCACCATAGGCAGCAACGGGCTTCCCCATTGAACTTGCCAACCTGAATTCCTACAGGCTAGATGTGAGAGGCACATTCTGCTGCTTCCTCCCTTAGAGTTAAGCTTGCTTCTGAAAGCTCAAACTCCGGGGACTCTGTTTGGCAGAGGTATAGAACACACTTTTCCAAGCCTGTTGGAAGGCCTTTGCAGTTTCATTTCGCGTCTAATTTCCCAAACCAAACTGCTTGCAGCTCTAACTCCCTTCTAACTACCACTTCTTCGGTTCTGTGAGATATGCTGGATTCTAAAGGGAGAAGCCTCTCTGACGCTTTTTCACAGAGATTTTGAAACTGAAATCTCCCATGCCGTTTCCACCATAGGCAGCAATGGGCTCCCCATAGAACTTGCCAACCTGAATTCCTACAGGCTAGATGTGAGAGGCACATTCTGCTGCTTCCTCCCTTAGAGTTAAGCTTGCTTCTGAAAGCTCAAACTCCGGGGACTCTGTTTGGCAGAGGTATAGAACACACTTTTCCAAGCCTGTTGGAAGGCCTTTGCAGTTTCATTTCGCGTCTAATTTCCCAAACCAAACTGCTTGCAGCTCTAACTCCCTTCTAACTACCACTTCTTCGGTTCTGTGAGATATGCTGGATTCTAAAGGGAGAAGCCTCTCTGACGCTTTTTCACAGAGATTTTGAAACTGAAATCTCCCATGCCGTTTCCACCATAGGCAGCAATGGGCTTCCCCATAGAACTTGCCAACCTGAATTGCTACAGGCTAGATGTGAGAGGCACATTCTGCTGCTTCCTCCCTTAGAGTTAAACTTGCTTCTGAAAGCTCAACCTCCGGGGAGTCTGTTTGGCAGAGATATAGAACACACTTTTCCAAGCCTGTTGGATAGCTTTTGCAGTGTCATTTCGCGTCTAATTTCCCAAACCAAACTGCTTGCAGCTCTAACTCCCTTCTACTACCACTTCTTCGGTTCACTGAGATATGCTGGATTCTAAACGGGGAAGCTTCTCTGACGCTTTTTCACAGAGATTTTGAAACTGAAATTTCCAAACCCGTTTCCAACGAAGGCGCCAACGGGCTTCCCCATAGAACTTGCCAACCTGAATTCCTACAGGCTAGATGTGAGAGGCACATTGTGCTGCTTCCTCCCGTAGAGTTAAACTAGCTTCTGAAAGCTCCACCTCCGGGAAGTCTGTTTGGCAGAGATATAGAACACACTTTTCCAAGCCTGTTGGAAGGCCTTTGCAGTTTCATTTCGCGTCTAATTTCCCAAACCAAACTGCTTGCAGCTCTAACTCCCTTCTAACTACCACTTCTTCGGTTCAGTGAGATATGCTGGATTCTAAACGGAGAAGCTTCTCTGACGCTTTTTCACAGAGATTTTGAAACTGAAATCTCCCATGCTGTTTCCACCATAGGCAGCAATAGGCTTCCCCATAGAACTTGCCAACCTGAATTCCTACAGGCTAGATGTGAGAGGCACATTCTGCTGCTTCCTCCCTTAGAGTTAAACTAGCTTCTGAAAGCTCAACCTCCGGGGAGTCTGTTTGGCAGAGATTTAGAACACACTTTTCCAAGCCTGTTGGAAGGCCTTTGCAGTTTCATTTCGTGTCTAATTTCCCAAACCAAACTGCTTGCAGCTCTAACTCCCTTCTAACTACCACTTCTTCGGTTCAGTGAGATATGCTGGATTCTAAACGGAGAAGCTTCTCTGACGCTTTATCACAGAGATTTTGAAACTGAAATCTCCCATGCCGTTTCCACCATAGGCAGCAACGGGCTTCCCCATAGAACTTGCCAACCCGAATTCCTACAGGCTAGATGTGAGAGGCACATTCTGCTGCTTCCTCCCTTAGAGTTAAACTAGCTTCTGAAAGCTCAACCTCCGGGGAGTCTGTTTGGCAGAGATATAGAACACACTTTTCCAAGCCTGTTGGAAGGCCTTTGCAGTTTCATTTCGCATCTAATTTCCCAAACCAAACTGCTTGCAGCTCTAACTCCCTTCTAACTACCACTTCTTCGGTTCTGTGAGATATGCTGCATTCTAAACGGAGAAGCTTCTCTGACGCTTTTTCACAGAGATTTTGAAACTGAAATCTCCCATGCCGTTTCCACCATAGGCAGCAATGGGCTTCCCCATAGAACTTGCCAACCTGAATTCCTACAGGCTAGATGTGAGAGGCACATTCTGCTGCTTCCTCCCTTAGAGTTAAACTAGCTTCTGAAAGCTCAACCTCCGGGGAGTCTGTTTGGCAGAGATATAGAACACACTTTTTCAAGCCTGCTGGAAGGCACTTGCAGTTTCATTTCGCGTCTAATTTCCCAAACCAAACTGCTTGCAGCTCTAACTCCCTTCTAACTACCACTTCTTCGGTTCAGTGAGATATCCAGGATTCTAAACGTGGAAGCTTCTTTGACGCTTTTTCACAGAGATTTTGAAACTGAAATTTCCAAACCCGTTTCCAACGAAGGCGCCAATGGGCTTCCCCATAGAACTTGCCAACCTGAATTCCTACAGGCTAGATGTGAGAGGCACATTCTGCTGCTTCCTCCCTTAGAGTTAAACTAGCTTCTGAAAGCTCAACCTCCGGGGAGTCTGTTTGGCAGAGATATAGAACACAATTTTCCAAGCCTGTTGGAAGGCACTTGCAGTTTCATTTCGCGTCTAATTTCCCAAACCAAACTGCTTGCAGCTCTAACTCCCTTCTAACTACCACTTCTTCGGTTCTGTGAGATATGCTGGATTCTAAACGGAGAAGCTTCTCTGACGCTTTTTCACAGAGATTTTGAAACTGAAATCTCCCATGCCGTTTCCACCATAGGCAGCAATGGGCTTCCCCATAGAACTTGCCAACCTGAATTCCTACAGGCTAGATGTGAGAGGCACATTCTGCTGCTTCCTCCCTTAGAGTTAAACTAGCTTCTGAAAGCTCAACCTCCGGGGAGTCTGTTTGGCAGAGATATAGAACACACTTTTCCAAGCCTGTTGGAAGGCATTTGCAGTTTCATTTCGCGTCTAATTTCCCAAACCAAACTGCTTGCAGCTCTAACTCCCTTCTAACTACCAATTCTTCGGTTCAGTGAGATATGCTGGATTCTAAACGGGGAAGCATCTCTGACGCTTTTTCACAGAGATTTTGAAACTGAAATCTCCCATGCCGTTTCCACCATAGGCAGCAACGGGCTTCCCCATAGAACTTACCAACCTGAATTCCTACAGGCTAGATGTGAGAGGCACATTCTGCTGCTTCCTCCCTTTGAGTTAAACTAGCTTCTGAAAGCTCAACCTCCGGGGAGTCTGTTTGGCAGAGATATAGAACACACTTTTCCAAGCCTGTTGGAAGGTCTTTGCAGTTTCATTTCGCGTCTAATTTCCCAAACCAAACTGCTTGCAGCTCTAACTCCCTTCTAACTACCACTTCTTCGGTTCAGTGAGATATGCTGGATTCTAAATGGAGAAGCTTCTCTGACGCTTTTTCACAGAGATTTTGAAACTGAAATTTCCAAACCCGTTTCCAATGAAGGCGCCAATGGGCTTCCCCATAGAACTTGCCAACCTGAATTCCTAAAGGCTAGATGTGAGAGGCACATTCTGCTGCTTCCTCCCTTAGAGTTAAACTAGCTTCTGAAAGCTCAACCTCCGGGGAGTTTGTTTGGCAGAGATATAGAACACACTTTTCCAAGCCTGTTGGAAGGCATTTGCAGTTTCATTTCGCGTCTAATTTCCCAAACCAAACTGCTTGCAGCTCTAACTCCCTTCTAACTACCACTTCTTCGGTTCAGTGAGATATGCTGGATTCTAAACGGAGAAGCTTCTCTGACGCTTTTTCACAGAGATTTTGAAACTGAAATCACCCATGCCGTTTCCACCATAGGCAGCAAAGGGCTTCCCATAGAACTTGCCAACCTGAATTCCTACAGGCTAGATGTGAGAGGCACATTCTGCTGCTTCCCCCCTTAGAGTTAAGCTTGCTTCTGAAAGCTCATCCTCCGGGGACTCTGTTTGGCAGAGGTATAGAACACACTTTTCCAAGCCTGTTGGAAGGCCTTTGCAGTTTCATTTCGCGTCTAAATTCCCAAACCAAACTGCTTGCAGCTCTAACTCCCTTCTAACTACCACTTCTTCGGTTCAGTGAGATATGCTGGAATCTAAACGGAGAAGCTTCTCTGACGCTTTTTCACAGAGATTTTGAAACTGAAATCTCCCATGCCGTTTCCACCATAGGCAGCAATGGGCTTCCCCATAGAACTTGCCAACCTGAATTCCTACAGGCTAGATGTGAGAGGCACATTCTGCTGCTTCCTCCCTTAGAGTTAAACTTGCTTCTGAAAGCTCAACCTCCCGGGAGTCTGTTTGGCAGAGATATAGAACACACTTTTCCAAGCCTGTTGGAAGGCACTTGCAGTTTCATGTCGCGTCTAATTTCCCAAACCAAACTGCTTGCAGCTCTAACTCCATTCTAACTACCACTTCTTCGGTTCTGTGAGATATGCTGGATTCTAAACGGAGAAGCTTCTCTGACTCTTTTTCACAGAGATTTTGAAACTGAAATCTCCCATGCCGTTTCCACCATAGGCAGCAATGGGCTTCCCCATAGAACTTGCCAACCTGAATTCCTACAGGCTAGATGTGAGAGGCACATTCTGCTGCTTCCTCCCTTAGAGTTAAACTAGCTTCTGAAAGCTCAACCTCCGGGGAGTCTGTTTGGCAGAGATTTAGAACACACTTTTCCAAGCCTGTTGGAAGGCCTTTGCAGTTTCATTTCGTGTCTAATTTCCCAAACCAAACTGCTTGCAGCTCTAACTCCCTTCTAACTACCACTTCTTCGGTTCAGTGAGATATGCTGGATTCTAAACGGAGAAGCTTCTCTGACGCTTTATCACAGAGATTTTGAAACTGAAATCTCCCATGCCGTTTCCACCATAGGCAGCAACGGGCTTCCCCATAGAACTTGCCAACCCGAATTCCTACAGGCTAGATGTGAGAGGCACATTCTGCTGCTTCCTCCCTTAGAGTTAAACTAGCTTCTGAAAGCTCAACCTCCGGGGAGTCTGTTTGGCAGAGATATAGAACACACTTTTCCAAGCCTGTTGGAAGGCCTTTGCAGTTTCATTTCGCATCTAATTTCCCAAACCAAACTGCTTGCAGCTCTAACTCCCTTCTAACTACCACTTCTTCGGTTCTGTGAGATATGCTGCATTCTAAACGGAGAAGCTTCTCTGACGCTTTTTCACAGAGATTTTGAAACTGAAATCTCCCATGCCGTTTCCACCATAGGCAGCAATGGGCTTCCCCATAGAACTTGCCAACCTGAATTCCTACAGGCTAGATGTGAGAGGCACATTCTGCTGCTTCCTCCCTTAGAGTTAAACTAGCTTCTGAAAGCTCAACCTCCGGGGAGTCTGTTTGGCAGAGATATAGAACACACTTTTTCAAGCCTGCTGGAAGGCACTTGCAGTTTCATTTCGCGTCTAATTTCCCAAACCAAACTGCTTGCAGCTCTAACTCCCTTCTAACTACCACTTCTTCGGTTCAGTGAGATATCCAGGATTCTAAACGTGGAAGCTTCTTTGACGCTTTTTCACAGAGATTTTGAAACTGAAATTTCCAAACCCGTTTCCAACGAAGGCGCCAATGGGCTTCCCCATAGAACTTGCCAACCTGAATTCCTACAGGCTAGATGTGAGAGGCACATTCTGCTGCTTCCTCCCTTAGAGTTAAACTAGCTTCTGAAAGCTCAACCTCCGGGGAGTCTGTTTGGCAGAGATATAGAACACAATTTTCCAAGCCTGTTGGAAGGCACTTGCAGTTTCATTTCGCGTCTAATTTCCCAAACCAAACTGCTTGCAGCTCTAACTCCCTTCTAACTACCACTTCTTCGGTTCTGTGAGATATGCTGGATTCTAAACGGAGAAGCTTCTCTGACGCTTTTTCACAGAGATTTTGAAACTGAAATCTCCCATGCCGTTTCCACCATAGGCAGCAATGGGCTTCCCCATAGAACTTGCCAACCTGAATTCCTACAGGCTAGATGTGAGAGGCACATTCTGCTGCTTCCTCCCTTAGAGTTAAACTAGCTTCTGAAAGCTCAACCTCCGGGGAGTCTGTTTGGCAGAGATATAGAACACACTTTTCCAAGCCTGTTGGAAGGCATTTGCAGTTTCATTTCGCGTCTAATTTCCCAAACCAAACTGCTTGCAGCTCTAACTCCCTTCTAACTACCAATTCTTCGGTTCAGTGAGATATGCTGGATTCTAAACGGGGAAGCATCTCTGACGCTTTTTCACAGAGATTTTGAAACTGAAATCTCCCATGCCGTTTCCACCATAGGCAGCAACGGGCTTCCCCATAGAACTTACCAACCTGAATTCCTACAGGCTAGATGTGAGAGGCACATTCTGCTGCTTCCTCCCTTTGAGTTAAACTAGCTTCTGAAAGCTCAACCTCCGGGGAGTCTGTTTGGCAGAGATATAGAACACACTTTTCCAAGCCTGTTGGAAGGTCTTTGCAGTTTCATTTCGCGTCTAATTTCCCAAACCAAACTGCTTGCAGCTCTAACTCCCTTCTAACTACCACTTCTTCGGTTCAGTGAGATATGCTGGATTCTAAATGGAGAAGCTTCTCTGACGCTTTTTCACAGAGATTTTGAAACTGAAATTTCCAAACCCGTTTCCAATGAAGGCGCCAATGGGCTTCCCCATAGAACTTGCCAACCTGAATTCCTAAAGGCTAGATGTGAGAGGCACATTCTGCTGCTTCCTCCCTTAGAGTTAAACTAGCTTCTGAAAGCTCAACCTCCGGGGAGTTTGTTTGGCAGAGATATAGAACACACTTTTCCAAGCCTGTTGGAAGGCATTTGCAGTTTCATTTCGCGTCTAATTTCCCAAACCAAACTGCTTGCAGCTCTAACTCCCTTCTAACTACCACTTCTTCGGTTCAGTGAGATATGCTGGATTCTAAACGGAGAAGCTTCTCTGACGCTTTTTCACAGAGATTTTGAAACTGAAATCACCCATGCCGTTTCCACCATAGGCAGCAAAGGGCTTCCCATAGAACTTGCCAACCTGAATTCCTACAGGCTAGATGTGAGAGGCACATTCTGCTGCTTCCCCCCTTAGAGTTAAGCTTGCTTCTGAAAGCTCATCCTCCGGGGACTCTGTTTGGCAGAGGTATAGAACACACTTTTCCAAGCCTGTTGGAAGGCCTTTGCAGTTTCATTTCGCGTCTAAATTCCCAAACCAAACTGCTTGCAGCTCTAACTCCCTTCTAACTACCACTTCTTCGGTTCAGTGAGATATGCTGGAATCTAAACGGAGAAGCTTCTCTGACGCTTTTTCACAGAGATTTTGAAACTGAAATCTCCCATGCCGTTTCCACCATAGGCAGCAATGGGCTTCCCCATAGAAGTTGCCAACCTGAATTCCTACAGGCTAGATGTGAGAGGCACATTCTGCTGCTTCCTCCCTTAGAGTTAAACTTGCTTCTGAAAGCTCAACCTCCCGGGAGTCTGTTTGGCAGAGATATAGAACACACTTTTCCAAGCCTGTTGGAAGGCACTTGCAGTTTCATGTCGCGTCTAATTTCCCAAACCAAACTGCTTGCAGCTCTAACTCCATTCTAACTACCACTTCTTCGGTTCTGTGAGATATGCTGGATTCTAAACGGAGAAGCTTCTCTGACTCTTTTTCACAGAGATTTTGAAACTGAAATCTCCCATGCCGTTTCCACCATAGGCAGCAATGGGCTTCCCCATAGAACTTGCCAACCTGAATTCCTACAGGCTAGATGTGAGAGGCACATTCTGCTGCTTCCTCCCTTAGAGTTAAACTAGCTTCTGAAAGCTCAACCTCCGGGGAGTCTGTTTGGCAGAGATATAGAACACACTTTCCCAAGCCTGTTGGAAGGCACTTGCAGTTTCATTTCGCGTCTAATTTCCCAAACCAAACTGCTTGCAGCTCTAACTCCCTTCTAACTACCACTTCTTCGGTTCTGTGAGATATGCTGGATTCTAAACGGAGAAGCTTCTCTGACGCTTTTTCACAGAGATTTTGAAACTGAAATCTCCCATGCCGTTTCCACCATAGGCAGCCATGGGCTTCCCCATAGAACTTGCCAACCTGAATTCCTACAGGCTAGATGTGAGAGGCACATTCTGCTGCTTCCTCCCTTAGAGTTAAACTAGCTTCTGAAAGCTCAACCTCCGGGGAGTCTGTTTGGCAGAGATATAGAAGACAATTTTTCAAGCCTGCTGGAAGGCACTTGCAGTTTCATTTCGCGTCTAATTTCCCAAACCAAACTGCTTGCAGCTCTAACTCCCTTCTAACTACCACTTCTTCGGTTCAGTGAGATATGCTGGATTCTAAACGGAGAAGCTTCTCTGACGCTTTTTCACAGAGATTTTGAAACTGAAATTTCCAAACCCGTTTCCAACGAAGGCGCCAATGGGCTTCCCCATAGAACTTGCCAACCTGAATTCCTACAGGCTAGATGTGAGAGGCACATTCTGCTGCTTCCTCCCTTAGAGTTAAGCTTGCTTCTGAAAGCTCAAACTCCGGGGACTCTGTTTGGCAGAGGTATAGAACACACTTTTCCAAGCCTGTTGGAAGGCCTTTGCAGTTTCATTTCGCGTCTAATTTCCCAAACCAAACTGCTTGCAGCTCTAACTCCCTTCTAACTACCACTTCTTCGGTTCTGTGAGATATGCTGGATTCTAAACGGAGAAGCCTCTCTGACGCTTTTTCACAGAGATTTTGAAACTGAAATCTCCCATGCCGTTTCCACCATAGGCAGCAATGGGCTTCCCCATAGAACTTGCCAACCTGAATTGCTACAGGCTAGATGTGAGAGGCACATTCTGCTGCTTCCTCCCTTAGAGTTAAACTTGCTTCTGAAAGCTCAACCTCCGGGGAGTCTGTTTGGCAGAGATATAGAACACACTTTTCCAAGCCTGTTGGATAGCATTTGCAGTGTCATTTCGCGTCTAATTTCCCAAACCAAACTGCTTGCAGCTCTAACTCCCTTCTACTACCACTTCTTCGGTTCACTGAGATATGCTGGATTCTAAACGGGGAAGCTTCTCTGACGCTTTTTCACAGAGATTTTGAAACTGAAATTTCCAAACCCGTTTCCAAAGAAGGCGCCAACGGGCTTCCCCATAGAACTTGCCAACCTGAATTCCTACAGGCTAGATGTGAGAGGCACATTGTGCTGCTTCCTCCCGTAGAGTTAAACTAGCTTCTGAAAGCTCCACCTCCGGGAAGTCTGTTTGGCAGAGATATAGAACACACTTTTCCAAGCCTGTTGGAAGGCCTTTGCAGTTTCATTTCGCGTCTAATTTCCCAAACCAAACTGCTTGCAGCTCTAACTCCCTTCTAACTACCACTTCTTCGGTTCAGTGAGATATGCTGGATTCTAAACGGAGAAGCTTCTCTGACGCTTTTTCACAGAGATTTTGAAACTGAAATCTCCCATGCTGTTTCCACCATAGGCAGCAATAGGCTTCCCCATAGAACTTGCCAACCTGAATTCCTACAGGCTAGATGTGAGAGGCACATTCTGCTGCTTCCTCCCTTAGAGTTAAACTAGCTTCTGAAAGCTCAACCTCCGGGGAGTCTGTTTGGCAGAGATTTAGAACACACTTTTCCAAGCCTGTTGGAAGGCCTTTGCAGTTTCATTTCGTGTCTAATTTCCCAAACCAAACTGCTTGCAGCTCTAACTCCCTTCTAACTACCACTTCTTCGGTTCAGTGAGATATGCTGGATTCTAAACGGAGAAGCTTCTCTGACGCTTTATCACAGAGATTTTGAAACTGAAATCTCCCATGCCGTTTCCACCATAGGCAGCAACGGGCTTCCCCATAGAACTTGCCAACCCGAATTCCTACAGGCTAGATGTGAGAGGCACATTCTGCTGCTTCCTCCCTTAGAGTTAAACTAGCTTCTGAAAGCTCAACCTCCGGGGAGTCTGTTTGGCAGAGATATAGAACACACTTTTCCAAGCCTGTTGGAAGGCCTTTGCAGTTTCATTTCGCATCTAATTTCCCAAACCAAACTGCTTGCAGCTCTAACTCCCTTCTAACTACCACTTCTTCGGTTCTGTGAGATATGCTGCATTCTAAACGGAGAAGCTTCTCTGACGCTTTTTCACAGAGATTTTGAAACTGAAATCTCCCATGCCGTTTCCACCATAGGCAGCAATGGGCTTCCCCATAGAACTTGCCAACCTGAATTCCTACAGGCTAGATGTGAGAGGCACATTCTGCTGCTTCCTCCCTTAGAGATAAACTAGCTTCTGAAAGCTCAACCTCCGTCGAGTCTGTTTGGCAGAGATATAGAACACACTTTTTCAAGCCTGCTGGAAGGCACTTGCAGTTTCATTTCGCGTCTAATTTCCCAAACCAAACTGCTTGCAGCTCTAACTCCCTTCTAACTACCACTTCTTCGGTTCAGTGAGATATCCAGGATTCTAAACGTGGAAGCTTCTTTGACGCTTTTTCACAGAGATTTTGAAACTGAAATTTCCAAACCCGTTTCCAACGAAGGCGCCAATGGGCTTCCCCATAGAACTTGCCAACCTGAATTCCTACAGGCTAGATGTGAGAGGCACATTCTGCTGCTTCCTCCCTTAGAGTTAAACTAGCTTCTGAAAGCTCAACCTCCGGGGAGTCTGTTTGGCAGAGATATAGAACACAATTTTCCAAGCCTGTTGGAAGGCACTTGCAGTTTCATTTCGCGTCTAATTTCCCAAACCAAACTGCTTGCAGCTCTAACTCCCTTCTAACTACCACTTCTTCGGTTCTGTGAGATATGCTGCATTCTAAACGGAGAAGCTTCTCTGACGCTTTTTCACAGAGATTTTGAAACTGAAATCTCCCATGCCGTTTCCACCATAGGCAGCAATGGGCTTCCCCATAGAACTTGCCAACCTGAATTCCTACAGGCTAGATGTGAGAGGCACATTCTGCTGCTTCCTCCCTTAGAGTTAAACTAGCTTCTGAAAGCTCAACCTCCGGGGAGTCTGTTTGGCAGAGATATAGAACACACTTTTCCAAGCCTGTTGGAAGGCATTTGCAGTTTCATTTCGCGTCTAATTTCCCAAACCAAACTGCTTGCAGCTCTAACTCCCTTCTACTACCACTTCTTCGGTTCACTGAGATATGCTGGATTCTAAACGGGGAAGCTTCTCTGACGCTTTTTCACAGAGATTTTGAAACTGAAATTTCCAAACCCGTTTCCAAAGAAGGCGCCAACGGGCTTCCCCATAGAACTTGCCAACCTGAATTCCTACAGGCTAGATGTGAGAGGCACATTGTGCTGCTTCCTCCCGTAGAGTTAAACTAGCTTCTGAAAGCTCCACCTCCGGGAAGTCTGTTTGGCAGAGATATAGAACACACTTTTCCAAGCCTGTTGGAAGGCCTTTGCAGTTTCATTTCGCGTCTAATTTCCCAAACCAAACTGCTTGCAGCTCTAACTCCCTTCTAACTACCACTTCTTCGGTTCAGTGAGATATGCTGGATTCTAAACGGAGAAGCTTCTCTGACGCTTTTTCACAGAGATTTTGAAACTGAAATCTCCCATGCTGTTTCCACCATAGGCAGCAATAGGCTTCCCCATAGAACTTGCCAACCTGAATTCCTACAGGCTAGATGTGAGAGGCACATTCTGCTGCTTCCTCCCTTAGAGTTAAACTAGCTTCTGAAAGCTCAACCTCCGGGGAGTCTGTTTGGCAGAGATTTAGAACACACTTTTCCAAGCCTGTTGGAAGGCCTTTGCAGTTTCATTTCGTGTCTAATTTCCCAAACCAAACTGCTTGCAGCTCTAACTCCCTTCTAACTACCACTTCTTCGGTTCAGTGAGATATGCTGGATTCTAAACGGAGAAGCTTCTCTGACGCTTTATCACAGAGATTTTGAAACTGAAATCTCCCATGCCGTTTCCACCATAGGCAGCAACGGGCTTCCCCATAGAACTTGCCAACCCGAATTCCTACAGGCTAGATGTGAGAGGCACATTCTGCTGCTTCCTCCCTTAGAGTTAAACTAGCTTCTGAAAGCTCAACCTCCGGGGAGTCTGTTTGGCAGAGATATAGAACACACTTTTCCAAGCCTGTTGGAAGGCCTTTGCAGTTTCATTTCGCATCTAATTTCCCAAACCAAACTGCTTGCAGCTCTAACTCCCTTCTAACTACCACTTCTTCGGTTCTGTGAGATATGCTGCATTCTAAACGGAGAAGCTTCTCTGACGCTTTTTCACAGAGATTTTGAAACTGAAATCTCCCATGCCGTTTCCACCATAGGCAGCAATGGGCTTCCCCATAGAACTTGCCAACCTGAATTCCTACAGGCTAGATGTGAGAGGCACATTCTGCTGCTTCCTCCCTTAGAGATAAACTAGCTTCTGAAAGCTCAACCTCCGTCGAGTCTGTTTGGCAGAGATATAGAACACACTTTTTCAAGCCTGCTGGAAGGCACTTGCAGTTTCATTTCGCGTCTAATTTCCCAAACCAAACTGCTTGCAGCTCTAACTCCCTTCTAACTACCACTTCTTCGGTTCAGTGAGATATCCAGGATTCTAAACGTGGAAGCTTCTTTGACGCTTTTTCACAGAGATTTTGAAACTGAAATTTCCAAACCCGTTTCCAACGAAGGCGCCAATGGGCTTCCCCATAGAACTTGCCAACCTGAATTCCTACAGGCTAGATGTGAGAGGCACATTCTGCTGCTTCCTCCCTTAGAGTTAAACTAGCTTCTGAAAGCTCAACCTCCGGGGAGTCTGTTTGGCAGAGATATAGAACACAATTTTCCAAGCCTGTTGGAAGGCACTTGCAGTTTCATTTCGCGTCTAATTTCCCAAACCAAACTGCTTGCAGCTCTAACTCCCTTCTAACTACCACTTCTTCGGTTCTGTGAGATATGCTGCATTCTAAACGGAGAAGCTTCTCTGACGCTTTTTCACAGAGATTTTGAAACTGAAATCTCCCATGCCGTTTCCACCATAGGCAGCAATGGGCTTCCCCATAGAACTTGCCAACCTGAATTCCTACAGGCTAGATGTGAGAGGCACATTCTGCTGCTTCCTCCCTTAGAGTTAAACTAGCTTCTGAAAGCTCAACCTCCGGGGAGTCTGTTTGGCAGAGATATAGAACACACTTTTCCAAGCCTGTTGGAAGGCATTTGCAGTTTCATTTCGCGTCTAATTTCCCAAACCAAACTGCTTGCAGCTCTAACTCCCTTCTAACTACCAATTCTTCGGTTCAGTGAGATATGCTGGATTCTAAACGGGGAAGCATCTCTGACGCTTTTTCACAGAGATTTTGAAACTGAAATCTCCCATGCCGTTTCCACCATAGGCAGCAACGGGCTTCCCCATAGAACTTACCAACCTGAATTCCTACAGGCTAGATGTGAGAGGCACATTCTGCTGCTTCCTCCCTTTGAGTTAAACTAGCTTCTGAAAGCTCAACCTCCGGGGAGTCTGTTTGGCAGAGATATAGAACACACTTTTCCAAGCCTGTTGGAAGGTCTTTGCAGTTTCATTTCGCGTCTAATTTCCCAAACCAAACTGCTTGCAGCTCTAACTCCCTTCTAACTACCACTTCTTCGGTTCAGTGAGATATGCTGGATTCTAAATGGAGAAGCTTCTCTGACGCTTTTTCACAGAGATTTTGAAACTGAAATTTCCAAACCCGTTTCCAATGAAGGCGCCAATGGGCTTCCCCATAGAACTTGCCAACCTGAATTCCTAAAGGCTAGATGTGAGAGGCATATTCTGCTGCTTCCTCCCTTAGAGTTAAACTAGCTTCTGAAAGCTCAACCTCCGGGGAGTTTGTTTGGCAGAGATATAGAACACACTTTTCCAAGCCTGTTGGAAGGCATTTGCAGTTTCATTTCGCGTCTAATTTCCCAAACCAAACTGCTTGCAGCTCTAACTCCCTTCTAACTACCACTTCTTCGGTTCAGTGAGATATGCTGGATTCTAAACGGAGAAGCTTCTCTGACGCTTTTTCACAGAGATTTTGAAACTGAAATCACCCATGCCGTTTCCACCATAGGCAGCAAAGGGCTTCCCATAGACCTTGCCAACCTGAATTCCTACAGGCTAGATGTGAGAGGCACATTCTGCTGCTTCCCCCCTTAGAGTTAAGCTTGCTTCTGAAAGCTCATCCTCCGGGGACTCTGTTTGGCAGAGGTATAGAACACACTTTTCCAAGCCTGTTGGAAGGCCTTTGCAGTTTCATTTCGCGTCTAATTTCCCAAACCAAACTGCTTGCAGCTCTAACTCCCTTCTAACTACCACTTCTTCGGTTCAGTGAGATATGCTGGAATCTAAACGGAGAAGCTTCTCTGACGCTTTTTCACAGAGATTTTGAAACTGAAATCTCCCATGCCGTTTCCACCATAGGCAGCAATGGGCTTCCCCATAGAACTTGCCAACCTGAATTCCTACAGGCTAGATGTGAGAGGCACATTCTGCTGCTTCCTCCCTTAGAGTTAAACTTGCTTCTGAAAGCTCAACCTCCCGGGAGTCTGTTTGGCAGAGATATAGAACACACTTTTCCAAGCCTGTTGGAAGGCACTTGCAGTTTCATGTCGCGTCTAATTTCCCAAACCAAACTGCTTGCAGCTCTAACTCCATTCTAACTACCACTTCTTCGGTTCTGTGAGATATGCTGGATTCTAAACGGAGAAGCTTCTCTGACTCTTTTTCACAGAGATTTTGAAACTGAAATCTCCCATGCCGTTTCCACCATAGGCAGCAATGGGCTTCCCCATAGAACTTGCCAACCTGAATTCCTACAGGCTAGATGTGAGAGGCACATTCTGCTGCTTCCTCCCTTAGAGTTAAACTAGCTTCTGAAAGCTCAACCTCCGGGGAGTCTGTTTGGCAGAGATATAGAACACACTTTCCCAAGCCTGTTGGAAGGCACTCGCAGTTTCATTTCGCGTCTAATTTCCCAAACCAAACTGCTTGCAGCTCTAACTCCCTTCTAACTACCACTTCTTCGGTTCAGTGAGATATGCTGGATTCTAAACGGAGAAGCTTCTCTGACGCTTTTTCACAGAGATTTTGAAACTGAAATCTCCCATGCCGTTTCCACCATAGGCAGCCATGGGCTTCCCCATAGAACTTGCCAACCTGAATTCCTACAGGCTAGATGTGAGAGGCACATTCTGCTGCTTCCTCCCTTAGAGTTAAACTAGCTTCTGAAAGCTCAACCTCCGGGGAGTCTGTTTGGCAGAGATATAGAACACACTTTTCCAAGCCTGTTGGAAGGCCTTTGCAGTTTCATTTCGCATCTAATTTCCCAAACCAAACTGCTTGCAGCTCTAACTCCCTTCTAACTACCACTTCTTCGGTTCTGTGAGATATACTGCATTCTAAACGGAGAAGCTTCTCTGACGCTTTTTCACAGAGATTTTGAAACTGAAATCTCCCATGCCGTTTCCACCATAGGCAGCAATGGGCTTCCCCATAGAACTTGCCAACCTGAATTCCTACAGGCTAGATGTGAGAGGCACATTCTGCTGCTTCCTCCCTTAGAGATAAACTAGCTTCTGAAAGCTCAACCTCCGGGGAGTCTGTTTGGCAGAGATATAGAACACACTTTTTCAAGCCTGCTGGAAGGCACTTGCAGTTTCATTTCGCGTCTAATTTCCCAAACCAAACTGCTTGCAGCTCTAACTCCCTTCTAACTACCACTTCTTCGGTTCAGTGAGATATCCAGGATTCTAAACGTGGAAGCTTCTTTGACGCTTTTTCACAGAGATTTTGAAACTGAAATTTCCAAACCCGTTTCCAACGAAGGCGCCAATGGGCTTCCCCATAGAACTTGCCAACCTGAATTCCTACAGGCTAGATGTGAGAGGCACATTCTGCTGCTTCCTCCCTTAGAGTTAAACTAGCTTCTGAAAGCTCAACCTCCGGGGAGTCTGTTTGGCAGAGATATAGAACACAATTTTCCAAGCCTGTTGGAAGGCACTTGCAGTTTCATTTCGCGTCTAATTTCCCAAACCAAACTGCTTGCAGCTCTAACTCCCTTCTAACTACCACTTCTTCGGTTCTGTGAGATATGCTGGATTCTAAACGGAGAAGCTTCTCTGACGCTATTTCACAGAGATTTTGAAACTGAAATCTCCCATGCCGTTTCCACCATAGGCAGCAATGGGCTTCCCCATAGAACTTGCCAACCTGAATTCCTACAGGCTAGATGTGAGAGGCACATTCTGCTGCTTCCTCCCTTAGAGTTAAACTAGCTTCTGAAAGCTCAACCTCCGGGGAGTCTGTTTGGCAGAGATATAGAACACACTTTTCCAAGCCTGTTGGAAGGCATTTGCAGTTTCATTTCGCGTCTAATTTCCCAAACCAAACTGCTTGCAGCTCTAACTCCCTTCTAACTACCAATTCTTCGGTTCAGTGAGATATGCTGGATTCTAAACGGGGAAGCATCTCTGACGCTTTTTTACAGAGATTTTGAAACTGAAATCTCCCATGCCGTTTCCACCATAGGCAGCAACGGGCTTCCCCATAGAACTTACCAACCTGAATTCCTACAGGCTAGATGTGAGAGGCACATTCTGCTGCTTCCTCCCTTAGAGTTAAACTAGCTTCTGAAAGCTCAACCTCCGGGGAGTCTGTTTGGCAGAGATATAGAACACACTTTTCCAAGCCTGTTGGAAGGTCTTTGCAGTTTCATTTCGCGTCTAATTTCCCAAACCAAACTGCTTGCAGCTCTAACTCCCTTCTAACTACCACTTCTTCGGTTCAGTGAGATATGCTGGATTCTAAATGGAGAAGCTTCTCTGACGCTTTTTCACAGAGATTTTGAAACTGAAATTTCCAAACCCGTTTCCAATGAAGGCGCCAATGGGCTTCCCCATAGAACTTGCCAACCTGAATTCCTAAAGGCTAGATGTGAGAGGCACATTCTGCTGCTTCCTCCCTTAGAGTTAAACTAGCTTCTGAAAGCTCAACCTCCGGGGAGTTTGTTTGGCAGAGATATAGAACACACTTTTCCAAGCCTGTTGGAAGGCATTTGCAGTTTCATTTCGCGTCTAATTTCCCAAACCAAACTGCTTGCAGCTCTAACTCCCTTCTAACTACCACTTCTTCGGTTCAGTGAGATATGCTGGATTCTAAACGGAGAAGCTTCTCTGACGCTTTTTCACAGAGATTTTGAAACTGAAATCACCCATGCCGTTTCCACCATAGGCAGCAAAGGGCTTCCCATAGAACTTGCCAACCTGAATTCCTACAGGCTAGATGTGAGAGGCACATTCTGCTGCTTCCCCCCTTAGAGTTAAGCTTGCTTCTGAAAGCTCATCCTCCGGGGACTCTGTTTGGCAAAGGTATAGAACACACTTTTCCAAGCCTGTTGGAAGGCCTTTGCAGTTTCATTTCGCGTCTAATTTCCCAAACCAAACTGCTTGCAGCTCTAACTCCCTTCTAACTACCACTTCTTCGGTTCAGTGAGATATGCTGGAATCTAAACGGAGAAGCTTCTCTGACGCTTTTTCACAGAGATTTTGAAACTGAAATCTCCCATGCCGTTTCCACCATAGGCAGCAATGGGCTTCCCCATAGAACTTGCCAACCTGAATTCCTACAGGCTAGATGTGAGAGGCACATTCTGCTGCTTCCTCCCTTAGAGTTAAACTTGCTTCTGAAAGCTCAACCTCCCGGGAGTCTGTTTGGCAGAGATATAGAACACACTTTTCCAAGCCTGTTGGAAGGCACTTGCAGTTTCATGTCGCGTCTAATTTCCCAAAACAAACTGCTTGCAGCTCTAACTCCATTCTAACTACCACTTCTTCGGTTCTGTGAGATATGCTGGATTCTAAACGGAGAAGCTTCTCTGACTCTTTTTCACAGAGATTTTGAAACTGAAATCTCCCATGCCGTTTCCACCATAGGCAGCAATGGGCTTCCCCATAGAACTTGCCAACCTGAATTCCTACAGGCTAGATGTGAGAGGCACATTCTGCTGCTTCCTCCCTTAGAGTTAAACTAGCTTCTGAAAGCTCAACCTCCGGGGAGTCTGTTTGGCAGAGATATAGAACACACTTTCCCAAGCCTGTTGGAAGGCACTTGCAGTTTCATTTCGCGTCTAATTTCCCAAACCAAACTGCTTGCAGCTCTAACTCCCTTCTAACTACCACTTCTTCGGTTCTGTGAGATATGCTGGATTCTAAACGGAGAAGCTTCTCTGACGCTTTTTCACAGAGATTTTGAAACTGAAATCTCCCATGCCGTTTCCACCATAGGCAGCCATGGGCTTCCCCATAGAACTTGCCAACCTGAATTCCTACAGGCTAGATGTGAGAGGCACATTCTGCTGCTTCCTCCCTTAGAGTTAAACTAGCTTCTGAAAGCTCAACCTCCGGGGAGTCTGTTTGGCAGAGATATAGAAGACAATTTTTCAAGCCTGCTGGAAGGCACTTGCAGTTTCATTTCGCGTCTAATTTCCCAAACCAAACTGCTTGCAGCTCTAACTCCCTTCTAACTACCACTTCTTCGGTTCAGTGAGATATGCTGGATTCTAAACGGAGAAGCTTCTCTGACGCTTTTTCACAGAGATTTTGAAACTGAAATTTCCAAACCCGTTTCCAACGAAGGCGCCAATGGGCTTCCCCATAGAACTTGCCAACCTGAATTCCTACAGGCTAGATGTGAGAGGCACATTCTGCTGCTTCCTCCCTTAGAGTTAAACTAGCTTCTGAAAGCTCAACCTCCGGGGAGTTTGTTTGGCAGAGATATAGAACACACTTTTCCAAGCCTGTTGGAAGGCATTTGCAGTTTCATTTCGCGTCTAATTTCCCAAACCAAACTGCTTGCAGCTCTAACTCCCTTCTAACTACCACTTCTTCGGTTCAGTGAGATATGCTGGATTCTAAACGGAGAAGCTTCTCTGACGCTTTTTCACAGAGATTTTGAAACTGAAATCTCCCATGCCGTTTCCACCATAGGCAGCAATGGGCTTCCCCATAGAACTTGCCAACCTGAATTCCTATAGGCTAGATGTGAGAGGCACATTCTGCTGCTTCCTCCCTAACAGTTAAGCTTGCTTCTGAAAGCTCAACCTCCGGGGACTCTGTTTGGCAGAGATATAGAACACACTTTTCCAAGCCTGTTAGAAGGCCTTTGCAGGGTCATTTCGCATCTAATTTCCCAAACCAAACTGCTTGCAGCTCTAACTGCCTTCTAACTACCACTTCTTCGGTTCAGTGAGATATGCTGGATTCTAAACGGAGAAGCTTCTCTGACGCTTTTTCACAGAGATTTTGAAACTGAAATTTCCAAACCCGTTTCCAACGAAGGCGCCAATGGGCTTCCCCATAGAACTTGCCAACCTGAATTCCTACAGGCTAGATGTGAGAGGCACATTCTGCTGCTTCCTCCCTTAGAGTTAAACTAGCTTCTGAAAGCTCAACGTCCGGGGAGTTTGTTTGGCAGAGATATAGAACACACTTTTCCAAACCTGTTGGAAGGCATTTGCAGTTTCATTTCGCGTCTAATTTCCCAAACCAAACTGCTTGCAGCTCTAACTCCCTTCTAACTACCACTTCTTCGGTTCAGTGAGATATGCTGGATTCTAAACGGAGAACCTTCTCTGACGCTTTTTCACAGAGATTTTGAAACTGAAATCTCCCATGCCGTTTCCACCATAGGCAGCAATGGGCTTCCCCATAGAAATTGCCAACCTGAATTCCTACAGGCTAGATGTGAGAGGCACATTCTGCTGCTTCCTCCCTTAGAGTTAAACTAGCTTCTGAAAGCTCAACCTCCAGGGAGTCTGTTTGGCAGAGATATAGAACACACTTTTCCAAGCCTGTTGGAAGGCATTTGCAGTTTCATTTCGCGTCTAATTTCCCAAACCAAACTGCTTGCAGCTCTAACTGCCTTCTAACTACCACTTCTTCGGTTCAGTGAGATATGCTGGATTCTAAACGGAGAAGCTTCTCTGACGCTTTTTCACAGAGATTTTGAAACTGAAATCTCCCATGCCGTTTCCACCATAGGCAGCAATGGGCTTCCCCATAGAACTTGCCAACCTGAATTCCTACAGGCTAGATGTGAGAGGCACATTCTGCTGCTTCCTCCCTTAGAGTTAAACTTGCTTCTGAAAGCTCAACCTCCGGGGAGTTTGTTTGGCAGAGATATAGAACACACTTTTCCAAGCCTGTTGGAAGGCATTTGCAGTTTCATTTCGCGTCTAATTTCCCAAACCAAACTGCTTGCAGCTCTAACTCCCTTCTAACTACCACTTCTTCGGTTCAGTGAGATATGCTGGATTCTAAACGGAGAAGCTTCTCTGACGCTTTTTCACAGAGATTTTGAAACTGAAATTTCCAAACCCGTTTCCAACGAAGGCGCCAATGGGCTTCCCCATAGAACTTGCCAACCTGAATTCCTACAGGCTAGATGTGAGAGGCACATTCTGCTGCTTCCTCCCTTAGAGTTAAACTAGCTTCTGAAAGCTCAACCTCCGGGGAGTTTGTTTGGCAGAGATATAGAACACACTTTTCCAAGCCTGTTGGAAGGCATTTGCAGTTTCATTTCGCGTCTAATTTCCCAAACCAAACTGCTTGCAGCTCTAACTGCCTTCTAACTACCACTTCTTCGGTTCAGTGAGATATGCTGGATTCTAAACGGAGAAGCTTCTCTGACGCTTTTTCACAGAGATTTTGAAACTGAAATCTCCCATGCTGTTTCCACCATATCCAGCAAAGGGCTTCCCCTTAGAACTTGCCAACCTGAATTCCTACAGGCTAGATGTGAGAGGCACATTCTGCTGCTTCCTCCCTTAGAGTTAAACTAGCTTCGGAAAGCTCAACCTCCAGGGAGTCTGTTTGGCAGAGATATAGAACACACTTTTCCAAGCCTGTTGGAAGGCATTTGCAGTTTCATTTCGCGTCTAATTTCCCAAACCAAACTGCTTGCAGCTCTAACTGCCTTCTAACTACCACTTCTTCGGTTCAGTGAGATATGCTGGATTCTAAACGGAGAAGCTTCTCTGACGCTTTTTCACAGAGATTTTGAAACTGAAATCTCCCATGCCGTTTCCACCATAGGCAGCAATGGGCTTCCCCATAGAACTTGCCAACCTGAATTCCTACAGGCTAGATGTGAGAGGCACATTCTGCTGCTTTCTCCCTAAGAGTTAAGCTTGCTTCTGAAAGCTCAACCTCCGGGGAGTTTGTTTGGCAGAGATATAGAACACACTTTTCCAAGCCTGTTGGAAGGCCTTTGCAGTGTCATTTCGCATCTAATTTCCCAAACCAAACTGCTTGCAGCTCTAACTCCCTTCTAACTACCACTTCTTCGGTTCAGTGAGATATGCTGGATTCTAAACGGAGAAGCTTCTCTGACGCTTTTTCACAGAGATTTTGAAACTGAAATTTCCAAACCCGTTTCCAACGAAGGCGCCAATGGGCTTCCCCATAGAACTTGCCAACCTGAATTCCTACAGGCTAGATGTGAGAGGCACATTCTGCTACTTCCTCCCTTAGAGTTAAACTAGCTTCTGAAAGCTCAACCTCCGGGGAGTTTGTTTGGCAGAGATATAGAACACACTTTTCCAAGCCTGTTGGAAGGCATTTGCAGTTTCATTTCGCCTCTAATTTCCCAAACCAAACTGCTTGCAGCTCTAACTGCCTTCTAACTACCACTTCTTCGGTTCAGTGAGATATGCTGGATTCTAAACGGAGAAGCTTCTCTGACGCTTTTTCACAGAGATTTTGAAACTGAAATCTCCCATGCTGTTTCCACCATAGCCAGCAATGGGCTTCCCCATAGAACTTGCCAACCTGAATTCCTACAGGCTAGATGTGAGAGGCACATTCTGCTGCTTCCTCCCTTAGAGTTAAACTAGCTTCTGAAAGCTCAACCTCCAGGGAGTCTGTTTGGCAGAGATATAGAACTCAATTTTCCAAGCCTGTTGGAAGGCATTTGCAGTTTCATTTTGCGTCTAATTTCCCAAACCAAACTGCTTGCAGCTCTAACTGCCTTCTAACTACCACTTCTTCGGTTCAGTGAGATATGCTGGATTCTAAACGGAGAAGCTTCTCTGACGCTTTTTCACAGAGATTTTGAAACTGAAATCTCCCATGCCGTTTCCACCATAGGCAGCAATGGGCTTCCCCATAGAACTTGCCAACCTGAATTCCTACAGGCTAGATGTGAGAGGCACATTCTGCTGCTTCCTCCCTTAGAGTTAAACTAGCTTCTGAAAGCTCAACCTCCGGGGAGTTTGTTTGGCAGAGATATAGAACACACTTTTCCAAGCCTGTTGGAAGGCATTTGCAGTTTCATTTCGCGTCTAATTTCCCAAACCAAACTGCTTGCAGCTCTAACTCCCTTCTAACCACCACTTCTTCGGTTCAGTGAGATATGCTGGATTCTAAACGGAGAAGCTTCTCTGACGCTTTTTCACAGAGATTTTGAAACTGAAATTTCCAAACCCGTTTCCAACGAAGGCGCCAATGGGCTTCCCCATAGAACTTGCCAACCTGAATTCCTACAGGCTAGAAGTGAGAGGCACATTCTGCTGCTTCCTCCCTTAGAGGTAAACTAGCTTCTGAAAGCTCAACCTCCGGGGAGTTTGTTTGGCAGAGATATAGAACACACTTTTTCAAGCCTGTTGGAAGGCATTTGCAGTTTCATTTCGCGTCTAATTTCCCAAACCAAACTGCTTGCAGCTCTAACTGCCTTCTAACTACCACTTCTTCGGTTCAGTGAGATATGCTGGATTCTAAACGGAGAAGCATCTCTGACGCTATTTCACAGAGATTTTGAAACTGAAATCTCCCATGCCGTTTCCACCATAGGCAGCAATGGGCTTCCCCATAGAACTTGCCAACCTGAATTCCTACAGGCTAGATGTGAGAGGCACATTCTGCTGCTTCCTCCCTTAGAGTTAAACTTGCTTCTGAAAGCTCAACCTCCGGGGAGTCTGTTTGGCAGAGATATAGAACACACTTTTCCAAGCCTGTTGGAAGGCACTTGCAGTTTCATTTCGCGTCTAATTTCCCAAACCAAACTGCTTGCAGCTCTAACTCCCTTCTAACTACCACTTCTTCGGTTCTGTGAGATATGCTGGATTCTAAACGGAGAAGCTTCTCTGACGCTTTTTCACAGAGATTTTGAAACTGAAATCTCCCATGCCGTTTCCACCATAGGCAGCCATGGGCTTCCCCATAGAACTTGCCAACCTGAATTCCTACAGGCTAGATGTGAGAGGCACATTCTGCTGCTTCCACCCTTAGAGTTAAACTAGCTTCTGAAAGCTCAACCTCCGGGGAGTCTGTTTGGCAGAGATATGGAACACACATTTCCAAGCCTGTTGGAAGGCATTTGCAGGTTCATTTCGCGTCTAATTTCCCAAACCAAACTGCTTGCAGCTCTAACTCCCTTCTAACTACCAATTCTTCGGTTCAGTGAGATATGCTGGATTCTAAACGGGGAAGCATCTCTGACGCTTTTTCACAGAGATTTTGAAACTGAAATCTCCCATGCCGTTTCCACCATAGGCAGCAACGGGCTTCCCCATAGAACTTGCCAACCTGAATTCCTACAGGCTAGATGTGAGAGGCACATTCTGCTGCTTCCTCCCTTTGAGTTAAACTAGCTTCTGAAAGCTCAACCTCCGGGGAGTCTGTTTGGCAGAGATATAGAACACACTTTTCCAAGCCTGTTGGAAGGTCTTTGCAATTTCATTTCGCGTCTAATTTCCCAAACCAAACTGCTTGCAGCTCTAACTCCCTTCTAACTACCACTTCTTCGGTTCAGTGAGATATGCTGGATTCTAAACGGAGAAGCTTCTCTGACGCTTTTTCACAGAGATTTTGAAACTGAAATCTCCCATGCCGTTTCCACCATAGGCAGCAATGGGCTTCCCCACAGAACTTGCCAACCTGAATTCCTACAGGCTAGATGTGAGAGGCACATTCTGCTGCTTCCTCCCTTAGAGTTAAGCTTGCTTCTGAAAGCTCAAACTCCGGGGACTCTGTTTGGCAGAGGTATAGAACACACTTTTCCAAGCCTGTTGGAAGGCCTTTGCAGGTTCATTTCGCGTCTAATTTCCCAAACCAAACTGCTTGCAGCTCTAACTCCCTTCTAACTACCACTTCTTCGGTTCTGTGAGATATGCTGGATTCTAAACGGAGAAGCCTCTCTGACGCTTTTTCACAGAGATTTTGAAACTGAAATCTCCCATGCCGTTTCCACCATAGGAAGCAATGGGCTTCCCCATAGAACTTGCCAACCTGAATTGCTACAGGCTAGATGTGAGAGGCACATTCTGCTGCTTCCTCCCTTAGAGTTAAACTTGCTTCTGAAAGCTCAACCTCCGGGGAGTCTGTTTGGCAGAGATATAGAACACACTTTTCCAAGCCTGTTGGGTAGCATTTGCAGTGTCATTTCGCGTCTAATTTCCCAAACCAAACTGCTTGCAGCTCTAACTCCCTTCTACTACCACTTCTTCGGTTCACTGAGATATGCTGGATTCTAAACGGGGAAGCTTCTCTGACGCTTTTTCACAGAGATTTTGAAACTGAAATTTCCAAACCCGTTTCCAACGAAGGCGCCAACGGGCTTCCCCATAGAACTTGCCAACCTGAATTCCTACAGGCTAGATGTGAGAGGCACATTGTGCTGCTTCCTCCCGTAGAGTTAAACTAGCTTCTGAAAGCTCCACCTCCGGGAAGTCTGTTTGGCAGAGATATAGAACACACTTTTCCAAGCCTGTTGGAAGGCCTTTGCAGTTTCATTTCGCGTCTAATTTCCCAAACCAAACTGCTTGCAGCTCTAACTCCCTTCTAACTACCACTTCTTCGGTTCTGTGAGATATGCTGGATTCTAAACGGAGAAGCTTCTCTGACGCTTTTTCACAGAGATTTTGAAACTGAAATCTCCCATGCTGTTTCCACCATAGGCAGCAATAGGCATCCCCATAGAACTTGCCAACCTGAATTCCTACAGGCTAGATGTGAGAGGCACATTCTGCTGCTTCCTCCCTTAGAGTTAAACTAGCTTCTGAAAGCTCAACCTCCGGGGAGTCTGTTTGGCAGAGATTTAGAACACACTTTTCCAAGCCTGTTGGAAGGCCTTTGCAGTTTCATTTCGTGTCTAATTTCCCAAACCAAACTGCTTGCAGCTCTAACTCCCTTCTAACTACCACTTCTTCGGTTCAGTGAGATATGCTGGATTCTAAACGGAGAAGCTTCTCTGACGCTTTATCACAGAGATTTTGAAACTGAAATCTCCCATGCCGTTTCCACCATAGGCAGCAACGGGCTTCCCCATAGAACTTGCCAACCCGAATTCCTACAGGCTAGATGTGAGAGGCACATTCTGCTGCTTCCTCCCTTAGAGTTAAACTAGCTTCTGAAAGCTCAACCTCCGGGGAGTCTGTTTGGCAGAGATATAGAACACACTTTTCCAAGCCTGTTGGAAGGCCTTTGCAGTTTCATTTCGCATCTAATTTCCCAAACCAAACTGCTTGCAGCTCTAACTCCCTTCTAACTACCACTTCTTCGGTTCAGTGAGATATGCTGGATTCTAAACGGAGAAGCTTCTCTGACGCTTTTTCACAGAGATTTTGAAACTGAAATCTCCCATGCCGTTTCCACCATAGGCAGCAATGGGCTTCCCCATAGAACTTGCCAACCCGAATTCCTACAGGCTAGATGTGAGAGGCACATTCTGCTGCTTCCTCCCTTAGAGTTAAACTAGCTTCTGAAAGCTCAACCTCCGGGGAGTCTGTTTGGCAGAGATTTAGAACACACTTTTCCAAGCCTGTTGGAAGGCCTTTGCAGTTTCATTTCGTGTCTAATTTCCCAAACCAAACTGCTTGCAGCTCTAACTCCCTTCTAACTACCACTTCTTCGGTTCTGTGAGATATGCTGGATTCTAAACGGAGAAGCTTCTCTGACGCTTTTTCACAGAGATTTTGAAACTGAAATCTCCCATGCCGTTTCCACCATAGGCAGCAATGGGCTTCCCCATAGAACTTGCCAACCCGAATTCCTACAGGCTAGATGTGAGAGGCACATTCTGCTGCTTCCTCCCTTAGAGTTAAACTAGCTTCTGAAAGCTCAACCTCCGGGGAGTTTGTTTGGCAGAGATATAGAACACACTTTTTCAAGCCTGCTGGAAGGCACTTGCAGTTTCATTTCGCGTCTAATTTCCCAAACCAAACTGCTTGCAGCTCTAACTCCCTTCTAACTACCACTTCTTCGGTTCAGTGAGATATCCAGGATTCTAAATGTGGAAGCTTCTTTGACGCTTTTTCACAGAGATTTTGAAACTGAAATTTTCAAACCCGTTTCCAACGAAGGCGCCAATGGGCTTGCCCATAGAACTTGCCAACCTGAATTCCTACAGGCTAGATGTGAGAGGCACATTCTGCTGCTTCCTCCCTTAGAGTTAAACTAGCTTCTGAAAGCTCAACCTCCGGGGAGTCTGTTTGGCAGAGATATAGAACACACTTTTCCAAGCCTGTTGGAAGGCACTTACAGTTTCATTTCGCGTCTAATTTCCCAAACCACACGGCTTGCAGCTCTAACTCCCTTCTAACTACCACTTCTTCGGTTCTGTGAGATATGCTGGATTCTAAACGGAGAAGCTTCTCTGACGCTTTTTCACAGAGATTTTGAAACTGAAATCTCCCATGCCGTTTCCACCATAGGCAGCAATGGGCTTCCCCATAGAACTTGCCAACCTGAATTCCTACAGGCTAGATGTGAGAGGCACATTCTGCTGCTTCCTCCCTTAGAGTTAAACTAGCTTCTGAAAGCTCAACCTCCGGGGAGTCTGTTTGGCAGAGATATAGAACACACTTTTCCAAGCCTGTTGGAAGGCATTTGCAGTTTCATTTCGCGTCTAATTTCCCAAACCAAACTGCTTGCAGCTCTAACTGCCTTCTAACTACCACTTCTTCGGTTCAGTGAGATATGCTGGATTCTAAACGGAGAAGCTTCTCTGACGCTTTTTCACAGAGATTTTGAAACTGAAATCTCCCATGCCGTTTCCACCATAGGCAGCAATGGGCTTCCCCACAGAACTTGCCAACCTGAATTCCTACAGGCTAGATGTGAGAGGCACATTCTGCTGCTTCCTCCCTTAGAGTTAAACTTGCTTCTGAAAGCTCAACCTCCGGGGAGTTTGTTTGGCAGAGATATAGAACACACTTTTCCAAGCCTGTTGGATGGCCTTTGCAGTGTCATTTCGCATCTAATTTCCCAAACCAAACTGCTTGCAGCTCTAACTCCCTTCTAACTACCACTTCTTCGGTTCAGTGAGATATGCTGGATTCTAAACGGAGAAGCTTCTCTGACGCTTTTTCACAGAGATTTTGAAACTGAAATCTCCCATGCCGTTTCCACCATAGGCAGCAATGGGCTTCCCCATAGAACTTGCCAACCTGAATTCCTACAGGCTAGATGTGAGAGGCAAATTCTGCTGCTTCCTTCCTTAGAGTTAAACTAGCTTCTGAAAGCTCAACCTCTGGGGAGTTTGTTTGGCAGAGATATAGAACACACTTTTCCAAGCCTGTTGGAAGGCATTTGCAGTTTCATTTCGCGTCTAATTTCCCAAACCAAACTGCTTGCAGCTCTAACTCCCTTCTAACTACCACTTCTTCGGTTCAGTGAGATATGCTGGATTCTAAACGGAGAAGCTTCTCTGACGCTTTTTCACAGAGATTTTGAAACTGAAATCTCCCATGCCGTTTCCACCATAGGCAGCAATGGGCTTCCCCATAGAACTTGCCAACCTGAATTCCTACAGGCTAGATGTGAGAGGCACATTCTGCTGCTTCCTCCCTTAGAGTTAAACTAGCTTCTGAAAGCTCAACCTCCGGGGAGTTTGTTTGGCAGAGATATAGAACACACTTTTCCAAGCCTGTTGGAAGGCATTTGCAGTTTCATTTCGCGTCTAATTTCCCAAACCAAACTGCTTGCAGCTCTAACTCCCTTCTAACTACCACTTCTTCGGTTCAGTGAGATATGCTGGATTCTAAACGGAGAAGCTTCTCTGACGCTTTTTCACAGAGATTTTGAAACTGAAATTTCCAAACCCGTTTCCAACGAAGGCGCCAATGGGCTTCCCCATAGAACTTGCCAACCTGAATTCCTAAAGGCTAGATGTGAGAGGCACATTCTGCTGCTTCCTCCCTTAGAGTTAAACTAGCTTCTGAAAGCTCAACCTCCGGGGAGTTTGTTTGGCAGAGATATAGAACACACTTTTCCAAGCCTGTTGGAAGGCATTTGCAGTTTCATTTCACGTCTAATTTCCCAAACCAAACTGCTTGCAGCTCTAACTGCCTTCTAACTACCACTTCTTCGGTTCAGTGAGATATGCTGGATTCTAAACGGAGAAGCTTCTCTGACGCTTTTTCACAGAGATTTTGAAACTGAAATCTCCCATGCTGTTTCCACCATAGCCAGCAATGGGCTTCCCCATAGAACTTGCCAACCTGAATTCCTACAGGCTAGATGTGAGAGGCACATTCTGCTGCTTCCTCCCTAAGAGTTAAGCTTGCTTCTGAAAGCTCAACCTCCGGGGAGTCTGTTTGGCAGAGATATAGAACACACTTTTCCAAGCCTGTTGGAAGGCCTTTGCAGTGTCATTTCGCATCTAATTTCCCAAACCAAACTGCTTGCAGCTCTAACTCCCTTCTAACTACCACTTCTTCGGTTCAGTGAGATATGCTGGATTCTAAACGGAGAAGCTTCTCTGACGCTTTTTCACAGAGATTTTGAAACTGAAATTTCCAAACCCGTTTCCAACGAAGGCACCAATGGGCTTCCCCATAGAACTTGCCAACCTGAATTCCTACAGGCTAGATGTGAGAGGCACATTCTGCTGCTTCCTCCCTTAGAGTTAAACTAGCTTCTGAAAGCTCAACCTCCGGGGAGTTTGTTTGGCAGAGATATAGAACACACTTTTCCAAGCCTGTTGGAAGGCATTTGCAGTTTCATTTTGCGTCTAATTTCCCAAACCAAACTGCTTGCAGCTCTAACTCCCTTCTAACTACCACTTCTTCGGTTCAGTGAGATATGCTTGATTCTAAACGGAGAAGCTTCTCTGACGCTTTTTCACAGAGATTTTGAAACTGAAATCTCCCATGCCGTTTCCACCATAGGCAGCAATGGGCTTCCCCATAGAACTTGCCAACCTGAATTCCTACAGGCTAGATGTGAGAGGCACTTTCTGCTGCTTCCTCCCTAACAGTTAAGCTTGCTTCTGAAAGCTCAACGTCCGGGGACTCTGTTTGGCACAGATATAGAACACACTTTTCCAAGCCTGTCGGAAGGCCTTTGCAGTGTCATTTTGCATCTAATTTCCCAAACCAAACTGCTTGCAGCTCTAACTCCCTTCTAACTACCACTTCTTCGGTTCAGTGAGATATGCTGGATTCTAAACGGAGAAGCTTCTCTGACGCTTTTTCACAGAGATTTTGAAACTGAAATCTCCCATGCCGTTTCCACCATAGGCAGCAATGGGCTTCCCCATAGAACTTGCCAACCTGAATTCCTAAAGGCTAGATGTGAGAGGCACATTCTGCTGCTTCCTCCCTTAGAGTTAAACTAGCTTCTGAAAGCTCAAACTCCGGGGAGTTTGTTTGGTAGAGATATAGAACACACTTTTCCAAGCCTGTTGGAAGGCATTTGCAGTTTCATTTCGCGTCTAATTTCCCAAACCAAACTGCTTGCAGCTCTAACTGCCTTCTAACTACCACTTCTTCGGTTCAGTGAGATATGCTGGATTCTAAACGGAGAAGCTTCTCTGACGCTTTTTCACAGAGATTTTGAAACTGAAATCTCCCATGCTGTTTCCACCATAGCCAGCAATGGGCTTCCCCATAGAACTTGCCAACCTGAATTCCTACAGGCTAGATGTGAGAGGCACATTCTGCTGCTTCCTCCCTTAGAGTTAAACTTGCTTCTGAAAGCTCAACCTCCGGGGAGTTTGTTTGGCAGAGATATAGAACACACTTTTCCAAGCCTGTTGGAAGGCATTTGCAGTTTCATTTCGCGTCTAATTTCCCAAACCAAACTGCTTGCAGCTCTAACTCCCTTCTAACTACCACTTCTTCGGTTCAGTGAGATATGCTGGATTCTAAACGGAGAAGCTTCTCTGACGCTTTTTCACAGAGATTTTGAAACTGAAATCTCCCATGCCGTTTCCACCATAGGCAGCAATGGGCTTCCCCATAGAACTTGCCAACCTGAATTCCTACAGGCTAGATGTGAGAGGCACATTCTGCTGCTTCCTCCCTTAGAGTTAAACTTGCTTCTGAAAGCTCAACCTCCGGGGAGTTTGTTTGGCAGAGATATAGAACACACTTTTCCAAGCCTGTTGGAAGGCATTTGCAGTTTCATTTCGCGTCTAATTTCCCAAACCAAACTGCTTGCAGCTCTAACTCCCTTCTAACTACCACTTCTTCGGTTCAGTGAGATATGCTGGATTCTAAACGGAGAAGCTTCTCTGACGCTTTTTCACAGAGATTTTGAAACTGAAATTTCCAAACCCGTTTCCAACGAAGGCGCCAATGGGCTTCCCCATAGAACTTGCCAACCTGAATTCCTACAGGCTAGATGTGAGAGGCACATTCTGCTGCTTCCTCCCTTAGAGTTAAACTAGCTTCTGAAAGCTCAACCTCCGGGGAGTTTGTTTGGCAGAGATATAGAACACACTTTTCCAAGCCTGTTGGAAGGCATTTGCAGTTTCATTTCGCGTCTAATTTCCCAAACCAAACTGCTTGCAGCTCTAACTGCCTTCTAACTACCACTTCTTCGGTTCAGTGAGATATGCTGGATTCTAAACGGAGAAGCTTCTCTGACGCTTTTTCACAGAGATTTTGAAACTGAAATTTCCAAACCCGTTTCCAACGAAGGCGCCAATGGGCTTCCCCATAGAACTTGCCAACCTGAATTCCTACAGGCTAGATGTGAGAGGCACATTCTGCTGCTTCCTCCCTTAGAGTTAAACTTGCTTCTGAAAGCTCAACCTCCGGGGAGTTTGTTTGGCAGAGATATAGAACACACTTTTCCAAGCCTGTTGGAAGGCATTTGCAGTTTCATTTCGCGTCTAATTTCCCAAACCAAACTGCTTGCAGCTCTAACTCCCTTCTAACTACCACTTCTTCGGTTCAGTGAGATATGCTGGATTCTAAACGGAGAAGCTTCTCTGACGCTTTTTCACAGAGATTTTGAAACTGAAATTTCCAAACCCGTTTCCAACGAAGGCGCCAATGGGCTTCCCCATAGAACTTGCCAACCTGAATTCCTACAGGCTAGATGTGAGAGGCACATTCTGCTGCTTCCTCCCTTAGAGTTAAACTAGCTTCTGAAAGCTCAACCTCCGGGGAGTTTGTTTGGCAGAGATATAGAACACACTTTTCCAAGCCTGTTGGAAGGCCTTTGCAGTGTCATTTCGCATCTAATTTCCCAAACCAAACTGCTTGCAGCTCTAACTCCCTTCTAACTACCACTTCTTCGGTTCAGTGAGATATGCTGGATTCTAAACGGAGAAGCTTCTCTGACGCTTTTTCACAGAGATTTTGAAACTGAAATCTCCCATGCCGTTTCCACCATAGGCAGCAATGGGCTTCCCCACAGAACTTGCCAACCTGAATTCCTACAGGCTAGATGTGAGAGGCACATTCTGCTGCTTCCTCCCTTAGAGTTAAACTTGCTTCTGAAAGCTCAACCTCCGGGGAGTTTGTTTGGCAGAGATATAGAACACACTTTTCCAAGCCTGTTGGATGGCCTTTGCAGTGTCATTTCGCATCTAATTTCCCAAACCAAACTGCTTGCAGCTCTAACTCCCTTCTAACTACCACTTCTTCGGTTCAGTGAGATATGCTGGATTCTAAACCCAGAAGCTTCTCTGACGCTTTTTCACAGAGATTTTGAAACTGAAATCTCCCATGCCGTTTCCACCATAGGCAGCAATGGGCTTCCCCATAGAACTTGCCAACCTGAATTCCTACAGGCTAGATGTGAGAGGCAAATTCTGCTGCTTCCTTCCTTAGAGTTAAACTAGCTTCTGAAAGCTCAACCTCCGGGGAGTTTGTTTGGCAGAGATATAGAACACACTTTTCCAAGCCTGTTGGAAGGCATTTGCAGTTTCATTTCGCGTCTAATTTCCCAAACCAAACTGCTTGCAGCTCTAACTCCCTTCTAACTACCACTTCTTCGGTTCAGTGAGATATGCTGGATTCTAAACGGAGAAGCTTCTCTGACGCTTTTTCACAGAGATTTTGAAACTGAAATCTCCCATGCCGTTTCCACCATAGGCAGCAATGGGCTTCCCCATAGAACTTGCCAACCTGAATTCCTACAGGCTAGATGTGAGAGGCACATTCTGCTGCTTCCTCCCTTAGAGTTAAACTAGCTTCTGAAAGCTCAACCTCCGGGGAGTTTGTTTGGCAGAGATATAGAACACACTTTTCCAAGCCTGTTGGAAGGCATTTGCAGTTTCATTTCGCGTCTAATTTCCCAAACCAAACTGCTTGCAGCTCTAACTCCCTTCTAACTACCACTTCTTCGGTTCAGTGAGATATGCTGGATTCTAAACGGAGAAGCTTCTCTGACGCTTTTTCACAGAGATTTTGAAACTGAAATTTCCAAACCCGTTTCCAACGAAGGCACCAATGAGCTTCCCCATAGAACTTGCCAACCTGAATTCCTACAGGCTAGATGTGAGAGGCACATTCTGCTGCTTCCTCCCTTAGAGTTAAACTAGCTTCTGAAAGCTCAACCTCCGGGGAGTTTGTTTGGCAGAGATATAGAACACACTTTTCCAAGCCTGTTGGAAGGCATTTGCAGTTTCATTTGGCGTCTAATTTCCCAAACCAAACTGCTTGCAGCTCTAACTCCCTTCTAACTACCACTTCTTCGGTTCAGTGAGATATGCTTGATTCTAAACGGAGAAGCTTCTCTGACGCTTTTTCACAGAGATTTTGAAACTGAAATCTCCCATGCCGTTTCCACCATAGGCAGCAATGGGCTTCCCCATAGAACTTGCCAACCTGAATTCCTACAGGCTAGATGTGAGAGGCACTTTCTGCTGCTTCCTCCCTAACAGTTAAGCTTGCTTCTGAAAGCTCAACGTCCGGGGACTCTGTTTGGCACAGATATAGAACACACTTTTCCAAGCCTGTCGGAAGGCCTTTGCAGTGTCATTTTGCATCTAATTTCCCAAACCAAACTGCTTGCAGCTCTAACTCCCTTCTAACTACCACTTCTTCGGTTCAGTGAGATATGCTGGATTCTAAACGGAGAAGCTTCTCTGACGCTTTTTCACAGAGATTTTGAAACTGAAATCTCCCATGCCGTTTCCACCATAGGCAGCAATGGGCTTCCCCATAGAACTTGCCAACCTGAATTCCTAAAGGCTAGATGTGAGAGGCACATTCTGCTGCTTCCTCCCTTAGAGTTAAACTAGCTTCTGAAAGCTCAACCTCCGGGGAGTTTGTTTGGCAGAGATATAGAACACACTTTTCCAAGCCTGTTGGAAGGCATTTGCAGTTTCATTTCGCGTCTAATTTCCCAAACCAAACTGCTTGCAGCTCTAACTCCCTTCTAACTACCACTTCTTCGGTTCAGTGAGATATGCTGGATTCTAAACGGAGAAGCTTCTCTGACGCTTTTTCACAGAGATTTTGAAACTGAAATCTCCCATGCCGTTTCCACCATAGGCAGCAATGGGCTTCCCCATAGAACTTGCCAACCTGAATTCCTACAGGCTAGATGTGAGAGGCACATTCTGCTGCTTCCTCCCTTAGAGTTAAACTAGCTTCTGAAAGCTCAAACTCCGGGGAGTTTGTTTGGTAGAGATATAGAACACACTTTTCCAAGCCTGTTGGAAGGCATTTGCAGTTTCATTTCGCGTCTAATTTCCCAAACCAAACTGCTTGCAGCTCTAACTGCCTTCTAACTACCACTTCTTCGGTTCAGTGAGATATGCTGGATTCTAAACGGAGAAGCTTCTCTGACGCTTTTTCACAGAGATTTTGAAACTGAAATCTCCCATGCTGTTTCCACCATAGCCAGCAATGGGCTTCCCCATAGAACTTGCCAACCTGAATTCCTACAGGCTAGATGTGAGAGGCACATTCTGCTGCTTCCTCCCTTAGAGTTAAACTTGCTTCTGAAAGCTCAACCTCCGGGGAGTTTGTTTGGCAGAGATATAGAACACACTTTTCCAAGCCTGTTGGAAGGCATTTGCAGTTTCATTTCGCGTCTAATTTCCCAAACCAAACTGCTTGCAGCTCTAACTCCCTTCTAACTACCACTTCTTCGGTTCAGTGAGATATGCTGGATTCTAAACGGAGAAGCTTCTCTGACGCTTTTTCACAGAGATTTTGAAACTGAAATTTCCAAACCCGTTTCCAACGAAGGCGCCAATGGGCTTCCCCATAGAACTTGCCAACCTGAATTCCTACAGGCTAGATGTGAGAGGCACATTCTGCTGCTTCCTCCCTTAGAGTTAAACTAGCTTCTGAAAGCTCAACCTCCGGGGAGTTTGTTTGGCAGAGATATAGAACACATTTTTCCAAGCCTGTTGGAAGGCCTTTGCAGTGTCATTTCGCATCTAATTTCCCAAACCAAACTGCTTGCAGCTCTAACTCCCTTCTAACTACCACTTCTTCGGTTCAGTGAGATATGCTGGATTAAAAACGGAGAAGCTTCTCTGACGCTTTTTCACAGAGATTTTGAAACTGAAATCTCCCATGCCGTTTCCACCATAGGCAGCAATGGGCTTCCCCATAGAACTTGCCAACCTGAATTCCTACAGGCTAGATGTGAGAGGCACATTCTGCTGCTTCCTCCCTTAGAGTTAAACTTGCTTCTGAAAGCTCAACCTCCGGGGAGTTTGTTTGGCAGAGATATAGAACACACTTTTCCAAGCCTGTTGGAAGGCATTTGCAGTTTCATTTCGCGTCTAATTTCCCAAACCAAACTGCTTGCAGCTCTAACTCCCTTCTAACTACCACTTCTTCGGTTCAGTGAGATATGCTGGATTCTAAACGGAGAAGCTTCTCTGACGCTTTTTCACAGAGATTTTGAAACTGAAATTTCCAAACCCGTTTCCAACGAAGGCGCCAATGGGCTTCCCCATAGAACTTGCCAACCTGAATTCCTACAGGCTAGATGTGAGAGGCACATTCTGCTGCTTCCTCCCTTAGAGTTAAACTAGCTTCTGAAAGCTCAACCTCCGGGGAGTTTGTTTGGCAGAGATATAGAACACACTTTTCCAAGCCTGTTGGAAGGCATTTGCAGTTTCATTTCGCGTCTAATTTCCCAAACCAAACTGCTTGCAGCTCTAACTCCCTTCTAACTACCACTTCTTCGGTTCAGTGAGATATGCTGGATTCTAAACGGAGAAGCTTCTCTGACGCTTTTTCACAGAGATTTTGAAACTGAAATTTCCAAACCCGTTTCCAACGAAGGCGCCAATGGGCTTCCCCATAGAACTTGCCAACCTGAATTCCTACAGGCTAGATGTGAGAGGCACATTCTGCTGCTTCCTCCCTTAGAGTTAAACTAGCTTCTGAAAGCTCAACCTCCGGGGAGTTTGTTTGGCAGAGATATAGAACACACTTTTCCAAGCCTGTTGGAAGGCCTTTGCAGTGTCATTTCGCATCTAATTTCCCAAACCAAACTGCTTGCAGCTCTAACTCCCTTCTAACTACCACTTCTTCGGTTCAGTGAGATATGCTGGATTCTAAACGGAGAAGCTTCTCTGACGCTTTTTCACAGAGATTTTGAAACTGAAATCTCCCATGCCGTTTCCACCATAGGCAGCAATGGGCTTCCCCACAGAACTTGCCAACCTGAATTCCTACAGGCTAGATGTGAGAGGCACATTCTGCTGCTTCCTCCCTTAGAGTTAAACTTGCTTCTGAAAGCTCAACCTCCGGGGAGTTTGTTTGGCAGAGATATAGAACACACTTTTCCAAGCCTGTTGGAAGGCATTTGCAGTTTCATTTCGCGTCTAATTTCCCAAACCAAACTGCTTGCAGCTCTAACTCCCTTCTAACTACCACTTCTTCGGTTCAGTGAGATATGCTGGATTCTAAACGGAGAAGCTTCTCTGACGCTTTTTCACAGTGATTTTGAAACTGAAATCTCCCATGCCGTTTCCACCATAGGCAGCAATGGGCTTCCCCATAGAACTTGCCAACCTGAATTCCTACAGGCTAGATGTGAGAGGCACATTCTGCTGCTTCCTCCCTTAGAGTTAAACTAGCTTCTGAAAGCTCAACCTCCGGGGAGTTTGTTTGGCAGAGATATAGAACACACTTTTCCAAGCCTGTTGGAAGGCATTTGCAGTTTCATTTCGCGTCTAATTTCCCAAACCAAACTGCTTGCAGCTCTAACTCCCTTCTAACTACCACTTCTTCGGTTCAGTGAGATATGCTGGATTCTAAACGGAGAAGCTTCTCTGACGCTTTTTCACAGAGATTTTGAAACTGAAATTTCCAAACCCGTTTCCAACGAAGGCGCCAATGGGCTTCCCCATAGAACTTGCCAACCTGAATTCCTAAAGGCTAGATGTGAGAGGCACATTCTGCTGCTTCCTCCCTTAGAGTTAAACTAGCTTCTGAAAGCTCAACCTCCGGGGAGTTTGTTTGGCAGAGATATAGAACACACTTTTCCAAGCCTGTTGGAAGGCATTTGCAGTTTCATTTCGCGTCTAATTTCCCAAACCAAACTGCTTGCAGCTCTAACTGCCTTCTAATTACCACTTCTTCGGTTCAGTGAGATATGCTGGATTCTAAACGGAGAAGCTTCTCTGACGCTTTTTCACAGAGATTTTGAAACTGAAATCTCCCATGCTGTTTCCACCATAGCCAGCAATGGGCTTCCCCATAGAACTTGCCAACCTGAATTCCTACAGGCTAGATGTGAGAGGCACATTCTGCTGCTTCCTCCCTAAGAGTTAAGCTTGCTTCTGAAAGCTCAACCTCCGGGGAGTCTGTTTTGGCAGAGATATAGAACACACTTTTCCAAGCCTGTTGGAAGGCCTTTGCAGTGTCATTTCGCATCTAATTTCCCAAACCAAACTGCTTGCAGCTCTAACTCCCTTCTAACTACCACTTCTTCGGTTCAGTGAGATATGCTGGATTCTAAACGGAGAAGCTTCTCTGACGCTTTTTCACAGAGATTTTGAAACTGAAATTTCCAAACCCGTTTCCAACGAAGGCACCAATGAGCTTCCCCATAGAACTTGCCAACCTGAATTCCTACAGGCTAGATGTGAGAGGCACATTCTGCTGCTTCCTCCCTTAGAGTTAAACTAGCTTCTGAAAGCTCAACCTCCGGGGAGTTTGTTTGGCAGAGATATAGAACACACTTTTCCAAGCCTGTTGGAAGGCATTTGCAGTTTCATTTTGCGTCTAATTTCCCAAACCAAACTGCTTGCAGCTCTAACTCCCTTCTAACTACCACTTCTTCGGTTCAGTGAGATATGCTTGATTCTAAACGGAGAAGCTTCTCTGACGCTTTTTCACAGAGATTTTGAAACTGAAATCTCCCATGCCGTTTCCACCATAGGCAGCAATGGGCTTCCCCATAGAACTTGCCAACCTGAATTCCTACAGGCTAGATGTGAGAGGCACTTTCTGCTGCTTCCTCCCTAACAGTTAAGCTTGCTTCTGAAAGCTCAACGTCCGGGGACTCTGTTTGGCACAGATATAGAACACACTTTTCCAAGCCTGTCGGAAGGCCTTTGCAGTGTCATTTTGCATCTAATTTCCCAAACCAAACTGCTTGCAGCTCTAACTCCCTTCTAACTACCACTTCTTCGGTTCTGTGAGATATGCTGGATTCTAAACGGAGAAGCCTCTCTGACGCTTTTTCACAGAGATTTTGAAACTGAAATCTCCCATGCCGTTTCCACCATAGGAAGCAATGGGCTTCCCCATAGAACTTGCCAACCTGAATTGCTACAGGCTAGATGTGAGAGGCACATTCTGCTGCTTCCTCCCTTAGAGTTAAACTTGCTTCTGAAAGCTCAACCTCCGGGGAGTCTGTTTGGCAGAGATATAGAACACACTTTTCCAAGCCTGTTGGGTAGCATTTGCAGTGTCATTTCGCGTCTAATTTCCCAAACCAAACTGCTTGCAGCTCTAACTCCCTTCTACTACCACTTCTTCGGTTCACTGAGATATGCTGGATTCTAAACGGGGAAGCTTCTCTGACGCTTTTTCACAGAGATTTTGAAACTGAAATTTCCAAACCCGTTTCCAACGAAGGCGCCAACGGGCTTCCCCATAGAACTTGCCAACCTGAATTCCTACAGGCTAGATGTGAGAGGCACATTGTGCTGCTTCCTCCCGTAGAGTTAAACTAGCTTCTGAAAGCTCCACCTCCGGGAAGTCTGTTTGGCAGAGATATAGAACACACTTTTCCAAGCCTGTTGGAAGGCCTTTGCAGTTTCATTTCGCGTCTAATTTCCCAAACCAAACTGCTTGCAGCTCTAACTCCCTTCTAACTACCACTTCTTCGGTTCTGTGAGATATGCTGGATTCTAAACGGAGAAGCTTCTCTGACGCTTTTTCACAGAGATTTTGAAACTGAAATCTCCCATGCTGTTTCCACCATAGGCAGCAATAGGCATCCCCATAGAACTTGCCAACCTGAATTCCTACAGGCTAGATGTGAGAGGCACATTCTGCTGCTTCCTCCCTTAGAGTTAAACTAGCTTCTGAAAGCTCAACCTCCGGGGAGTCTGTTTGGCAGAGATTTAGAACACACTTTTCCAAGCCTGTTGGAAGGCCTTTGCAGTTTCATTTCGTGTCTAATTTCCCAAACCAAACTGCTTGCAGCTCTAACTCCCTTCTAACTACCACTTCTTCGGTTCAGTGAGATATGCTGGATTCTAAACGGAGAAGCTTCTCTGACGCTTTATCACAGAGATTTTGAAACTGAAATCTCCCATGCCGTTTCCACCATAGGCAGCAACGGGCTTCCCCATAGAACTTGCCAACCCGAATTCCTACAGGCTAGATGTGAGAGGCACATTCTGCTGCTTCCTCCCTTAGAGTTAAACTAGCTTCTGAAAGCTCAACCTCCGGGGAGTCTGTTTGGCAGAGATATAGAACACACTTTTCCAAGCCTGTTGGAAGGCCTTTGCAGTTTCATTTCGCATCTAATTTCCCAAACCAAACTGCTTGCAGCTCTAACTCCCTTCTAACTACCACTTCTTCGGTTCAGTGAGATATGCTGGATTCTAAACGGAGAAGCTTCTCTGACGCTTTTTCACAGAGATTTTGAAACTGAAATCTCCCATGCCGTTTCCACCATAGGCAGCAATGGGCTTCCCCATAGAACTTGCCAACCCGAATTCCTACAGGCTAGATGTGAGAGGCACATTCTGCTGCTTCCTCCCTTAGAGTTAAACTAGCTTCTGAAAGCTCAACCTCCGGGGAGTCTGTTTGGCAGAGATTTAGAACACACTTTTCCAAGCCTGTTGGAAGGCCTTTGCAGTTTCATTTCGTGTCTAATTTCCCAAACCAAACTGCTTGCAGCTCTAACTCCCTTCTAACTACCACTTCTTCGGTTCTGTGAGATATGCTGGATTCTAAACGGAGAAGCTTCTCTGACGCTTTTTCACAGAGATTTTGAAACTGAAATCTCCCATGCCGTTTCCACCATAGGCAGCAATGGGCTTCCCCATAGAACTTGCCAACCCGAATTCCTACAGGCTAGATGTGAGAGGCACATTCTGCTGCTTCCTCCCTTAGAGTTAAACTAGCTTCTGAAAGCTCAACCTCCGGGGAGTTTGTTTGGCAGAGATATAGAACACACTTTTTCAAGCCTGCTGGAAGGCACTTGCAGTTTCATTTCGCGTCTAATTTCCCAAACCAAACTGCTTGCAGCTCTAACTCCCTTCTAACTACCACTTCTTCGGTTCAGTGAGATATCCAGGATTCTAAATGTGGAAGCTTCTTTGACGCTTTTTCACAGAGATTTTGAAACTGAAATTTTCAAACCCGTTTCCAACGAAGGCGCCAATGGGCTTGCCCATAGAACTTGCCAACCTGAATTCCTACAGGCTAGATGTGAGAGGCACATTCTGCTGCTTCCTCCCTTAGAGTTAAACTAGCTTCTGAAAGCTCAACCTCCGGGGAGTCTGTTTGGCAGAGATATAGAACACACTTTTCCAAGCCTGTTGGAAGGCACTTACAGTTTCATTTCGCGTCTAATTTCCCAAACCACACGGCTTGCAGCTCTAACTCCCTTCTAACTACCACTTCTTCGGTTCTGTGAGATATGCTGGATTCTAAACGGAGAAGCTTCTCTGACGCTTTTTCACAGAGATTTTGAAACTGAAATCTCCCATGCCGTTTCCACCATAGGCAGCAATGGGCTTCCCCATAGAACTTGCCAACCTGAATTCCTACAGGCTAGATGTGAGAGGCACATTCTGCTGCTTCCTCCCTTAGAGTTAAACTAGCTTCTGAAAGCTCAACCTCCGGGGAGTCTGTTTGGCAGAGATATAGAACACACTTTTCCAAGCCTGTTGGAAGGCATTTGCAGTTTCATTTCGCGTCTAATTTCCCAAACCAAACTGCTTGCAGCTCTAACTGCCTTCTAACTACCACTTCTTCGGTTCAGTGAGATATGCTGGATTCTAAACGGAGAAGCTTCTCTGACGCTTTTTCACAGAGATTTTGAAACTGAAATCTCCCATGCCGTTTCCACCATAGGCAGCAATGGGCTTCCCCACAGAACTTGCCAACCTGAATTCCTACAGGCTAGATGTGAGAGGCACATTCTGCTGCTTCCTCCCTTAGAGTTAAACTTGCTTCTGAAAGCTCAACCTCCGGGGAGTTTGTTTGGCAGAGATATAGAACACACTTTTCCAAGCCTGTTGGATGGCCTTTGCAGTGTCATTTCGCATCTAATTTCCCAAACCAAACTGCTTGCAGCTCTAACTCCCTTCTAACTACCACTTCTTCGGTTCAGTGAGATATGCTGGATTCTAAACGGAGAAGCTTCTCTGACGCTTTTTCACAGAGATTTTGAAACTGAAATCTCCCATGCCGTTTCCACCATAGGCAGCAATGGGCTTCCCCATAGAACTTGCCAACCTGAATTCCTACAGGCTAGATGTGAGAGGCAAATTCTGCTGCTTCCTTCCTTAGAGTTAAACTAGCTTCTGAAAGCTCAACCTCTGGGGAGTTTGTTTGGCAGAGATATAGAACACACTTTTCCAAGCCTGTTGGAAGGCATTTGCAGTTTCATTTCGCGTCTAATTTCCCAAACCAAACTGCTTGCAGCTCTAACTCCCTTCTAACTACCACTTCTTCGGTTCAGTGAGATATGCTGGATTCTAAACGGAGAAGCTTCTCTGACGCTTTTTCACAGAGATTTTGAAACTGAAATCTCCCATGCCGTTTCCACCATAGGCAGCAATGGGCTTCCCCATAGAACTTGCCAACCTGAATTCCTACAGGCTAGATGTGAGAGGCACATTCTGCTGCTTCCTCCCTTAGAGTTAAACTAGCTTCTGAAAGCTCAACCTCCGGGGAGTTTGTTTGGCAGAGATATAGAACACACTTTTCCAAGCCTGTTGGAAGGCATTTGCAGTTTCATTTCGCGTCTAATTTCCCAAACCAAACTGCTTGCAGCTCTAACTCCCTTCTAACTACCACTTCTTCGGTTCAGTGAGATATGCTGGATTCTAAACGGAGAAGCTTCTCTGACGCTTTTTCACAGAGATTTTGAAACTGAAATTTCCAAACCCGTTTCCAACGAAGGCGCCAATGGGCTTCCCCATAGAACTTGCCAACCTGAATTCCTAAAGGCTAGATGTGAGAGGCACATTCTGCTGCTTCCTCCCTTAGAGTTAAACTAGCTTCTGAAAGCTCAACCTCCGGGGAGTTTGTTTGGCAGAGATATAGAACACACTTTTCCAAGCCTGTTGGAAGGCATTTGCAGTTTCATTTCACGTCTAATTTCCCAAACCAAACTGCTTGCAGCTCTAACTGCCTTCTAACTACCACTTCTTCGGTTCAGTGAGATATGCTGGATTCTAAACGGAGAAGCTTCTCTGACGCTTTTTCACAGAGATTTTGAAACTGAAATCTCCCATGCTGTTTCCACCATAGCCAGCAATGGGCTTCCCCATAGAACTTGCCAACCTGAATTCCTACAGGCTAGATGTGAGAGGCACATTCTGCTGCTTCCTCCCTAAGAGTTAAGCTTGCTTCTGAAAGCTCAACCTCCGGGGAGTCTGTTTGGCAGAGATATAGAACACACTTTTCCAAGCCTGTTGGAAGGCCTTTGCAGTGTCATTTCGCATCTAATTTCCCAAACCAAACTGCTTGCAGCTCTAACTCCCTTCTAACTACCACTTCTTCGGTTCAGTGAGATATGCTGGATTCTAAACGGAGAAGCTTCTCTGACGCTTTTTCACAGAGATTTTGAAACTGAAATTTCCAAACCCGTTTCCAACGAAGGCACCAATGGGCTTCCCCATAGAACTTGCCAACCTGAATTCCTACAGGCTAGATGTGAGAGGCACATTCTGCTGCTTCCTCCCTTAGAGTTAAACTAGCTTCTGAAAGCTCAACCTCCGGGGAGTTTGTTTGGCAGAGATATAGAACACACTTTTCCAAGCCTGTTGGAAGGCATTTGCAGTTTCATTTTGCGTCTAATTTCCCAAACCAAACTGCTTGCAGCTCTAACTCCCTTCTAACTACCACTTCTTCGGTTCAGTGAGATATGCTTGATTCTAAACGGAGAAGCTTCTCTGACGCTTTTTCACAGAGATTTTGAAACTGAAATCTCCCATGCCGTTTCCACCATAGGCAGCAATGGGCTTCCCCATAGAACTTGCCAACCTGAATTCCTACAGGCTAGATGTGAGAGGCACTTTCTGCTGCTTCCTCCCTAACAGTTAAGCTTGCTTCTGAAAGCTCAACGTCCGGGGACTCTGTTTGGCACAGATATAGAACACACTTTTCCAAGCCTGTCGGAAGGCCTTTGCAGTGTCATTTTGCATCTAATTTCCCAAACCAAACTGCTTGCAGCTCTAACTCCCTTCTAACTACCACTTCTTCGGTTCAGTGAGATATGCTGGATTCTAAACGGAGAAGCTTCTCTGACGCTTTTTCACAGAGATTTTGAAACTGAAATCTCCCATGCCGTTTCCACCATAGGCAGCAATGGGCTTCCCCATAGAACTTGCCAACCTGAATTCCTAAAGGCTAGATGTGAGAGGCACATTCTGCTGCTTCCTCCCTTAGAGTTAAACTAGCTTCTGAAAGCTCAAACTCCGGGGAGTTTGTTTGGTAGAGATATAGAACACACTTTTCCAAGCCTGTTGGAAGGCATTTGCAGTTTCATTTCGCGTCTAATTTCCCAAACCAAACTGCTTGCAGCTCTAACTGCCTTCTAACTACCACTTCTTCGGTTCAGTGAGATATGCTGGATTCTAAACGGAGAAGCTTCTCTGACGCTTTTTCACAGAGATTTTGAAACTGAAATCTCCCATGCTGTTTCCACCATAGCCAGCAATGGGCTTCCCCATAGAACTTGCCAACCTGAATTCCTACAGGCTAGATGTGAGAGGCACATTCTGCTGCTTCCTCCCTTAGAGTTAAACTTGCTTCTGAAAGCTCAACCTCCGGGGAGTTTGTTTGGCAGAGATATAGAACACACTTTTCCAAGCCTGTTGGAAGGCATTTGCAGTTTCATTTCGCGTCTAATTTCCCAAACCAAACTGCTTGCAGCTCTAACTCCCTTCTAACTACCACTTCTTCGGTTCAGTGAGATATGCTGGATTCTAAACGGAGAAGCTTCTCTGACGCTTTTTCACAGAGATTTTGAAACTGAAATCTCCCATGCCGTTTCCACCATAGGCAGCAATGGGCTTCCCCATAGAACTTGCCAACCTGAATTCCTACAGGCTAGATGTGAGAGGCACATTCTGCTGCTTCCTCCCTTAGAGTTAAACTTGCTTCTGAAAGCTCAACCTCCGGGGAGTTTGTTTGGCAGAGATATAGAACACACTTTTCCAAGCCTGTTGGAAGGCATTTGCAGTTTCATTTCGCGTCTAATTTCCCAAACCAAACTGCTTGCAGCTCTAACTCCCTTCTAACTACCACTTCTTCGGTTCAGTGAGATATGCTGGATTCTAAACGGAGAAGCTTCTCTGACGCTTTTTCACAGAGATTTTGAAACTGAAATTTCCAAACCCGTTTCCAACGAAGGCGCCAATGGGCTTCCCCATAGAACTTGCCAACCTGAATTCCTACAGGCTAGATGTGAGAGGCACATTCTGCTGCTTCCTCCCTTAGAGTTAAACTAGCTTCTGAAAGCTCAACCTCCGGGGAGTTTGTTTGGCAGAGATATAGAACACACTTTTCCAAGCCTGTTGGAAGGCATTTGCAGTTTCATTTCGCGTCTAATTTCCCAAACCAAACTGCTTGCAGCTCTAACTGCCTTCTAACTACCACTTCTTCGGTTCAGTGAGATATGCTGGATTCTAAACGGAGAAGCTTCTCTGACGCTTTTTCACAGAGATTTTGAAACTGAAATTTCCAAACCCGTTTCCAACGAAGGCGCCAATGGGCTTCCCCATAGAACTTGCCAACCTGAATTCCTACAGGCTAGATGTGAGAGGCACATTCTGCTGCTTCCTCCCTTAGAGTTAAACTTGCTTCTGAAAGCTCAACCTCCGGGGAGTTTGTTTGGCAGAGATATAGAACACACTTTTCCAAGCCTGTTGGAAGGCATTTGCAGTTTCATTTCGCGTCTAATTTCCCAAACCAAACTGCTTGCAGCTCTAACTCCCTTCTAACTACCACTTCTTCGGTTCAGTGAGATATGCTGGATTCTAAACGGAGAAGCTTCTCTGACGCTTTTTCACAGAGATTTTGAAACTGAAATTTCCAAACCCGTTTCCAACGAAGGCGCCAATGGGCTTCCCCATAGAACTTGCCAACCTGAATTCCTACAGGCTAGATGTGAGAGGCACATTCTGCTGCTTCCTCCCTTAGAGTTAAACTAGCTTCTGAAAGCTCAACCTCCGGGGAGTTTGTTTGGCAGAGATATAGAACACACTTTTCCAAGCCTGTTGGAAGGCCTTTGCAGTGTCATTTCGCATCTAATTTCCCAAACCAAACTGCTTGCAGCTCTAACTCCCTTCTAACTACCACTTCTTCGGTTCAGTGAGATATGCTGGATTCTAAACGGAGAAGCTTCTCTGACGCTTTTTCACAGAGATTTTGAAACTGAAATCTCCCATGCCGTTTCCACCATAGGCAGCAATGGGCTTCCCCACAGAACTTGCCAACCTGAATTCCTACAGGCTAGATGTGAGAGGCACATTCTGCTGCTTCCTCCCTTAGAGTTAAACTTGCTTCTGAAAGCTCAACCTCCGGGGAGTTTGTTTGGCAGAGATATAGAACACACTTTTCCAAGCCTGTTGGATGGCCTTTGCAGTGTCATTTCGCATCTAATTTCCCAAACCAAACTGCTTGCAGCTCTAACTCCCTTCTAACTACCACTTCTTCGGTTCAGTGAGATATGCTGGATTCTAAACCCAGAAGCTTCTCTGACGCTTTTTCACAGAGATTTTGAAACTGAAATCTCCCATGCCGTTTCCACCATAGGCAGCAATGGGCTTCCCCATAGAACTTGCCAACCTGAATTCCTACAGGCTAGATGTGAGAGGCAAATTCTGCTGCTTCCTTCCTTAGAGTTAAACTAGCTTCTGAAAGCTCAACCTCCGGGGAGTTTGTTTGGCAGAGATATAGAACACACTTTTCCAAGCCTGTTGGAAGGCATTTGCAGTTTCATTTCGCGTCTAATTTCCCAAACCAAACTGCTTGCAGCTCTAACTCCCTTCTAACTACCACTTCTTCGGTTCAGTGAGATATGCTGGATTCTAAACGGAGAAGCTTCTCTGACGCTTTTTCACAGAGATTTTGAAACTGAAATCTCCCATGCCGTTTCCACCATAGGCAGCAATGGGCTTCCCCATAGAACTTGCCAACCTGAATTCCTACAGGCTAGATGTGAGAGGCACATTCTGCTGCTTCCTCCCTTAGAGTTAAACTAGCTTCTGAAAGCTCAACCTCCGGGGAGTTTGTTTGGCAGAGATATAGAACACACTTTTCCAAGCCTGTTGGAAGGCATTTGCAGTTTCATTTCGCGTCTAATTTCCCAAACCAAACTGCTTGCAGCTCTAACTCCCTTCTAACTACCACTTCTTCGGTTCAGTGAGATATGCTGGATTCTAAACGGAGAAGCTTCTCTGACGCTTTTTCACAGAGATTTTGAAACTGAAATTTCCAAACCCGTTTCCAACGAAGGCACCAATGAGCTTCCCCATAGAACTTGCCAACCTGAATTCCTACAGGCTAGATGTGAGAGGCACATTCTGCTGCTTCCTCCCTTAGAGTTAAACTAGCTTCTGAAAGCTCAACCTCCGGGGAGTTTGTTTGGCAGAGATATAGAACACACTTTTCCAAGCCTGTTGGAAGGCATTTGCAGTTTCATTTGGCGTCTAATTTCCCAAACCAAACTGCTTGCAGCTCTAACTCCCTTCTAACTACCACTTCTTCGGTTCAGTGAGATATGCTTGATTCTAAACGGAGAAGCTTCTCTGACGCTTTTTCACAGAGATTTTGAAACTGAAATCTCCCATGCCGTTTCCACCATAGGCAGCAATGGGCTTCCCCATAGAACTTGCCAACCTGAATTCCTACAGGCTAGATGTGAGAGGCACTTTCTGCTGCTTCCTCCCTAACAGTTAAGCTTGCTTCTGAAAGCTCAACGTCCGGGGACTCTGTTTGGCACAGATATAGAACACACTTTTCCAAGCCTGTCGGAAGGCCTTTGCAGTGTCATTTTGCATCTAATTTCCCAAACCAAACTGCTTGCAGCTCTAACTCCCTTCTAACTACCACTTCTTCGGTTCAGTGAGATATGCTGGATTCTAAACGGAGAAGCTTCTCTGACGCTTTTTCACAGAGATTTTGAAACTGAAATCTCCCATGCCGTTTCCACCATAGGCAGCAATGGGCTTCCCCATAGAACTTGCCAACCTGAATTCCTAAAGGCTAGATGTGAGAGGCACATTCTGCTGCTTCCTCCCTTAGAGTTAAACTAGCTTCTGAAAGCTCAACCTCCGGGGAGTTTGTTTGGCAGAGATATAGAACACACTTTTCCAAGCCTGTTGGAAGGCATTTGCAGTTTCATTTCGCGTCTAATTTCCCAAACCAAACTGCTTGCAGCTCTAACTCCCTTCTAACTACCACTTCTTCGGTTCAGTGAGATATGCTGGATTCTAAACGGAGAAGCTTCTCTGACGCTTTTTCACAGAGATTTTGAAACTGAAATCTCCCATGCCGTTTCCACCATAGGCAGCAATGGGCTTCCCCATAGAACTTGCCAACCTGAATTCCTACAGGCTAGATGTGAGAGGCACATTCTGCTGCTTCCTCCCTTAGAGTTAAACTAGCTTCTGAAAGCTCAAACTCCGGGGAGTTTGTTTGGTAGAGATATAGAACACACTTTTCCAAGCCTGTTGGAAGGCATTTGCAGTTTCATTTCGCGTCTAATTTCCCAAACCAAACTGCTTGCAGCTCTAACTGCCTTCTAACTACCACTTCTTCGGTTCAGTGAGATATGCTGGATTCTAAACGGAGAAGCTTCTCTGACGCTTTTTCACAGAGATTTTGAAACTGAAATCTCCCATGCTGTTTCCACCATAGCCAGCAATGGGCTTCCCCATAGAACTTGCCAACCTGAATTCCTACAGGCTAGATGTGAGAGGCACATTCTGCTGCTTCCTCCCTTAGAGTTAAACTTGCTTCTGAAAGCTCAACCTCCGGGGAGTTTGTTTGGCAGAGATATAGAACACACTTTTCCAAGCCTGTTGGAAGGCATTTGCAGTTTCATTTCGCGTCTAATTTCCCAAACCAAACTGCTTGCAGCTCTAACTCCCTTCTAACTACCACTTCTTCGGTTCAGTGAGATATGCTGGATTCTAAACGGAGAAGCTTCTCTGACGCTTTTTCACAGAGATTTTGAAACTGAAATTTCCAAACCCGTTTCCAACGAAGGCGCCAATGGGCTTCCCCATAGAACTTGCCAACCTGAATTCCTACAGGCTAGATGTGAGAGGCACATTCTGCTGCTTCCTCCCTTAGAGTTAAACTAGCTTCTGAAAGCTCAACCTCCGGGGAGTTTGTTTGGCAGAGATATAGAACACATTTTTCCAAGCCTGTTGGAAGGCCTTTGCAGTGTCATTTCGCATCTAATTTCCCAAACCAAACTGCTTGCAGCTCTAACTCCCTTCTAACTACCACTTCTTCGGTTCAGTGAGATATGCTGGATTAAAAACGGAGAAGCTTCTCTGACGCTTTTTCACAGAGATTTTGAAACTGAAATCTCCCATGCCGTTTCCACCATAGGCAGCAATGGGCTTCCCCATAGAACTTGCCAACCTGAATTCCTACAGGCTAGATGTGAGAGGCACATTCTGCTGCTTCCTCCCTTAGAGTTAAACTTGCTTCTGAAAGCTCAACCTCCGGGGAGTTTGTTTGGCAGAGATATAGAACACACTTTTCCAAGCCTGTTGGAAGGCATTTGCAGTTTCATTTCGCGTCTAATTTCCCAAACCAAACTGCTTGCAGCTCTAACTCCCTTCTAACTACCACTTCTTCGGTTCAGTGAGATATGCTGGATTCTAAACGGAGAAGCTTCTCTGACGCTTTTTCACAGAGATTTTGAAACTGAAATTTCCAAACCCGTTTCCAACGAAGGCGCCAATGGGCTTCCCCATAGAACTTGCCAACCTGAATTCCTACAGGCTAGATGTGAGAGGCACATTCTGCTGCTTCCTCCCTTAGAGTTAAACTAGCTTCTGAAAGCTCAACCTCCGGGGAGTTTGTTTGGCAGAGATATAGAACACACTTTTCCAAGCCTGTTGGAAGGCATTTGCAGTTTCATTTCGCGTCTAATTTCCCAAACCAAACTGCTTGCAGCTCTAACTCCCTTCTAACTACCACTTCTTCGGTTCAGTGAGATATGCTGGATTCTAAACGGAGAAGCTTCTCTGACGCTTTTTCACAGAGATTTTGAAACTGAAATTTCCAAACCCGTTTCCAACGAAGGCGCCAATGGGCTTCCCCATAGAACTTGCCAACCTGAATTCCTACAGGCTAGATGTGAGAGGCACATTCTGCTGCTTCCTCCCTTAGAGTTAAACTAGCTTCTGAAAGCTCAACCTCCGGGGAGTTTGTTTGGCAGAGATATAGAACACACTTTTCCAAGCCTGTTGGAAGGCCTTTGCAGTGTCATTTCGCATCTAATTTCCCAAACCAAACTGCTTGCAGCTCTAACTCCCTTCTAACTACCACTTCTTCGGTTCAGTGAGATATGCTGGATTCTAAACGGAGAAGCTTCTCTGACGCTTTTTCACAGAGATTTTGAAACTGAAATCTCCCATGCCGTTTCCACCATAGGCAGCAATGGGCTTCCCCACAGAACTTGCCAACCTGAATTCCTACAGGCTAGATGTGAGAGGCACATTCTGCTGCTTCCTCCCTTAGAGTTAAACTTGCTTCTGAAAGCTCAACCTCCGGGGAGTTTGTTTGGCAGAGATATAGAACACACTTTTCCAAGCCTGTTGGAAGGCATTTGCAGTTTCATTTCGCGTCTAATTTCCCAAACCAAACTGCTTGCAGCTCTAACTCCCTTCTAACTACCACTTCTTCGGTTCAGTGAGATATGCTGGATTCTAAACGGAGAAGCTTCTCTGACGCTTTTTCACAGTGATTTTGAAACTGAAATCTCCCATGCCGTTTCCACCATAGGCAGCAATGGGCTTCCCCATAGAACTTGCCAACCTGAATTCCTACAGGCTAGATGTGAGAGGCACATTCTGCTGCTTCCTCCCTTAGAGTTAAACTAGCTTCTGAAAGCTCAACCTCCGGGGAGTTTGTTTGGCAGAGATATAGAACACACTTTTCCAAGCCTGTTGGAAGGCATTTGCAGTTTCATTTCGCGTCTAATTTCCCAAACCAAACTGCTTGCAGCTCTAACTCCCTTCTAACTACCACTTCTTCGGTTCAGTGAGATATGCTGGATTCTAAACGGAGAAGCTTCTCTGACGCTTTTTCACAGAGATTTTGAAACTGAAATTTCCAAACCCGTTTCCAACGAAGGCGCCAATGGGCTTCCCCATAGAACTTGCCAACCTGAATTCCTAAAGGCTAGATGTGAGAGGCACATTCTGCTGCTTCCTCCCTTAGAGTTAAACTAGCTTCTGAAAGCTCAACCTCCGGGGAGTTTGTTTGGCAGAGATATAGAACACACTTTTCCAAGCCTGTTGGAAGGCATTTGCAGTTTCATTTCGCGTCTAATTTCCCAAACCAAACTGCTTGCAGCTCTAACTGCCTTCTAATTACCACTTCTTCGGTTCAGTGAGATATGCTGGATTCTAAACGGAGAAGCTTCTCTGACGCTTTTTCACAGAGATTTTGAAACTGAAATCTCCCATGCTGTTTCCACCATAGCCAGCAATGGGCTTCCCCATAGAACTTGCCAACCTGAATTCCTACAGGCTAGATGTGAGAGGCACATTCTGCTGCTTCCTCCCTAAGAGTTAAGCTTGCTTCTGAAAGCTCAACCTCCGGGGAGTCTGTTTTGGCAGAGATATAGAACACACTTTTCCAAGCCTGTTGGAAGGCCTTTGCAGTGTCATTTCGCATCTAATTTCCCAAACCAAACTGCTTGCAGCTCTAACTCCCTTCTAACTACCACTTCTTCGGTTCAGTGAGATATGCTGGATTCTAAACGGAGAAGCTTCTCTGACGCTTTTTCACAGAGATTTTGAAACTGAAATTTCCAAACCCGTTTCCAACGAAGGCACCAATGAGCTTCCCCATAGAACTTGCCAACCTGAATTCCTACAGGCTAGATGTGAGAGGCACATTCTGCTGCTTCCTCCCTTAGAGTTAAACTAGCTTCTGAAAGCTCAACCTCCGGGGAGTTTGTTTGGCAGAGATATAGAACACACTTTTCCAAGCCTGTTGGAAGGCATTTGCAGTTTCATTTTGCGTCTAATTTCCCAAACCAAACTGCTTGCAGCTCTAACTCCCTTCTAACTACCACTTCTTCGGTTCAGTGAGATATGCTTGATTCTAAACGGAGAAGCTTCTCTGACGCTTTTTCACAGAGATTTTGAAACTGAAATCTCCCATGCCGTTTCCACCATAGGCAGCAATGGGCTTCCCCATAGAACTTGCCAACCTGAATTCCTACAGGCTAGATGTGAGAGGCACTTTCTGCTGCTTCCTCCCTAACAGTTAAGCTTGCTTCTGAAAGCTCAACGTCCGGGGACTCTGTTTGGCACAGATATAGAACACACTTTTCCAAGCCTGTCGGAAGGCCTTTGCAGTGTCATTTTGCATCTAATTTCCCAAACCAAACTGCTTGCAGCTCTAACTCCCTTCTAACTACCACTTCTTCGGTTCAGTGAGATATGCTGGATTCTAAACGGAGAAGCTTCTCTGACGCTTTTTCACAGAGATTTTGAAACTGAAATTTCCAAACCCGTTTCCAACGAAGGCGCCAATGGGCTTCCCCATAGAACTTGCCAACCTGAATTCCTACAGGCTAGATGTGAGAGGCACATTCTGCTGCTTCCTCCCTTAGAGTTAAACTTGCTTCTGAAAGCTCAACCTCCGGGGAGTTTGTTTGGCAGAGATATAGAACACACTTTTCCAAGCCTGTTGGAAGGCATTTGCAGTTTCATTTCGCGTCTAATTTCCCAAACCAAACTGCTTGCAGCTCTAACTCCCTTCTAACTACCACTTCTTCGGTTCAGTGAGATATGCTGGATTCTAAACGGAGAAGCTTCTCTGACGCTTTTTCACAGAGATTTTGAAACTGAAATTTCCAAACCCGTTTCCAACGAAGGCGCCAATGGGCTTCCCCATAGAACTTGCCAACCTGAATTCCTACAGGCTAGATGTGAGAGGCACATTCTGCTGCTTCCTCCCTTAGAGTTAAACTAGCTTCTGAAAGCTCAACCTCCGGGGAGTTTGTTTGGCAGAGATATAGAACACACTTTTCCAAGCCTGTTGGAAGGCCTTTGCAGTGTCATTTCGCATCTAATTTCCCAAACCAAACTGCTTGCAGCTCTAACTCCCTTCTAACTACCACTTCTTCGGTTCAGTGAGATATGCTGGATTCTAAACGGAGAAGCTTCTCTGACGCTTTTTCACAGAGATTTTGAAACTGAAATCTCCCATGCCGTTTCCACCATAGGCAGCAATGGGCTTCCCCATAGAACTTGCCAACCTGAATTCCTACAGGCTAGATGTGAGAGGCACATTCTGCTGCTTCCTCCCTTAGAGTTAAACTTGCTTCTGAAAGCTCAACCTCCGGGGAGTTTGTTTGGCAGAGATATAGAACACACTTTTCCAAGCCTGTTGGAAGGCATTTGCAGTTTCATTTCGCGTCTAATTTCCCAAACCAAACTGCTTGCAGCTCTAACTCCCTTCTAACTACCACTTCTTCGGTTCAGTGAGATATGCTGGATTCTAAACGGAGAAGCTTCTCTGACGCTTTTTCACAGAGATTTTGAAACTGAAATTTCCAAACCCGTTTCCAACGAAGGCGCCAATGGGCTTCCCCATAGAACTTGCCAACCTGAATTCCTACAGGCTAGATGTGAGAGGCACATTCTGCTGCTTCCTCCCTTAGAGTTAAACTAGCTTCTGAAAGCTCAACCTCCGGGGAGTTTGTTTGGCAGAGATATAGAACACACTTTTCCAAGCCTGTTGGAAGGCATTTGCAGTTTCATTTCGCGTCTAATTTCCCAAACCAAACTGCTTGCAGCTCTAACTCCCTTCTAACTACCACTTCTTCGGTTCAGTGAGATATGCTGGATTCTAAACGGAGAAGCTTCTCTGACGCTTTTTCACAGAGATTTTGAAACTGAAATTTCCAAACCCGTTTCCAACGAAGGCGCCAATGGGCTTCCCCATAGAACTTGCCAACCTGAATTCCTACAGGCTAGATGTGAGAGGCACATTCTGCTGCTTCCTCCCTTAGAGTTAAACTAGCTTCTGAAAGCTCAACCTCCGGGGAGTTTGTTTGACAGAGATATAGAACACACTTTTCCAAGCCTGTTGGAAGGCCTTTGCAGTGTCATTTCGCATCTAATTTCCCAAACCAAACTGCTTGCAGCTCTAACTCCCTTCTAACTACCACTTCTTCGGTTCAGTGAGATATGCTGGATTCTAAACGGAGAAGCTTCTCTGACGCTTTTTCACAGAGATTTTGAAACTGAAATCTCCCATGCCGTTTCCACCATAGGCAGCAATGGGCTTCCCCACAGAACTTGCCAACCTGAATTCCTACAGGCTAGATGTGAGAGGCACATTCTGCTGCTTCCTCCCTTAGAGTTAAACTTGCTTCTGAAAGCTCAACCTCCGGGGAGTTTGTTTGGCAGAGATATAGAACACACTTTTCCAAGCCTGTTGGAAGGCATTTGCAGTTTCATTTCGCGTCTAATTTCCCAAACCAAACTGCTTGCAGCTCTAACTCCCTTCTAACTACCACTTCTTCGGTTCAGTGAGATATGCTGGATTCTAAACGGAGAAGCTTCTCTGACGCTTTTTCACAGAGATTTTGAAACTGAAATCTCCCATGCCGTTTCCACCATAGGCAGCAATGGGCTTCCCCATAGAACTTGCCAACCTGAATTCCTACAGGCTAGATGTGAGAGGCACATTCTGCTGCTTCCTCCCTTAGAGTTAAACTTGCTTCTGAAAGCTCAACCTCCGGGGAGTTTGTTTGGCAGAGATATAGAACACACTTTTCCAAGCCTGTTGGAAGGCATTTGCAGTTTCATTTCGCGTCTAATTTCCCAAACCAAACTGCTTGCAGCTCTAACTCCCTTCTAACTACCACTTCTTCGGTTCAGTGAGATATGCTGGATTCTAAACGGAGAAGCTTCTCTGACGCTTTTTCACAGAGATTTTGAAACTGAAATTTCCAAACCCGTTTCCAACGAAGGCGCCAATGGGCTTCCCCATAGAACTTGCCAACCTGAATTCCTACAGGCTAGATGTGAGAGGCACATTCTGCTGCTTCCTCCCTTAGAGTTAAACTAGCTTCTGAAAGCTCAACCTCCGGGGAGTTTGTTTGGCAGAGATATAGAACACATTTTTCCAAGCCTGTTGGAAGGCCTTTGCAGTGTCATTTCGCATCTAATTTCCCAAACCAAACTGCTTGCAGCTCTAACTCCCTTCTAACTACCACTTCTTCGGTTCAGTGAGATATGCTGGATTAAAAACGGAGAAGCTTCTCTGACGCTTTTTCACAGAGATTTTGAAACTGAAATCTCCCATGCCGTTTCCACCATAGGCAGCAATGGGCTTCCCCATAGAACTTGCCAACCTGAATTCCTACAGGCTAGATGTGAGAGGCACATTCTGCTGCTTCCTCCCTTAGAGTTAAACTTGCTTCTGAAAGCTCAACCTCCGGGGAGTTTGTTTGGCAGAGATATAGAACACACTTTTCCAAGCCTGTTGGAAGGCATTTGCAGTTTCATTTCGCGTCTAATTTCCCAAACCAAACTGCTTGCAGCTCTAACTCCCTTCTAACTACCACTTCTTCGGTTCAGTGAGATATGCTGGATTCTAAACGGAGAAGCTTCTCTGACGCTTTTTCACAGAGATTTTGAAACTGAAATTTCCAAACCCGTTTCCAACGAAGGCGCCAATGGGCTTCCCCATAGAACTTGCCAACCTGAATTCCTACAGGCTAGATGTGAGAGGCACATTCTGCTGCTTCCTCCCTTAGAGTTAAACTAGCTTCTGAAAGCTCAACCTCCGGGGAGTTTGTTTGGCAGAGATATAGAACACACTTTTCCAAGCCTGTTGGAAGGCATTTGCAGTTTCATTTCGCGTCTAATTTCCCAAACCAAACTGCTTGCAGCTCTAACTGCCTTCTAACTACCACTTCTTCGGTTCAGTGAGATATGCTGGATTCTAAACGGAGAAGCTTCTCTGACGCTTTTTCACAGAGATTTTGAAACTGAAATTTCCAAACCCGTTTCCAACGAAGGCGCCAATGGGCTTCCCCATAGAACTTGCCAACCTGAATTCCTACAGGCTAGATGTGAGAGGCACATTCTGCTGCTTCCTCCCTTAGAGTTAAACTAGCTTCTGAAAGCTCAACCTCCGGGGAGTTTGTTTGGCAGAGATATAGAACACATTTTTCCAAGCCTGTTGGAAGGCCTTTGCAGTGTCATTTCGCATCTAATTTCCCAAACCAAACTGCTTGCAGCTCTAACTCCCTTCTAACTACCACTTCTTCGGTTCAGTGAGATATGCTGGATTAAAAACGGAGAAGCTTCTCTGACGCTTTTTCACAGAGATTTTGAAACTGAAATCTCCCATGCCGTTTCCACCATAGGCAGCAATGGGCTTCCCCATAGAACTTGCCAACCTGAATTCCTACAGGCTAGATGTGAGAGGCACATTCTGCTGCTTCCTCCCTTAGAGTTAAACTTGCTTCTGAAAGCTCAACCTCCGGGGAGTTTGTTTGGCAGAGATATAGAACACACTTTTCCAAGCCTGTTGGAAGGCATTTGCAGTTTCATTTCACGTCTAATTTCCCAAACCAAACTGCTTGCAGCTCTAACTCCCTTCTAACTACCACTTCTTCGGTTCAGTGAGATATGCTGGATTCTAAACGGAGAAGCTTCTCTGACGCTTTTTCACAGAGATTTTGAAACTGAAATTTCCAAACCCGTTTCCAACGAAGGCGCCAATGGGCTTCCCCATAGAACTTGCCAACCTGAATTCCTACAGGCTAGATGTGAGAGGCACATTCTGCTGCTTCCTCCCTTAGAGTTAAACTAGCTTCTGAAAGCTCAACCTCCGGGGAGTTTGTTTGGCAGAGATATAGAACACACTTTTCCAAGCCTGTTGGAAGGCATTTGCAGTTTCATTTCGCGTCTAATTTCCCAAACCAAACTGCTTGCAGCTCTAACTCCCTTCTAACTACCACTTCTTCGGTTCAGTGAGATATGCTGGATTCTAAACGGAGAAGCTTCTCTGACGCTTTTTCACAGAGATTTTGAAACTGAAATTTCCAAACCCGTTTCCAACGAAGGCGCCAATGGGCTTCCCCATAGAACTTGCCAACCTGAATTCCTACAGGCTAGATGTGAGAGGCACATTCTGCTGCTTCCTCCCTTAGAGTTAAACTAGCTTCTGAAAGCTCAACCTCCGGGGAGTTTGTTTGGCAGAGATATAGAACACACTTTTCCAAGCCTGTTGGAAGGCCTTTGCAGTGTCATTTCGCATCTAATTTCCCAAACCAAACTGCTTGCAGCTCTAACTCCCTTCTAACTACCACTTCTTCGGTTCAGTGAGATATGCTGGATTCTAAACGGAGAAGCTTCTCTGACGCTTTTTCACAGAGATTTTGAAACTGAAATCTCCCATGCCGTTTCCACCATAGGCAGCAATGGGCTTCCCCACAGAACTTGCCAACCTGAATTCCTACAGGCTAGATGTGAGAGGCACATTCTGCTGCTTCCTCCCTTAGAGTTAAACTTGCTTCTGAAAGCTCAACCTCCGGGGAGTTTGTTTGGCAGAGATATAGAACACACTTTTCCAAGCCTGTTGGAAGGCATTTGCAGTTTCATTTCGCGTCTAATTTCCCAAACCAAACTGCTTGCAGCTCTAACTCCCTTCTAACTACCACTTCTTCGGTTCAGTGAGATATGCTGGATTCTAAACGGAGAAGCTTCTCTGACGCTTTTTCACAGAGATTTTGAAACTGAAATCTCCCATGCCGTTTCCACCATAGGCAGCAATGGGCTTCCCCATAGAACTTGCCAACCTGAATTCCTACAGGCTAGATGTGAGAGGCACATTCTGCTGCTTCCTCCCTTAGAGTTAAACTAGCTTCTGAAAGCTCAACCTCCGGGGAGTTTGTTTGGCAGAGATATAGAACACACTTTTCCAAGCCTGTTGGAAGGCATTTGCAGTTTCATTTCGCGTCTAATTTCCCAAACCAAACTGCTTGCAGCTCTAACTCCCTTCTAACTACCACTTCTTCGGTTCAGTGAGATATGCTGGATTCTAAACGGAGAAGCTTCTCTGACGCTTTTTCACAGAGATTTTGAAACTGAAATTTCCAAACCCGTTTCCAACGAAGGCGCCAATGGGCTTCCCCATAGAACTTGCCAACCTGAATTCCTAAAGGCTAGATGTGAGAGGCACATTCTGCTGCTTCCTCCCTTAGAGTTAAACTAGCTTCTGAAAGCTCAACCTCCGGGGAGTTTGTTTGGCAGAGATATAGAACACACTTTTCCAAGCCTGTTGGAAGGCATTTGCAGTTTCATTTCGCGTCTAATTTCCCAAACCAAACTGCTTGCAGCTCTAACTGCCTTCTAATTACCACTTCTTCGGTTCAGTGAGATATGCTGGATTCTAAACGGAGAAGCTTCTCTGACGCTTTTTCACAGAGATTTTGAAACTGAAATCTCCCATGCTGTTTCCACCATAGCCAGCAATGGGCTTCCCCATAGAACTTGCCAACCTGAATTCCTACAGGCTAGATGTGAGAGGCACATTCTGCTGCTTCCTCCCTAAGAGTTAAGCTTGCTTCTGAAAGCTCAACCTCCGGGGAGTCTGTTTGGCAGAGATATAGAACACACTTTTCCAAGCCTGTTGGAAGGCCTTTGCAGTGTCATTTCGCATCTAATTTCCCAAACCAAACTGCTTGCAGCTCTAACTCCCTTCTAACTACCACTTCTTCGGTTCAGTGAGATATGCTGGATTCTAAACGGAGAAGCTTCTCTGACGCTTTTTCACAGAGATTTTGAAACTGAAATTTCCAAACCCGTTTCCAACGAAGGCACCAATGAGCTTCCCCATAGAACTTGCCAACCTGAATTCCTACAGGCTAGATGTGAGAGGCACATTCTGCTGCTTCCTCCCTTAGAGTTAAACTAGCTTCTGAAAGCTCAACCTCCGGGGAGTTTGTTTGGCAGAGATATAGAACACACTTTTCCAAGCCTGTTGGAAGGCATTTGCAGTTTCATTTTGCGTCTAATTTCCCAAACCAAACTGCTTGCAGCTCTAACTCCCTTCTAACTACCACTTCTTCGGTTCAGTGAGATATGCTTGATTCTAAACGGAGAAGCTTCTCTGACGCTTTTTCACAGAGATTTTGAAACTGAAATCTCCCATGCCGTTTCCACCATAGGCAGCAATGGGCTTCCCCATAGAACTTGCCAACCTGAATTCCTACAGGCTAGATGTGAGAGGCACTTTCTGCTGCTTCCTCCCTAACAGTTAAGCTTGCTTCTGAAAGCTCAACGTCCGGGGACTCTGTTTGGCACAGATATAGAACACACTTTTCCAAGCCTGTCGGAAGGCCTTTGCAGTGTCATTTTGCATCTAATTTCCCAAACCAAACTGCTTGCAGCTCTAACTCCCTTCTAACTACCACTTCTTCGGTTCAGTGAGATATGCTGGATTCTAAACGGAGAAGCTTCTCTGACGCTTTTTCACAGAGATTTTGAAACTGAAATCTCCCATGCCGTTTCCACCATAGGCAGCAATGGGCTTCCCCATAGAACTTGCCAACCTGAATTCCTAAAGGCTAGATGTGAGAGGCACATTCTGCTGCTTCCTCCCTTAGAGTTAAACTAGCTTCTGAAAGCTCAACCTCCGGGGAGTTTGTTTGGCAGAGATATAGAACACACTTTTCCAAGCCTGTTGGAAGGCATTTGCAGTTTCATTTCGCGTCTAATTTCCCAAACCAAACTGCTTGCAGCTCTAACTCCCTTCTAACTACCACTTCTTCGGTTCAGTGAGATATGCTGGATTCTAAACGGAGAAGCTTCTCTGACGCTTTTTCACAGAGATTTTGAAACTGAAATCTCCCATGCCGTTTCCACCATAGGCAGCAATGGGCTTCCCCATAGAACTTGCCAACCTGAATTCCTACAGGCTAGATGTGAGAGGCACATTCTGCTGCTTCCTCCCTTAGAGTTAAACTAGCTTCTGAAAGCTCAAACTCCGGGGAGTTTGTTTGGTAGAGATATAGAACACACTTTTCCAAGCCTGTTGGAAGGCATTTGCAGTTTCATTTCGCGTCTAATTTCCCAAACCAAACTGCTTGCAGCTCTAACTGCCTTCTAACTACCACTTCTTCGGTTCAGTGAGATATGCTTGATTCTAAACGGAGAAGCTTCTCTGACGCTTTTTCACAGAGATTTTGAAACTGAAATCTCCCATGCTGTTTCCACCATAGCCAGCAATGGGCTTCCCCATAGAACTTGCCAACCTGAATTCCTACAGGCTAGATGTGAGAGGCACATTCTGCTGCTTCCTCCCTTAGAGTTAAACTTGCTTCTGAAAGCTCAAACTCCGGGGAGTTTGTTTGGCAGAGATATAGAACACACTTTTCCAAGCCTGTTGGAAGGCATTTGCAGTTTCATTTCGCGTCTAATTTCCCAAACCAAACTGCTTGCAGCTCTAACTCCCTTCTAACTACCACTTCTTCGGTTCAGTGAGATATGCTGGATTCTAAACGGAGAAGCTTCTCTGACGCTTTTTCACAGAGATTTTGAAACTGAAATCTCCCATGCCGTTTCCACCATAGGCAGCAATGGGCTTCCCCATAGAACTTGCCAACCTGAATTCCTACAGGCTAGATGTGAGAGGCACATTCTGCTGCTTCCTCCCTTAGAGTTAAACTAGCTTCTGAAAGCTCAACCTCCGGGGAGTTTGTTTGGCAGAGATATAGAACACATTTTTCCAAGCCTGTTGGAAGGCCTTTGCAGTGTCATTTCGCATCTAATTTCCCAAACCAAACTGCTTGCAGCTCTAACTCCCTTCTAACTACCACTTCTTCGGTTCAGTGAGATATGCTGGATTAAAAACGGAGAAGCTTCTCTGACGCTTTTTCACAGAGATTTTGAAACTGAAATCTCCCATGCCGTTTCCACCATAGGCAGCAATGGGCTTCCCCATAGAACTTGCCAACCTGAATTCCTACAGGCTAGATGTGAGAGGCACATTCTGCTGCTTCCTCCCTTAGAGTTAAACTTGCTTCTGAAAGCTCAACCTCCGGGGAGTTTGTTTGGCAGAGATATAGAACACACTTTTCCAAGCCTGTTGGAAGGCATTTGCAGTTTCATTTCGCGTCTAATTTCCCAAACCAAACTGCTTGCAGCTCTAACTCCCTTCTAACTACCACTTCTTCGGTTCAGTGAGATATGCTGGATTCTAAACGGAGAAGCTTCTCTGACGCTTTTTCACAGAGATTTTGAAACTGAAATTTCCAAACCCGTTTCCAACGAAGGCGCCAATGGGCTTCCCCATAGAACTTGCCAACCTGAATTCCTACAGGCTAGATGTGAGAGGCACATTCTGCTGCTTCCTCCCTTAGAGTTAAACTAGCTTCTGGAAGCTCAACCTCCGGGGAGTTTGTTTGGCAGAGATATAGAACACACTTTTCCAAGCCTGTTGGAAGGCATTTGCAGTTTCATTTCGCGTCTAATTTCCCAAACCAAACTGCTTGCAGCTCTAACTGCCTTCTAACTACCACTTCTTCGGTTCAGTGAGATATGCTGGATTCTAAACGGAGAAGCTTCTCTGACGCTTTTTCACAGAGATTTTGAAACTGAAATTTCCAAACCCGTTTCCAACGAAGGCGCCAATGGGCTTCCCCATAGAACTTGCCAACCTGAATTCCTACAGGCTAGATGTGAGAGGCACATTCTGCTGCTTCCTCCCTTAGAGTTAAACTTGCTTCTGAAAGCTCAACCTCCGGGGAGTTTGTTTGGCAGAGATATAGAACACACTTTTCCAAGCCTGTTGGAAGGCATTTGCAGTTTCATTTCGCGTCTAATTTCCCAAACCAAACTGCTTGCAGCTCTAACTCCCTTCTAACTACCACTTCTTCGGTTCAGTGAGATATGCTGGATTCTAAACGGAGAAGCTTCTCTGACGCTTTTTCACAGAGATTTTGAAACTGAAATTTCCAAACCCGTTTCCAACGAAGGCGCCAATGGGCTTCCCCATAGAACTTGCCAACCTGAATTCCTACAGGCTAGATGTGAGAGGCACATTCTGCTGCTTCCTCCCTTAGAGTTAAACTAGCTTCTGAAAGCTCAACCTCCGGGGAGTTTGTTTGGCAGAGATATAGAACACACTTTTCCAAGCCTGTTGGAAGGCCTTTGCAGTGTCATTTCGCATCTAATTTCCCAAACCAAACTGCTTGCAGCTCTAACTGCCTTCTAACTACCACTTCTTCGGTTCAGTGAGATATGCTGGATTCTAAACGGAGAAGCTTCTCTGACGCTTTTTCACAGAGATTTTGAAACTGAAATCTCCCATGCCGTTTCCACCATAGGCAGCAATGGGCTTCCCCACAGAACTTGCCAACCTGAATTCCTACAGGCTAGATGTGAGAGGCACATTCTGCTGCTTCCTCCCTTAGAGTTAAACTTGCTTCTGAAAGCTCAACCTCCGGGGAGTTTGTTTGGCAGAGATATAGAACACACTTTTCCAAGCCTGTTGGATGGCCTTTGCAGTGTCATTTCGCATCTAATTTCCCAAACCAAACTGCTTGCAGCTCTAACTCCCTTCTAACTACCACTTCTTCGGTTCAGTGAGATATGCTGGATTCTAAACGGAGAAGCTTCTCTGACGCTTTTTCACAGAGATTTTGAAACTGAAATCTCCCATGCCGTTTCCACCATAGGCAGCAATGGGCTTCCCCATAGAACTTGCCAACCTGAATTCCTACAGGCTAGATGTGAGAGGCAAATTCTGCTGCTTCCTTCCTTAGAGTTAAACTAGCTTCTGAAAGCTCAACCTCCGGGGAGTTTGTTTGGCAGAGATATAGAACACACTTTTCCAAGCCTGTTGGAAGGCATTTGCAGTTTCATTTCGCGTCTAATTTCCCAAACCAAACTGCTTGCAGCTCTAACTCCCTTCTAACTACCACTTCTTCGGTTCAGTGAGATATGCTGGATTCTAAACGGAGAAGCTTCTCTGACGCTTTTTCACAGAGATTTTGAAACTGAAATCTCCCATGCCGTTTCCACCATAGGCAGCAATGGGCTTCCCCATAGAACTTGCCAACCTGAATTCCTACAGGCTAGATGTGAGAGGCAAATTCTGCTGCTTCCTTCCTTAGAGTTAAACTAGCTTCTGAAAGCTCAACCTCTGGGGAGTTTGTTTGGCAGAGATATAGAACACACTTTTCCAAGCCTGTTGGAAGGCATTTGCAGTTTCATTTCGCGTCTAATTTCCCAAACCAAACTGCTTGCAGCTCTAACTCCCTTCTAACTACCACTTCTTTGGTTCAGTGAGATATGCTGGATTCTAAACGGAGAAGCTTCTCTGACGCTTTTTCACAGAGATTTTGAAACTGAAATCTCCCATGCCGTTTCCACCATAGGCAGCAATGGGCTTCCCCATAGAACTTGCCAACCTGAATTCCTACAGGCTAGATGTGAGAGGCACATTCTGCTGCTTCCTCCCTTAGAGTTAAACTAGCTTCTGAAAGCTCAACCTCCGGGGAGTTTGTTTGGCAGAGATATAGAACACACTTTTCCAAGCCTGTTGGAAGGCATTTGCAGTTTCATTTCGCGTCTAATTTCCCAAACCAAACTGCTTGCAGCTCTAACTCCCTTCTAACTACCACTTCTTCGGTTCAGTGAGATATGCTGGATTCTAAACGGAGAAGCTTCTCTGACGCTTTTTCACAGAGATTTTGAAACTGAAATTTCCAAACCCGTTTCCAACGAAGGCGCCAATGGGCTTCCCCATAGAACTTGCCAACCTGAATTCCTAAAGGCTAGATGTGAGAGGCACATTCTGCTGCTTCCTCCCTTAGAGTTAAACTAGCTTCTGAAAGCTCAACCTCCGGGGAGTTTGTTTGGCAGAGATATAGAACACACTTTTCCAAGCCTGTTGGAAGGCATTTGCAGTTTCATTTCACGTCTAATTTCCCAAACCAAACTGCTTGCAGCTCTAACTGCCTTCTAACTACCACTTCTTCGGTTCAGTGAGATATGCTGGATTCTAAACGGAGAAGCTTCTCTGACGCTTTTTCACAGAGATTTTGAAACTGAAATCTCCCATGCTGTTTCCACCATAGCCAGCAATGGGCTTCCCCATAGAACTTGCCAACCTGAATTCCTACAGGCTAGATGTGAGAGGCACATTCTGCTGCTTCCTCCCTAAGAGTTAAGCTTGCTTCTGAAAGCTCAACCTCCGGGGAGTCTGTTTGGCAGAGATATAGAACACACTTTTCCAAGCCTGTTGGAAGGCCTTTGCAGTGTCATTTCGCATCTAATTTCCCAAACCAAACTGCTTGCAGCTCTAACTCCCTTCTAACTACCACTTCTTCGGTTCAGTGAGATATGCTGGATTCTAAACGGAGAAGCTTCTCTGACGCTTTTTCACAGAGATTTTGAAACTGAAATTTCCAAACCCGTTTCCAACGAAGGCACCAATGGGCTTCCCCATAGAACTTGCCAACCTGAATTCCTACAGGCTAGATGTGAGAGGCACATTCTGCTGCTTCCTCCCTTAGAGTTAAACTAGCTTCTGAAAGCTCAACCTCCGGGGAGTTTGTTTGGCAGAGATATAGAACACACTTTTCCAAGCCTCTTGGAAGGCATTTGCAGTTTCATTTTGCGTCTAATTTCCCAAACCAAACTGCTTGCAGCTCTAACTCCCTTCTAACTACCACTTCTTCGGTTCAGTGAGATATGCTTGATTCTAAACGGAGAAGCTTCTCTGACGCTTTTTCACAGAGATTTTGAAACTGAAATCTCCCATGCCGTTTCCACCATAGGCAGCAATGGGCTTCCCCATAGAACTTGCCAACCTGAATTCCTACAGGCTAGATGTGAGAGGCACTTTCTGCTGCTTCCTCCCTAACAGTTAAGCTTGCTTCTGAAAGCTCAACGTCCGGGGACTCTGTTTGGCACAGATATAGAACACACTTTTCCAAGCCTGTCGGAAGGCCTTTGCAGTGTCATTTTGCATCTAATTTCCCAAACCAAACTGCTTGCAGCTCTAACTCCCTTCTAACTACCACTTCTTCGGTTCAGTGAGATATGCTGGATTCTAAACGGAGAAGCTTCTCTGACGCTTTTTCACAGAGATTTTGAAACTGAAATCTCCCATGCCGTTTCCACCATAGGCAGCAATGGGCTTCCCCATAGAACTTGCCAACCTGAATTCCTAAAGGCTAGATGTGAGAGGCACATTCTGCTGCTTCCTCCCTTAGAGTTAAACTAGCTTCTGAAAGCTCAACCTCCGGGGAGTTTGTTTGGCAGAGATATAGAACACACTTTTCCAAGCCTGTTGGAAGGCATTTGCAGTTTCATTTCGCGTCTAATTTCCCAAACCAAACTGCTTGCAGCTCTAACTCCCTTCTAACTACCACTTCTTCGGTTCAGTGAGATATGCTGGATTCTAAACGGAGAAGCTTCTCTGACGCTTTTTCACAGAGATTTTGAAACTGAAATCTCCCATGCCGTTTCCACCATAGGCAGCAATGGGCTTCCCCATAGAACTTGCCAACCTGAATTCCTACAGGCTAGATGTGAGAGGCACATTCTGCTGCTTCCTCCCTTAGAGTTAAACTAGCTTCTGAAAGCTCAAACTCCGGGGAGTTTGTTTGGTAGAGATATAGAACACACTTTTCCAAGCCTGTTGGAAGGCATTTGCAGTTTCATTTCGCGTCTAATTTCCCAAACCAAACTGCTTGAAGCTCTAACTGCCTTCTAACTACCACTTCTTCGGTTCAGTGAGATATGCTGGATTCTAAACGGAGAAGCTTCTCTGACGCTTTTTCACAGAGATTTTGAAACTGAAATCTCCCATGCTGTTTCCACCATAGCCAGCAATGGGCTTCCCCATAGAACTTGCCAACCTGAATTCCTACAGGCTAGATGTGAGAGGCACATTCTGCTGCTTCCTCCCTTAGAGTTAAACTTGCTTCTGAAAGCTCAACCTCCGGGGAGTTTGTTTGGCAGAGATATAGAACACACTTTTCCAAGCCTGTTGGAAGGCATTTGCAGTTTCATTTCGCGTCTAATTTCCCAAACCAAACTGCTTGCAGCTCTAACTCCCTTCTAACTACCACTTCTTCGGTTCAGTGAGATATGCTGGATTCTAAACGGAGAAGCTTCTCTGACGCTTTTTCACAGAGATTTTGAAACTGAAATCTCCCATGCCGTTTCCACCATAGGCAGCAATGGGCTTCCCCATAGAACTTGCCAACCTGAATTCCTACAGGCTAGATGTGAGAGGCACATTCTGCTGCTTCCTCCCTTAGAGTTAAACTTGCTTCTGAAAGCTCAACCTCCGGGGAGTTTGTTTGGCAGAGATATAGAACACACTTTTCCAAGCCTGTTGGAAGGCATTTGCAGTTTCATTTCGCGTCTAATTTCCCAAACCAAACTGCTTGCAGCTCTAACTCCCTTCTAACTACCACTTCTTCGGTTCAGTGAGATATGCTGGATTCTAAACGGAGAAGCTTCTCTGACGCTTTTTCACAGAGATTTTGAAACTGAAATTTCCAAACCCGTTTCCAACGAAGGCGCCAATGGGCTTCCCCATAGAACTTGCCAACCTGAATTCCTACAGGCTAGATGTGAGAGGCACATTCTGCTGCTTCCTCCCTTAGAGTTAAACTAGCTTCTGAAAGCTCAACCTCCGGGGAGTTTGTTTGGCAGAGATATAGAACACATTTTTCCAAGCCTGTTGGAAGGCCTTTGCAGTGTCATTTCGCATCTAATTTCCCAAACCAAACTGCTTGCAGCTCTAACTCCCTTCTAACTACCACTTCTTCGGTTCAGTGAGATATGCTGGATTAAAAACGGAGAAGCTTCTCTGACGCTTTTTCACAGAGATTTTGAAACTGAAATCTCCCATGCCGTTTCCACCATAGGCAGCAATGGGCTTCCCCATAGAACTTGCCAACCTGAATTCCTACAGGCTAGATGTGAGAGGCACATTCTGCTGCTTCCTCCCTTAGAGTTAAACTTGCTTCTGAAAGCTCAACCTCCGGGGAGTTTGTTTGGCAGAGATATAGAACACACTTTTCCAAGCCTGTTGGAAGGCATTTGCAGTTTCATTTCGCGTCTAATTTCCCAAACCAAACTGCTTGCAGCTCTAACTCCCTTCTAACTACCACTTCTTCGGTTCAGTGAGATATGCTGGATTCTAAACGGAGAAGCTTCTCTGACGCTTTTTCACAGAGATTTTGAAACTGAAATTTCCAAACCCGTTTCCAACGAAGGCGCCAATGGGCTTCCCCATAGAACTTGCCAACCTGAATTCCTACAGGCTAGATGTGAGAGGCACATTCTGCTGCTTCCTCCCTTAGAGTTAAACTAGCTTCTGAAAGCTCAACCTCCGGGGAGTTTGTTTGGCAGAGATATAGAACACACTTTTCCAAGCCTGTTGGAAGGCATTTGCAGTTTCATTTCGCGTCTAATTTCCCAAACCAAACTGCTTGCAGCTCTAACTGCCTTCTAACTACCACTTCTTCGGTTCAGTGAGATATGCTGGATTCTAAACGGAGAAGCTTCTCTGACGCTTTTTCACAGAGATTTTGAAACTGAAATTTCCAAACCCGTTTCCAACGAAGGCGCCAATGGGCTTCCCCATAGAACTTGCCAACCTGAATTCCTACAGGCTAGATGTGAGAGGCACATTCTGCTGCTTCCTCCCTTAGAGTTAAACTTGCTTCTGAAAGCTCAACCTCCGGGGAGTTTGTTTGGCAGAGATATAGAACACACTTTTCCAAGCCTGTTGGAAGGCATTTGCAGTTTCATTTCGCGTCTAATTTCCCAAACCAAACTGCTTGCAGCTCTAACTCCCTTCTAACTACCACTTCTTCGGTTCAGTGAGATATGCTGGATTCTAAACGGAGAAGCTTCTCTGACGCTTTTTCACAGAGATTTTGAAACTGAAATTTCCAAACCCGTTTCCAACGAAGGCGCCAATGGGCTTCCCCATAGAACTTGCCAACCTGAATTCCTACAGGCTAGATGTGAGAGGCACATTCTGCTGCTTCCTCCCTTAGAGTTAAACTAGCTTCTGAAAGCTCAACCTCCGGGGAGTTTGTTTGGCAGAGATATAGAACACACTTTTCCAAGCCTGTTGGAAGGCCTTTGCAGTGTCATTTCGCATCTAATTTCCCAAACCAAACTGCTTGCAGCTCTAACTCCCTTCTAACTACCACTTCTTCGGTTCAGTGAGATATGCTGGATTCTAAACGGAGAAGCTTCTCTGACGCTTTTTCACAGAGATTTTGAAACTGAAATCTCCCATGCCGTTTCCACCATAGGCAGCAATGGGCTTCCCCACAGAACTTGCCAACCTGAATTCCTACAGGCTAGATGTGAGAGGCACATTCTGCTGCTTCCTCCCTTAGAGTTAAACTTGCTTCTGAAAGCTCAACCTCCGGGGAGTTTGTTTGGCAGAGATATAGAACACACTTTTCCAAGCCTGTTGGAAGGCACTTGCAGTTTCATTTCGCGTCTAATTTCCCAAACCAAACTGCTTGCAGCTCTAACTCCCTTCTAACTACCACTTCTTCGGTTCTGTGAGATATGCTGGATTCTAAACGGAGAAGCTTCTCTGACGCTTTTTCACAGAGATTTTGAAACTGAAATCTCCCATGCCGTTTCCACCATAGGCAGCCATGGGCTTCCCCATAGAACTTGCCAACCTGAATTCCTACAGGCTAGATGTGAGAGGCACATTCTGCTGCTTCCACCCTTAGAGTTAAACTAGCTTCTGAAAGCTCAACCTCCGGGGAGTCTGTTTGGCAGAGATATGGAACACACATTTCCAAGCCTGTTGGAAGGCATTTGCAGTTTCATTTCGCGTCTAATTTCCCAAACCAAACTGCTTGCAGCTCTAACTCCCTTCTAACTACCAATTCTTCGGTTCAGTGAGATATGCTGGATTCTAAACGGGGAAGCATCTCTGACGCTTTTTCACAGAGATTTTGAAACTGAAATCTCCCATGCCGTTTCCACCATAGGCAGCAACGGGCTTCCCCATAGAACTTGCCAACCTGAATTCCTACAGGCTAGATGTGAGAGGCACATTCTGCTGCTTCCTCCCTTTGAGTTAAACTAGCTTCTGAAAGCTCAACCTCCGGGGAGTCTGTTTGGCAGAGATATAGAACACACATTTCCAAGCCTGTTGGAACGTCTTTGCAGTTTCATTTCGCGTCTAATTTCCCAAACCAAACTGCTTGCAGCTCTAACTCCCTTCTAACTACCACTTCTTCGGTTCAGTGAGATATGCTGGATTCTAAACGGAGAAGCTTCTCTGACGCTTTATCACAGAGATTTTAAAACTGAAATTTCCAAACCCGTTTCCAACGAAGGCGCCAATGGGCTTCCCCATAGAATTTGCCAACCTGAATTCCTAAAGGCTAGATGTGAGAGGCACATTCTGCTGCTTCCTCCCTTAGAGTTAAACTAGCTTCTGAAAGCTCAACCTCCGGGGAGTTTGTTTGGCAGAGATATAGAACACACTTTTCCAAGCCTGTTGGAAGGCATTTGCAGTTTCATTTCGCGTCTAATTTCCCAAACCAAACTGCTTGCAGCTCTAACTCCCTTCTAACTACCACTTCTTCGGTTCAGTGAGATATGCTGGATTCTAAACGGAGAAGCTTCTCTGACGCTTTTTCACAGAGATTTTGAAACTGAAATCTCCCATGCCGTTTCCACCATAGGCAGCAATGGGCTTCCCATAGAACTTGCCAACCTGAATTCCTACAGGCTAGATGTGAGAGGCACATTCTGCTGCTTCCTCCCTTAGAGTTAAGCTTGCTTCTGAAAGCTCAAACTCCGGGGACTCTGTTTGGCAGAGGTATAGAACACACTTTTCCAAGCCTGTTGGAAGGCCTTTGCAGGTTCATTTCGCGTCTAATTTCCCAAACCAAACTGCTTGCAGCTCTAACTCCCTTCTAACTACCACTTCTTCGGTTCTGTGAGATATGCTGGATTCTAAACGGAGAAGCCTCTCTGACGCTTTTTCACAGAGATTTTGAAACTGAAATCTCCCATGCCGTTTCCACCATAGGAAGCAATGGGCTTCCCCATAGAACTTGCCAACCTGAATTGCTACAGGCTAGATGTGAGAGGCACATTCTGCTGCTTCCTCCCTTAGAGTTAAACTTGCTTCTGAAAGCTCAACCTCCGGGGAGTCTGTTTGGCAGAGATATAGAACACACTTTTCCAAGCCTGTTGGGTAGCATTTGCAGTGTCATTTCGCGTCTAATTTCCCAAACCAAACTGCTTGCAGCTCTAACTCCCTTCTACTACCACTTCTTCGGTTCACTGAGATATGCTGGATTCTAAACGGGGAAGCTTCTCTGACGGTTTTTCACAGAGATTTTGAAACTGAAATTTCCAAACCCGTTTCCAACGAAGGCGCCAACGGGCTTCCCCATAGAACTTGCCAACCTGAATTCCTACAGGCTAGATGTGAGAGGCACATTGTGCTGCTTCCTCCCGTAGAGTTAAACTAGCTTCTGAAAGCTCCACCTCCGGGAAGTCTGTTTGGCAGAGATATAGAACACACTTTTCCAAGCCTGTTGGAAGGCCTTTGCAGTTTCATTTCGCGTCTAATTTCCCAAACCAAACTGCTTGCAGCTCTAACTCCCTTCTAACTACCACTTCTTCGGTTCTGTGAGATATGCTGGATTCTAAACGGAGAAGCTTCTCTGACGCTTTTTCACAGAGATTTTGAAACTGAAATCTCCCATGCTGTTTCCACCATAGGCAGCAATAGGCATCCCCATAGAACTTGCCAACCTGAATTCCTACAGGCTAGATGTGAGAGGCACATTCTGCTGCTTCCTCCCTTAGAGTTAAACTAGCTTCTGAAAGCTCAACCTCCGGGGAGTCTGTTTGGCAGAGATTTAGAACACACTTTTCCAAGCCTGTTGGAAGGCCTTTGCAGTTTCATTTCGTGTCTAATTTCCCAAACCAAACTGCTTGCAGCTCTAACTCCCTTCTAACTACCACTTCTTCGGTTCAGTGAGATATGCTGGATTCTAAACGGAGAAGCTTCTCTGACGCTTTATCACAGAGATTTTGAAACTGAAATCTCCCATGCCGTTTCCACCATAGGCAGCAACGGGCTTCCCCATAGAACTTGCCAACCCGAATTCCTACAGGCTAGATGTGAGAGGCACATTCTGCTGCTTCCTCCCTTAGAGTTAAACTAGCTTCTGAAAGCTCAACCTCCGGGGAGTCTGTTTGGCAGAGATATAGAACACACTTTTCCAAGCCTGTTGGAAGGCCTTTGCAGTTTCATTTCGCATCTAATTTCCCAAACCAAACTGCTTGCAGCTCTAACTCCCTTCTAACTACCACTTCTTCGGTTCAGTGAGATATGCTGGATTCTAAACGGAGAAGCTTCTCTGACGCTTTTTCACAGAGATTTTGAAACTGAAATCTCCCATGCCGTTTCCACCATAGGCAGCAATGGGCTTCCCCATAGAACTTGCCAACCCGAATTCCTACAGGCTAGATGTGAGAGGCACATTCTGCTGCTTCCTCCCTTAGAGTTAAACTAGCTTCTGAAAGCTCAACCTCCGGGGAGTCTGTTTGGCAGAGATTTAGAACACACTTTTCCAAGCCTGTTGGAAGGCCTTTGCAGTTTCATTTCGTGTCTAATTTCCCAAACCAAACTGCTTGCAGCTCTAACTCCCTTCTAACTACCACTTCTTCGGTTCTGTGAGATATGCTGGATTCTAAACGGAGAAGCTTCTCTGACGCTTTTTCACAGAGATTTTGAAACTGAAATCTCCCATGCCGTTTCCACCATAGGCAGCAATGGGCTTCCCCATAGAACTTGCCAACCTGAATTCCTACAGGCTAGATGTGAGAGGCACATTCTGCTGCTTCCTCCCTTAGAGTTAAACTAGCTTCTGAAAGCTCAACCTCCGGGGAGTCTGTTTGGCAGAGATATAGAACACACTTTTCCAAGCCTGTTGGAAGGCACTTGCAGTTTCATTTCGCGTCTAATTTCCCAAACCAAACTGCTTGCAGCTCTAACTCCCTTCTAACTACCACTTCTTCGGTTCTGTGAGATATGCTGCATTCTAAACGGAGAAGCTTCTCTGACGCTTTTTCACAGAGATTTTGAAACTGAAATCTCCCATGCCGTTTCCACCATAGGCAGCAATGGGCTTCCCCATAGAACTTGCCAACCTGAATTCCTACAGGCTAGATGTGAGAGGCACATTCTGCTGCTTCCTCCCTTAGAGTTAAACTAGCTTCTGAAAGCTCAACCTCCGGGGAGTTTGTTTGGCAGAGATATAGAACACACTTTTTCAAGCCTGCTGGAAGGCACTTGCAGTTTCATTTCGCGTCTAATTTCCCAAACCAAACTGCTTGCAGCTCTAACTCCCTTCTAACTACCACTTCTTCGGTTCAGTGAGATATCCAGGATTCTAAATGTAGAAGCTTCTTTGACGCTTTTTCACAGAGATTTTGAAACTGAAATTTCCAAACCCGTTTCCAACGAAGGCGCCAATGGGCTTGCCCATAGAACTTGCCAACCTGAATTCCTACAGGCTAGATGTGAGAGGCACATTCTGCTGCTTCCTCCCTTAGAGTTAAACTAGCTTCTGAAAGCTCAACCTCCGGGGAGTCTGTTTGGCAGAGATATAGAACACACTTTTCCAAGCCTGTTGGAAGGCACTTACAGTTTCATTTCGCGTCTAATTTCCCAAACCAAACGGCTTGCAGCTCTAACTCCCTTCTAACTACCACTTCTTCGGTTCTGTGAGATATGCTGGATTCTAAACGGAGAAGCTTCTCTGACGCTTTTTCACAGAGATTTTGAAACTGAAATCTCCCATGCCGTTTCCACCATAGGCAGCAATGGGCTTCCCCATAGAACTTGCCAACCTGAATTCCTACAGGCTAGATGTGAGAGGCACATTCTGCTGCTTCCTCCCTTAGAGTTAAACTAGCTTCTGAAAGCTCAACCTCCGGGGAGTCTGTTTGGCAGAGATATAGAACACACTTTTCCAAGCCTGTTGGAAGGCATTTGCAGTTTCATTTCGCGTCTAATTTCCCAAACCAAACTGCTTGCAGCTCTAACTGCCTTCTAACTACCACTTCTTCGGTTCAGTGAGATATGCTGGATTCTAAACGGAGAAGCTTCTCTGACGCTTTTTCACAGAGATTTTGAAACTGAAATCTCCCATGCCGTTTCCACCATAGGCAGCAATGGGCTTCCCCACAGAACTTGCCAACCTGAATTCCTACAGGCTAGATGTGAGAGGCACATTCTGCTGCTTCCTCCCTTAGAGTTAAACTTGCTTCTGAAAGCTCAACCTCCGGGGAGTTTGTTTGGCAGAGATATAGAACACACTTTTCCAAGCCTGTTGGATGGCCTTTGCAGTGTCATTTCGCATCTAATTTCCCAAACCAAACTGCTTGCAGCTCTAACTCCCTTCTAACTACCACTTCTTCGGTTCAGTGAGATATGCTGGATTCTAAACGGAGAAGCTTCTCTGACGCTTTTTCACAGAGATTTTGAAACTGAAATCTCCCATGCCGTTTCCACCATAGGCAGCAATGGGCTTCCCCATAGAACTTGCCAACCTGAATTCCTACAGGCTAGATGTGAGAGGCAAATTCTGCTGCTTCCTTCCTTAGAGTTAAACTAGCTTCTGAAAGCTCAACCTCTGGGGAGTTTGTTTAGCAGAGATATAGAACACACTTTTCCAAGCCTGTTGGAAGGCATTTGCAGTTTCATTTCGCGTCTAATTTCCCAAACCAAACTGCTTGCAGCTCTAACTCCCTTCTAACTACCACTTCTTCGGTTCAGTGAGATATGCTGGATTCTAAACGGAGAAGCTTCTCTGACGCTTTTTCACAGAGATTTTGAAACTGAAATCTCCCATGCCGTTTCCACCATAGGCAGCAATGGGCTTCCCCATAGAACTTGCCAACCTGAATTCCTACAGGCTAGATGTGAGAGGCACATTCTGCTGCTTCCTCCCTTAGAGTTAAACTAGCTTCTGAAAGCTCAACCTCCGGGGAGTTTGTTTGGCAGAGATATAGAACACACTTTTCCAAGCCTGTTGGAAGGCATTTGCAGTTTCATTTCGCGTCTAATTTCCCAAACCAAACTGCTTGCAGCTCTAACTCCCTTCTAACTACCACTTCTTCGGTTCAGTGAGATATGCTGGATTCTAAACGGAGAAGCTTCTCTGACGCTTTTTCACAGAGATTTTGAAACTGAAATTTCCAAACCCGTTTCCAACGAAGGCGCCAATGGGCTTCCCCATAGAACTTGCCAACCTGAATTCCTACAGGCTAGATGTGAGAGGCACATTCTGCTGCTTCCTCCCTTAGAGTTAAACTAGCTTCTGAAAGCTCAACCTCCGGGGAGTTTGTTTGGCAGAGATATAGAACACATTTTTCCAAGCCTGTTGGAAGGCCTTTGCAGTGTCATTTCGCATCTAATTTCCCAAACCAAACTGCTTGCAGCTCTAACTCCCTTCTAACTACCACTTCTTCGGTTCAGTGAGATATGCTGGATTAAAAACGGAGAAGCTTCTCTGACGCTTTTTCACAGAGATTTTGAAACTGAAATCTCCCATGCCGTTTCCACCATAGGCAGCAATGGGCTTCCCCATAGAACTTGCCAACCTGAATTCCTACAGGCTAGATGTGAGAGGCACATTCTGCTGCTTCCTCCCTTAGAGTTAAACTTGCTTCTGAAAGCTCAACCTCCGGGGAGTTTGTTTGGCAGAGATATAGAACACACTTTTCCAAGCCTGTTGGAAGGCATTTGCAGTTTCATTTCGCGTCTAATTTCCCAAACCAAACTGCTTGCAGCTCTAACTCCCTTCTAACTACCACTTCTTCGGTTCAGTGAGATATGCTGGATTCTAAACGGAGAAGCTTCTCTGACGCTTTTTCACAGAGATTTTGAAACTGAAATTTCCAAACCCGTTTCCAACGAAGGCGCCAATGGGCTTCCCCATAGAACTTGCCAACCTGAATTCCTACAGGCTAGATGTGAGAGGCACATTCTGCTGCTTCCTCCCTTAGAGTTAAACTAGCTTCTGAAAGCTCAACCTCCGGGGAGTTTGTTTGGCAGAGATATAGAACACACTTTTCCAAGCCTGTTGGAAGGCATTTGCAGTTTCATTTCGCGTCTAATTTCCCAAACCAAACTGCTTGCAGCTCTAACTGCCTTCTAACTACCACTTCTTCGGTTCAGTGAGATATGCTGGATTCTAAACGGAGAAGCTTCTCTGACGCTTTTTCACAGAGATTTTGAAACTGAAATTTCCAAACCCGTTTCCAACGAAGGCGCCAATGGGCTTCCCCATAGAACTTGCCAACCTGAATTCCTACAGGCTAGATGTGAGAGGCACATTCTGCTGCTTCCTCCCTTAGAGTTAAACTTGCTTCTGAAAGCTCAACCTCCGGGGAGTTTGTTTGGCAGAGATATAGAACACACTTTTCCAAGCCTGTTGGAAGGCATTTGCAGTTTCATTTCGCGTCTAATTTCCCAAACCAAACTGCTTGCAGCTCTAACTCCCTTCTAACTACCACTTCTTCGGTTCAGTGAGATATGCTGGATTCTAAACGGAGAAGCTTCTCTGACGCTTTTTCACAGAGATTTTGAAACTGAAATTTCCAAACCCGTTTCCAACGAAGGCGCCAATGGGCTTCCCCATAGAACTTGCCAACCTGAATTCCTACAGGCTAGATGTGAGAGGCACATTCTGCTGCTTCCTCCCTTAGAGTTAAACTAGCTTCTGAAAGCTCAACCTCCGGGGAGTTTGTTTGGCAGAGATATAGAACACACTTTTCCAAGCCTGTTGGAAGGCCTTTGCAGTGTCATTTCGCATCTAATTTCCCAAACCAAACTGCTTGCAGCTCTAACTCCCTTCTAACTACCACTTCTTCGGTTCAGTGAGATATGCTGGATTCTAAACGGAGAAGCTTCTCTGACGCTTTTTCACAGAGATTTTGAAACTGAAATCTCCCATGCCGTTTCCACCATAGGCAGCAATGGGCTTCCCCACAGAACTTGCCAACCTGAATTCCTACAGGCTAGATGTGAGAGGCACATTCTGCTGCTTCCTCCCTTAGAGTTAAACTTGCTACTGAAAGCTCAACCTCCGGGGAGTTTGTTTGGCAGAGATATAGAACACACTTTTCCAAGCCTGTTGGAAGGCACTTGCAGTTTCATTTCGCGTCTAATTTCCCAAACCAAACTGCTTGCAGCTCTAACTCCCTTCTAACTACCACTTCTTCGGTTCTGTGAGATATGCTGGATTCTAAACGGAGAAGCTTCTCTGACGCTTTTTCACAGAGATTTTGAAACTGAAATCTCCCATGCCGTTTCCACCATAGGCAGCCATGGGCTTCCCCATAGAACTTGCCAACCTGAATTCCTACAGGCTAGATGTGAGAGGCACATTCTGCTGCTTCCACCCTTAGAGTTAAACTAGCTTCTGAAAGCTCAACCTCCGGGGAGTCTGTTTGGCAGAGATATGGAACACACATTTCCAAGCCTGTTGGAAGGCATTTGCAGTTTCATTTCGCGTCTAATTTCCCAAACCAAACTGCTTGCAGCTCTAACTCCCTTCTAACTACCAATTCTTCGGTTCAGTGAGATATGCTGGATTCTAAACGGGGAAGCATCTCTGACGCTTTTTCACAGAGATTTTGAAACTGAAATCTCCCATGCCGTTTCCACCATAGGCAGCAACGGGCTTCCCCATAGAACTTGCCAACCTGAATTCCTACAGGCTAGATGTGAGAGGCACATTCTGCTGCTTCCTCCCTTTGAGTTAAACTAGCTTCTGAAAGCTCAACCTCCGGGGAGTCTGTTTGGCAGAGATATAGAACACACATTTCCAAGCCTGTTGGAACGTCTTTGCAGTTTCATTTCGCGTCTAATTTCCCAAACCAAACTGCTTGCAGCTCTAACTCCCTTCTAACTACCACTTCTTCGGTTCAGTGAGATATGCTGGATTCTAAACGGAGAAGCTTCTCTGACGCTTTATCACAGAGATTTTAAAACTGAAATTTCCAAACCCGTTTCCAACGAAGGCGCCAATGGGCTTCCCCATAGAATTTGCCAACCTGAATTCCTAAAGGCTAGATGTGAGAGGCACATTCTGCTGCTTCCTCCCTTAGAGTTAAACTAGCTTCTGAAAGCTCAACCTCCGGGGAGTTTGTTTGGCAGAGATATAGAACACACTTTTCCAAGCCTGTTGGAAGGCATTTGCAGTTTCATTTCGCGTCTAATTTCCCAAACCAAACTGCTTGCAGCTCTAACTCCCTTCTAACTACCACTTCTTCGGTTCAGTGAGATATGCTGGATTCTAAACGGAGAAGCTTCTCTGACGCTTTTTCACAGAGATTTTGAAACTGAAATCTCCCATGCCGTTTCCACCATAGGCAGCAATGGGCTTCCCATAGAACTTGCCAACCTGAATTCCTACAGGCTAGATGTGAGAGGCACATTCTGCTGCTTCCTCCCTTAGAGTTAAGCTTGCTTCTGAAAGCTCAAACTCCGGGGACTCTGTTTGGCAGAGGTATAGAACACACTTTTCCAAGCCTGTTGGAAGGCCTTTGCAGGTTCATTTCGCGTCTAATTTCCCAAACCAAACTGCTTGCAGCTCTAACTCCCTTCTAACTACCACTTCTTCGGTTCTGTGAGATATGCTGGATTCTAAACGGAGAAGCCTCTCTGACGCATTTTCACAGAGATTTTGAAACTGAAATCTCCCATGCCGTTTCCACCATAGGAAGCAATGGGCTTCCCCATAGAACTTGCCAACCTGAATTGCTACAGGCTAGATGTGAGAGGCACATTCTGCTGCTTCCTCCCTTAGAGTTAAACTTGCTTCTGAAAGCTCAACCTCCGGGGAGTCTGTTTGGCAGAGATATAGAACACACTTTTCCAAGCCTGTTGGGTAGCATTTGCAGTGTCATTTCGCGTCTAATTTCCCAAACCAAACTGCTTGCAGCTCTAACTCCCTTCTACTACCACTTCTTCGGTTCACTGAGATATGCTGGATTCTAAACGGGGAAGCTTCTCTGACGCTTTTTCACAGAGATTTTGAAACTGAAATTTCCAAACCCGTTTCCAACGAAGGCGCCAACGGGCTTCCCCATAGAACTTGCCAACCTGAATTCCTACAGGCTAGATGTGAGAGGCACATTGTGCTGCTTCCTCCCGTAGAGTTAAACTAGCTTCTGAAAGCTCCACCTCCGGGAAGTCTGTTTGGCAGAGATATAGAACACACTTTTCCAAGCCTGTTGGAAGGCCTTTGCAGTTTCATTTCGCGTCTAATTTCCCAAACCAAACTGCTTGCAGCTCTAACTCCCTTCTAACTACCACTTCTTCGGTTCTGTGAGATATGCTGGATTCTAAACGGAGAAGCTTCTCTGACGCTTTTTCACAGAGATTTTGAAACTGAAATCTCCCATGCTGTTTCCACCATAGGCAGCAATAGGCATCCCCATAGAACTTGCCAACCTGAATTCCTACAGGCTAGATGTGAGAGGCACATTCTGCTGCTTCCTCCCTTAGAGTTAAACTAGCTTCTGAAAGCTCAACCTCCGGGGAGTCTGTTTGGCAGAGATTTAGAACACACTTTTCCAAGCCTGTTGGAAGGCCTTTGCAGTTTCATTTCGTGTCTAATTTCCCAAACCAAACTGCTTGCAGCTCTAACTCCCTTCTAACTACCACTTCTTCGGTTCAGTGAGATATGCTGGATTCTAAACGGAGAAGCTTCTCTGACGCTTTATCACAGAGATTTTGAAACTGAAATCTCCCATGCCGTTTCCACCATAGGCAGCAACGGGCTTCCCCATAGAACTTGCCAACCCGAATTCCTACAGGCTAGATGTGAGAGGCACATTCTGCTGCTTCCTCCCTTAGAGTTAAACTAGCTTCTGAAAGCTCAACCTCCGGGGAGTCTGTTTGGCAGAGATATAGAACACACTTTTCCAAGCCTGTTGGAAGGCCTTTGCAGTTTCATTTCGCATCTAATTTCCCAAACCAAACTGCTTGCAGCTCTAACTCCCTTCTAACTACCACTTCTTCGGTTCAGTGAGATATGCTGGATTCTAAACGGAGAAGCTTCTCTGACGCTTTTTCACAGAGATTTTGAAACTGAAATCTCCCATGCCGTTTCCACCATAGGCAGCAATGGGCTTCCCCATAGAACTTGCCAACCCGAATTCCTACAGGCTAGATGTGAGAGGCACATTCTGCTGCTTCCTCCCTTAGAGTTAAACTAGCTTCTGAAAGCTCAACCTCCGGGGAGTCTGTTTGGCAGAGATTTAGAACACACTTTTCCAAGCCTGTTGGAAGGCCTTTGCAGTTTCATTTCGTGTCTAATTTCCCAAACCAAACTGCTTGCAGCTCTAACTCCCTTCTAACTACCACTTCTTCGGTTCTGTGAGATATGCTGGATTCTAAACGGAGAAGCTTCTCTGACGCTTTTTCACAGAGATTTTGAAACTGAAATCTCCCATGCCGTTTCCACCATAGGCAGCAATGGGCTTCCCCATAGAACTTGCCAACCTGAATTCCTACAGGCTAGATGTGAGAGGCACATTCTGCTGCTTCCTCCCTTAGAGTTAAACTAGCTTCTGAAAGCTCAACCTCCGGGGAGTCTGTTTGGCAGAGATATAGAACACACTTTTCCAAGCCTGTTGGAAGGCCTTCGCAGTTTCATTTCGCGTCTAATTTCCCAAACCAAACTGCTTGCAGCTCTAACTCCCTTCTAACTACCACTTCTTCGGTTCTGTGAGATATGCTGCATTCTAAACGGAGAAGCTTCTCTGACGCTTTTTCACAGAGATTTTGAAACTGAAATCTCCCATGCCGTTTCCACCATAGGCAGCAATGGGCTTCCCCATAGAACTTGCCAACCTGAATTCCTACAGGCTAGATGTGAGAGGCACATTCTGCTGCTTCCTCCCTTAGAGTTAAACTAGCTTCTGAAAGCTCAACCTCCGGGGAGTTTGTTTGGCAGAGATATAGAACACACTTTTTCAAGCCTGCTGGAAGGCACTTGCAGTTTCATTTCGCGTCTAATTTCCCAAACCAAACTGCTTGCAGCTCTAACTCCCTTCTAACTACCACTTCTTCGGTTCAGTGAGATATCCAGGATTCTAAATGTAGAAGCTTCTTTGACGCTTTTTCACAGAGATTTTGAAACTGAAATTTCCAAACCCGTTTCCAACGAAGGCGCCAATGGGCTTGCCCATAGAACTTGCCAACCTGAATTCCTACAGGCTAGATGTGAGAGGCACATTCTGCTGCTTCCTCCCTTAGAGTTAAACTAGCTTCTGAAAGCTCAACCTCCGGGGAGTCTGTTTGGCAGAGATATAGAACACACTTTTCCAAGCCTGTTGGAAGGCACTTACAGTTTCATTTCGCGTCTAATTTCCCAAACCAAACGGCTTGCAGCTCTAACTCCCTTCTAACTACCACTTCTTCGGTTCTGTGAGATATGCTGGATTCTAAACGGAGAAGCTTCTCTGACGCTTTTTCACAGAGATTTTGAAACTGAAATCTCCCATGCCGTTTCCACAATAGGCAGCAATGGGCTTCCCCATAGAACTTGCCAACCTGAATTCCTACAGGCTAGATGTGAGAGGCACATTCTGCTGCTTCCTCCCTTAGAGTTAAACTAGCTTCTGAAAGCTCAACCTCCGGGGAGTCTGTTTGGCAGAGATATAGAACACACTTTTCCAAGCCTGTTGGAAGGCATTTGCAGTTTCATTTCGCGTCTAATTTCCCAAACCAAACTGCTTGCAGCTCTAACTGCCTTCTAACTACCACTTCTTCGGTTCAGTGAGATATGCTGGATTCTAAACGGAGAAGCTTCTCTGACGCTTTTTCACAGAGATTTTGAAACTGAAATCTCCCATGCCGTTTCCACCATAGGCAGCAATGGGCTTCCCCACAGAACTTGCCAACCTGAATTCCTACAGGCTAGATGTGAGAGGCACATTCTGCTGCTTCCTCCCTTAGAGTTAAACTTGCTTCTGAAAGCTCAACCTCCGGGGAGTTTGTTTGGCAGAGATATAGAACACACTTTTCCAAGCCTGTTGGATGGCCTTTGCAGTGTCATTTCGCATCTAATTTCCCAAACCAAACTGCTTGCAGCTCTAACTCCCTTCTAACTACCACTTCTTCGGTTCAGTGAGATATGCTGGATTCTAAACGGAGAAGCTTCTCTGACGCTTTTTCACAGAGATTTTGAAACTGAAATCTCCCATGCCGTTTCCACCATAGGCAGCAATGGGCTTCCCCATAGAACTTGCCAACCTGAATTCCTACAGGCTAGATGTGAGAGGCAAATTCTGCTGCTTCCTTCCTTAGAGTTAAACTAGCTTCTGAAAGCTCAACCTCTGGGGAGTTTGTTTAGCAGAGATATAGAACACACTTTTCCAAGCCTGTTGGAAGGCATTTGCAGTTTCATTTCGCGTCTAATTTCCCAAACCAAACTGCTTGCAGCTCTAACTCCCTTCTAACTACCACTTCTTCGGTTCAGTGAGATATGCTGGATTCTAAACGGAGAAGCTTCTCTGACGCTTTTTCACAGAGATTTTGAAACTGAAATCTCCCATGCCGTTTCCACCATAGGCAGCAATGGGCTTCCCCATAGAACTTGCCAACCTGAATTCCTACAGGCTAGATGTGAGAGGCACATTCTGCTGCTTCCTCCCTTAGAGTTAAACTAGCTTCTGAAAGCTCAACCTCCGGGGAGTTTGTTTGGCAGAGATATAGAACACACTTTTCCAAGCCTGTTGGAAGGCATTTGCAGTTTCATTTCGCGTCTAATTTCCCAAACCAAACTGCTTGCAGCTCTAACTCCCTTCTAACTACCACTTCTTCGGTTCAGTGAGATATGCTGGATTCTAAACGGAGAAGCTTCTCTGACGCTTTTTCACAGAGATTTTGAAACTGAAATTTCCAAACCCGTTTCCAACGAAGGCGCCAATGGGCTTCCCCATAGAACTTGCCAACCTGAATTCCTACAGGCTAGATGTGAGAGGCACATTCTGCTGCTTCCTCCCTTAGAGTTAAACTAGCTTCTGAAAGCTCAACCTCCGGGGAGTTTGTTTGGCAGAGATATAGAACACACTTTTCCAAGCCTGTTGGAAGGCATTTGCAGTTTCATTTCACGTCTAATTTCCCAAACCAAACTGCTTGCAGCTCTAACTGCCTTCTAACTACCACTTCTTCGGTTCAGTGAGATATGCTGGATTCTAAACGGAGAAGCTTCTCTGACGCTTTTTCACAGAGATTTTGAAACTGAAATCTCCCATGCTGTTTCCACCATAGCCAGCAATGGGCTTCCCCATAGAACTTGCCAACCTGAATTCCTACAGGCTAGATGTGAGAGGCACATTCTGCTGCTTCCTCCCTAAGAGTTAAGCTTGCTTCTGAAAGCTCAACCTCCGGGGAGTCTGTTTGGCAGAGATATAGAACACACTTTTCCAAGCCTGTTGGAAGGCCTTTGCAGTGTCATTTCGCATCTAATTTCCCAAACCAAACTGCTTGCAGCTCTAACTCCCTTCTAACTACCACTTCTTCGGTTCAGTGAGATATGCTGGATTCTAAACGGAGAAGCTTCTCTGACGCTTTTTCACAGAGATTTTGAAACTGAAATTTCCAAACCCGTTTCCAACGAAGGCACCAATGGGCTTCCCCATAGAACTTGCCAACCTGAATTCCTACAGGCTAGATGTGAGAGGCACATTCTGCTGCTTCCTCCCTTAGAGTTAAACTAGCTTCTGAAAGCTCAACCTCCGGGGAGTTTGTTTGGCAGAGATATAGAACACACTTTTCCAAGCCTGTTGGAAGGCATTTGCAGTTTCATTTTGCGTCTAATTTCCCAAACCAAACTGCTTGCAGCTCTAACTCCCTTCTAACTACCACTTCTTCGGTTCAGTGAGATATGCTGGATTCTAAACGGAGAAGCTTCTCTGACGCTTTTTCACAGAGATTTTGAAACTGAAATTTCCAAACCCGTTTCCAACGAAGGCACCAATGGGCTTCCCCATAGAACTTGCCAACCTGAATTCCTACAGGCTAGATGTGAGAGGCACATTCTGCTGCTTCCTCCCTTAGAGTTAAACTAGCTTCTGAAAGCTCAACCTCCGGGGAGTTTGTTTGGCAGAGATATAGAACACACTTTTCCAAGCCTGTTGGAAGGCATTTGCAGTTTCATTTTGCGTCTAATTTCCCAAACCAAACTGCTTGCAGCTCTAACTCCCTTCTAACTACCACTTCTTCGGTTCAGTGAGATATGCTTGATTCTAAACGGAGAAGCTTCTCTGACGCTTTTTCACAGAGATTTTGAAACTGAAATCTCCCATGCCGTTTCCACCATAGGCAGCAATGGGCTTCCCCATAGAACTTGCCAACCTGAATTCCTACAGGCTAGATGTGAGAGGCACTTTCTGCTGCTTCCTCCCTAACAGTTAAGCTTGCTTCTGAAAGCTCGACGTCCGGGGACTCTGTTTGGCACAGATATAGAACACACTTTTCCAAGCCTGTCGGAAGGCCTTTGCAGTGTCATTTTGCATCTAATTTCCCAAACCAAACTGCTTGCAGCTCTAACTCCCTTCTAACTACCACTTCTTCGGTTCAGTGAGATATGCTGGATTCTAAACGGAGAAGCTTCTCTGACGCTTTTTCACAGAGATTTTGAAACTGAAATCTCCCATGCCGTTTCCACCATAGGCAGCAATGGGCTTCCCCATAGAACTTGCCAACCTGAATTCCTAAAGGCTAGATGTGAGAGGCACATTCTGCTGCTTCCTCCCTTAGAGTTAAACTAGCTTCTGAAAGCTCAACCTCCGGGGAGTTTGTTTGGCAGAGATATAGAACACACTTTTCCAAGCCTGTTGGAAGGCATTTGCAGTTTCATTTCGCGTCTAATTTCCCAAACCAAACTGCTTGCAGCTCTAACTCCCTTCTAACTACCACTTCTTCGGTTCAGTGAGATATGCTGGATTCTAAACGGAGAAGCTTCTCTGACGCTTTTTCACAGAGATTTTGAAACTGAAATCTCCCATGCCGTTTCCACCGTAGGCAGCAATGGGCTTCCCCATAGAACTTGCCAACCTGAATTCCTACAGGCTAGATGTGAGAGGCACATTCTGCTGCTTCCTCCCTTAGAGTTAAACTAGCTTCTGAAAGCTCAAACTCCGGGGAGTTTGTTTGGTAGAGATATAGAACACACTTTTCCAAGCCTGTTGGAAGGCATTTGCAGTTTCATTTCGCGTCTAATTTCCCAAACCAAACTGCTTGCAGCTCTAACTGCCTTCTAACTACCACTTCTTCGGTTCAGTAAGATATGCTGGATTCTAAACGGAGAAGCTTCTCTGACGCTTTTTCACAGAGATTTTGAAACTGAAATCTCCCATGCTGTTTCCACCATAGCCAGCAATGGGCTTCCCCATAGAACTTGCCAACCTGAATTCCTACAGGCTAGATGTGAGAGGCACATTCTGCTGCTTCCTCCCTTAGAGTTAAACTTGCTTCTGAAAGCTCAACCTCCGGGGAGTTTGTTTGGCAGAGATATAGAACACACTTTCCCAAGCCTGTTGGAAGGCATTTGCAGTTTCATTTCGCGTCTAATTTCCCAAACCAAACTGCTTGCAGCTCTAACTCCCTTCTAACTACCACTTCTTCGGTTCAGTGAGATATGCTGGATTCTAAACGGAGAAGCTTCTCTGACGCTTTTTCACAGAGATTTTGAAACTGAAATCTCCCATGCCGTTTCCACCATAGGCAGCAATGGGCTTCCCCATAGAACTTGCCAACCTGAATTCCTACAGGCTAGATGTGAGAGGCACATTCTGCTGCTTCCTCCCTTAGAGTTAAACTTGCTTCTGAAAGCTCAACCTCCGGGGAGTTTGTTTGGCAGAGATATAGAACACACTTTTCCAAGCCTGTTGGAAGGCATTTGCAGTTTCATTTCGCGTCTAATTTCCCAAACCAAACTGCTTGCAGCTCTAACTCCCTTCTAACTACCACTTCTTCGGTTCAGTGAGATATGCTGGATTAAAAACGGAGAAGCTTCTCTGACGCTTTTTCACAGAGATTTTGAAACTGAAATCTCCCATGCCGTTTCCACCATAGGCAGCAATGGGCTTCCCCATAGAACTTGCCAACCTGAATTCCTACAGGCTAGATGTGAGAGGCACATTCTGCTGCTTCCTCCCTTAGAGTTAAACTTGCTTCTGAAAGCTCAACCTCCGGGGAGTTTGTTTGGCAGAGATATAGAACACACTTTTCCAAGCCTGTTGGAAGGCATTTGCAGTTTCATTTCGCGTCTAATTTCCCAAACCAAACTGCTTGCAGCTCTAACTGCCTTCTAACTACCACTTCTTCGGTTCAGTGAGATATGCTGGATTCTAAACGGAGAAGCTTCTCTGACGCTTTTTCACAGAGATTTTGAAACTGAAATTTCCAAACCCGTTTCCAACGAAGGCGCCAATGGGCTTCCCCATAGAACTTGCCAACCTGAATTCCTACAGGCTAGATGTGAGAGGCACATTCTGCTGCTTCCTCCCTTAGAGTTAAACTTGCTTCTGAAAGCTCAACCTCCGGGGAGTTTGTTTGGCAGAGATATAGAACACACTTTTCCAAGCCTGTTGGAAGGCATTTGCAGTTTCATTTCGCGTCTAATTTCCCAAACCAAACTGCTTGCAGCTCTAACTCCCTTCTAACTACCACTTCTTCGGTTCAGTGAGATATGCTGGATTCTAAACGGAGAAGCTTCTCTGACGCTTTTTCACAGAGATTTTGAAACTGAAATTTCCAAACCCGTTTCCAACGAAGGCGCCAATGGGCTTCCCCATAGAACTTGCCAACCTGAATTCCTACAGGCTAGATGTGAGAGGCACATTCTGCTGCTTCCTCCCTTAGAGTTAAACTAGCTTCTGAAAGCTCAACCTCCGGGGAGTGTGTTTGGCAGAGATATAGAACACACTTTTCCAAGCCTGTTGGAAGGCCTTTGCAGTGTCATTTCGCATCTAATTTCCCAAACCAAACTGCTTGCAGCTCTAACTCCCTTCTAACTACCACTTCTTCGGTTCAGTGAGATATGCTGGATTCTAAACGGAGAAGCTTCTCTGACGCTTTTTCACAGAGATTTTGAAACTGAAATCTCCCATGCCGTTTCCACCATAGGCAGCAATGGGCTTCCCCACAGAACTTGCCAACCTGAATTCCTACAGGCTAGATGTGAGAGGCACATTCTGCTGCTTCCTCCCTTAGAGTTAAACTTGCTTCTGAAAGCTCAACCTCCGGGGAGTTTGTTTGGCAGAGATATAGAACACACTTTTCCAAGCCTGTTGGATGGCCTTTGCAGTGTCATTTCGCATCTAATTTCCCAAACCAAACTGCTTGAAGCTCTAACTCCCTTCTAACTACCACTTCTTCGGTTCAGTGAGATATGCTGGATTCTAAACGGAGAAGCTTCTCTGACGCTTTTTCACAGAGATTTTGAAACTGAAATCTCCCATGCCGTTTCCACCATAGGCAGCAATGGGCTTCCCCATAGAACTTGCCAACCTGAATTCCTACAGGCTAGATGTGAGAGGCAAATTCTGCTGCTTCCTTCCTTAGAGTTAAACTAGCTTCTGAAAGCTCAACCTCCGGGGAGTTTGTTTGGCAGAGATATAGAACACACTTTTCCAAGCCTGTTGGAAGGCATTTGCAGTTTCATTTCGCGTCTAATTTCCCAAACCAAACTGCTTGCAGCTCTAACTCCCTTCTAACTACCACTTCTTCTGTTCAGTGAGATATGCTGGATTCTAAACGGAGAAGCTTCTCTGACGCTTTTTCACAGAGATTTTGAAACTGAAATCTCCCATGCCGTTTCCACCATAGGCAGCAATGGGCTTCCCCATAGAACTTGCCAACCTGAATTCCTACAGGCTAGATGTGAGAGGCACATTCTGCTGCTTCCTCCCTTAGAGTTAAACTAGCTTCTGAAAGCTCAACCTCCGGGGAGTTTGTTTGGCAGAGATATAGAACACACTTTTCCAAGCCTGTTGGAAGGCATTTGCAGTTTCATTTCGCGTCTAATTTCCCAAACCAAACTGCTTGCAGCTCTAACTCCCTCCTAACTACCACTTCTTCGGTTCAGTGAGATATGCTGGATTCTAAACGGAGAAGCTTCTCTGACGCTTTTTCACAGAGATTTTGAAACTGAAATTTCCAAACCCGTTTCCAACGAAGGCGCCAATGGGCTTCCCCATAGAACTTGCCAACCTGAATTCCTACAGGCTAGATGTGAGAGGCACATTCTGCTGCTTCCTCCCTTAGAGTTAAACTAGCTTCTGAAAGCTCAACCTCCGGGGAGTTTGTTTGGCAGAGATATAGAACACATTTTTCCAAGCCTGTTGGAAGGCCTTTGCAGTGTCATTTCGCATCTAATTTCCCAAACCAAACTGCTTGCAGCTCTAACTCCCTTCTAACTACCACTTCTTCGGTTCAGTGAGATATGCTGGATTCTAAACGGAGAAGCTTCTCTGACGCTTTTTCACAGAGATTTTGAAACTGAAATCTCCCATGCTGTTTCCACCATAGCCAGCAATGGGCTTCCCCATAGAACTTGCCAACCTGAATTCCTACAGGCTAGATGTGAGAGGCACATTCTGCTGCTTCCTCCCTAAGAGTTAAGCTTGCTTCTGAAAGCTCAACCTCCGGGGAGTCTGTTTGGCAGAGATATAGAACACACTTTTCCAAGCCTGTTGGAAGGCCTTTGCAGTGTCATTTCGCATCTAATTTCCCAAACCAAACTGCTTGCAGCTCTAACTCCCTTCTAACTACCACTTCTTCGGTTCAGTGAGATATGCTGGATTCTAAACGGAGAAGCTTCTCTGACGCTTTTTCACAGAGATTTTGAAACTGAAATTTCCAAACCCGTTTCCAACGAAGGCACCAATGGGCTTCCCCATAGAACTTGCCAACCTGAATTCCTACAGGCTAGATGTGAGAGGCACATTCTGCTGCTTCCTCCCTTAGAGTTAAACTAGCTTCTGAAAGCTCAACCTCCGGGGAGTTTGTTTGGCAGAGATATAGAACACACTTTTCCAAGCCTGTTGGAAGGCATTTGCAGTTTCATTTTGCGTCTAATTTCCCAAACCAAACTGCTTGCAGCTCTAACTCCCTTCTAACTACCACTTCTTCGGTTCAGTGAGATATGCTGGATTCTAAACGGAGAAGCTTCTCTGACGCTTTTTCACAGAGATTTTGAAACTGAAATTTCCAAACCCGTTTCCAACGAAGGCACCAATGGGCTTCCCCATAGAACTTGCCAACCTGAATTCCTACAGGCTAGATGTGAGAGGCACATTCTGCTGCTTCCTCCCTTAGAGTTAAACTAGCTTCTGAAAGCTCAACCTCCGGGGAGTTTGTTTGGCAGAGATATAGAACACACTTTTCCAAGCCTGTTGGAAGGCATTTGCAGTTTCATTTTGCGTCTAATTTCCCAAACCAAACTGCTTGCAGCTCTAACTCCCTTCTAACTACCACTTCTTCGGTTCAGTGAGATATGCTTGATTCTAAACGGAGAAGCTTCTCTGACGCTTTTTCACAGAGATTTTGAAACTGAAATCTCCCATGCCGTTTCCACCATAGGCAGCAATGGGCTTCCCCATAGAACTTGCCAACCTGAATTCCTACAGGCTAGATGTGAGAGGCACTTTCTGCTGCTTCCTCCCTAACAGTTAAGCTTGCTTCTGAAAGCTCGACGTCCGGGGACTCTGTTTGGCACAGATATAGAACACACTTTTCCAAGCCTGTCGGAAGGCCTTTGCAGTGTCATTTTGCATCTAATTTCCCAAACCAAACTGCTTGCAGCTCTAACTCCCTTCTAACTACCACTTCTTCGGTTCAGTGAGATATGCTGGATTCTAAACGGAGAAGCTTCTCTGACGCTTTTTCACAGAGATTTTGAAACTGAAATCTCCCATGCCGTTTCCACCATAGGCAGCAATGGGCTTCCCCATAGAACTTGCCAACCTGAATTCCTAAAGGCTAGATGTGAGAGGCACATTCTGCTGCTTCCTCCCTTAGAGTTAAACTAGCTTCTGAAAGCTCAACCTCCGGGGAGTTTGTTTGGCAGAGATATAGAACACACTTTTCCAAGCCTGTTGGAAGGCATTTGCAGTTTCATTTCGCGTCTAATTTCCCAAACCAAACTGCTTGCAGCTCTAACTCCCTTCTAACTACCACTTCTTCGGTTCAGTGAGATATGCTGGATTCTAAACGGAGAAGCTTCTCTGACGCTTTTTCACAGAGATTTTGAAACTGAAATCTCCCATGCCGTTTCCACCATAGGCAGCAATGGGCTTCCCCATAGAACTTGCCAACCTGAATTCCTACAGGCTAGATGTGAGAGGCACATTCTGCTGCTTCCTCCCTTAGAGTTAAACTAGCTTCTGAAAGCTCAAACTCCGGGGAGTTTGTTTGGTAGAGATATAGAACACACTTTTCCAAGCCTGTTGGAAGGCATTTGCAGTTTCATTTCGCGTCTAATTTCCCAAACCAAACTGCTTGCAGCTCTAACTGCCTTCTAACTACCACTTCTTCGGTTCAGTAAGATATGCTGGATTCTAAACGGAGAAGCTTCTCTGACGCTTTTTCACAGAGATTTTGAAACTGAAATCTCCCATGCTGTTTCCACCATAGCCAGCAATGGGCTTCCCCATAGAACTTGCCAACCTGAATTCCTACAGGCTAGATGTGAGAGGCACATTCTGCTGCTTCCTCCCTTAGAGTTAAACTTGCTTCTGAAAGCTCAACCTCCGGGGAGTTTGTTTGGCAGAGATATAGAACACACTTTCCCAAGCCTGTTGGAAGGCATTTGCAGTTTCATTTCGCGTCTAATTTCCCAAACCAAACTGCTTGCAGCTCTAACTCCCTTCTAACTACCACTTCTTCGGTTCAGTGAGATATGCTGGATTCTAAACGGAGAAGCTTCTCTGACGCTTTTTCACAGAGATTTTGAAACTGAAATCTCCCATGCCGTTTCCACCATAGGCAGCAATGGGCTTCCCCATAGAACTTGCCAACCTGAATTCCTACAGGCTAGATGTGAGAGGCACATTCTGCTGCTTCCTCCCTTAGAGTTAAACTTGCTTCTGAAAGCTCAACCTCCGGGGAGTTTGTTTGGCAGAGATATAGAACACACTTTTCCAAGCCTGTTGGAAGGCATTTGCAGTTTCATTTCGCGTCTAATTTCCCAAACCAAACTGCTTGCAGCTCTAACTCCCTTCTAACTACCACTTCTTCGGTTCAGTGAGATATGCTGGATTAAAAACGGAGAAGCTTCTCTGACGCTTTTTCACAGAGATTTTGAAACTGAAATCTCCCATGCCGTTTCCACCATAGGCAGCAATGGGCTTCCCCATAGAACTTGCCAACCTGAATTCCTACAGGCTAGATGTGAGAGGCACATTCTGCTGCTTCCTCCCTTAGAGTTAAACTTGCTTCTGAAAGCTCAACCTCCGGGGAGTTTGTTTGGCAGAGATATAGAACACACTTTTCCAAGCCTGTTGGAAGGCATTTGCAGTTTCATTTCGCGTCTAATTTCCCAAACCAAACTGCTTGCAGCTCTAACTGCCTTCTAACTACCACTTCTTCGGTTCAGTGAGATATGCTGGATTCTAAACGGAGAAGCTTCTCTGACGCTTTTTCACAGAGATTTTGAAACTGAAATTTCCAAACCCGTTTCCAACGAAGGCGCCAATGGGCTTCCCCATAGAACTTGCCAACCTGAATTCCTACAGGCTAGATGTGAGAGGCACATTCTGCTGCTTCCTCCCTTAGAGTTAAACTTGCTTCTGAAAGCTCAACCTCCGGGGAGTTTGTTTGGCAGAGATATAGAACACACTTTTCCAAGCCTGTTGGAAGGCATTTGCAGTTTCATTTCGCGTCTAATTTCCCAAACCAAACTGCTTGCAGCTCTAACTCCCTTCTAACTACCACTTCTTCGGTTCAGTGAGATATGCTGGATTCTAAACGGAGAAGCTTCTCTGACGCTTTTTCACAGAGATTTTGAAACTGAAATTTCCAAACCCGTTTCCAACGAAGGCGCCAATGGGCTTCCCCATAGAACTTGCCAACCTGAATTCCTACAGGCTAGATGTGAGAGGCACATTCTGCTGCTTCCTCCCTTAGAGTTAAACTAGCTTCTGAAAGCTCAACCTCCGGGGAGTGTGTTTGGCAGAGATATAGAACACACTTTTCCAAGCCTGTTGGAAGGCCTTTGCAGTGTCATTTCGCATCTAATTTCCCAAACCAAACTGCTTGCAGCTCTAACTCCCTTCTAACTACCACTTCTTCGGTTCAGTGAGATATGCTGGATTCTAAACGGAGAAGCTTCTCTGACGCTTTTTCACAGAGATTTTGAAACTGAAATCTCCCATGCCGTTTCCACCATAGGCAGCAATGGGCTTCCCCATAGAACTTGCCAACCTGAATTCCTACAGGCTAGATGTGAGAGGCAAATTCTGCTGCTTCCTTCCTTAGAGTTAAACTAGCTTCTGAAAGCTCAACCTCCGGGGAGTTTGTTTGGCAGAGATATAGAACACACTTTTCCAAGCCTGTTGGAAGGCATTTGCAGTTTCATTTCGCGTCTAATTTCCCAAACCAAACTGCTTGCAGCTCTAACTCCCTTCTAACTACCACTTCTTCTGTTCAGTGAGATATGCTGGATTCTAAACGGAGAAGCTTCTCTGACGCTTTTTCACAGAGATTTTGAAACTGAAATCTCCCATGCCGTTTCCACCATAGGCAGCAATGGGCTTCCCCATAGAACTTGCCAACCTGAATTCCTACAGGCTAGATGTGAGAGGCACATTCTGCTGCTTCCTCCCTTAGAGTTAAACTAGCTTCTGAAAGCTCAACCTCCGGGGAGTTTGTTTGGCAGAGATATAGAACACACTTTTCCAAGCCTGTTGGAAGGCATTTGCAGTTTCATTTCGCGTCTAATTTCCCAAACCAAACTGCTTGCAGCTCTAACTCCCTTCTAACTACCACTTCTTCGGTTCAGTGAGATATGCTGGATTCTAAACGGAGAAGCTTCTCTGACGCTTTTTCACAGAGATTTTGAAACTGAAATTTCCAAACCCGTTTCCAACGAAGGCGCCAATGGGCTTCCCCATAGAACTTGCCAACCTGAATTCCTACAGGCTAGATGTGAGAGGCACATTCTGCTGCTTCCTCCCTTAGAGTTAAACTAGCTTCTGAAAGCTCAACCTCCGGGGAGTTTGTTTGGCAGAGATATAGAACACATTTTTCCAAGCCTGTTGGAAGGCCTTTGCAGTGTCATTTCGCATCTAATTTCCCAAACCAAACTGCTTGCAGCTCTAACTCCCTTCTAACTACCACTTCTTCGGTTCAGTGAGATATGCTGGATTAAAAACGGAGAAGCTTCTCTGACGCTTTTTCACAGAGATTTTGAAACTGAAATCTCCCATGCCGTTTCCACCATAGGCAGCAATGGGCTTCCCCATAGAACTTGCCAACCTGAATTCCTACAGGCTAGATGTGAGAGGCACATTCTGCTGCTTCCTCCCTTAGAGTTAAACTTGCTTCTGAAAGCTCAACCTCCGGGGAGTTTGTTTGGCAGAGATATAGAACACACTTTTCCAAGCCTGTTGGAAGGCATTTGCAGTTTCATTTCGCGTCTAATTTCCCAAACCAAACTGCTTGCAGCTCTAACTCCCTTCTAACTACCACTTCTTCGGTTCAGTGAGATATGCTGGATTCTAAACGGAGAAGCTTCTCTGACGCTTTTTCACAGAGATTTTGAAACTGAAATTTCCAAACCCGTTTCCAACGAAGGCGCCAATGGGCTTCCCCATAGAACTTGCCAACCTGAATTCCTACAGGCTAGATGTGAGAGGCACATTCTGCTGCTTCCTCCCTTAGAGTTAAACTAGCTTCTGAAAGCTCAACCTCCGGGGAGTTTGTTTGGCAGAGATATAGAACACACTTTTCCAAGCCTGTTGGAAGGCATTTGCAGTTTCATTTCGCGTCTAATTTCCCAAACCAAACTGCTTGCAGCTCTAACTGCCTTCTAACTACCACTTCTTCGGTTCAGTGAGATATGCTGGATTCTAAACGGAGAAGCTTCTCTGACGCTTTTTCACAGAGATTTTGAAACTGAAATTTCCAAACCCGTTTCCAACGAAGGCGCCAATGGGCTTCCCCATAGAACTTGCCAACCTGAATTCCTACAGGCTAGATGTGAGAGGCACATTCTGCTGCTTCCTCCCTTAGAGTTAAACTTGCTTCTGAAAGCTCAACCTCCGGGGAGTTTGTTTGGCAGAGATATAGAACACACTTTTCCAAGCCTGTTGGAAGGCATTTGCAGTTTCATTTCGCGTCTAATTTCCCAAACCAAACTGCTTGCAGCTCTAACTCCCTTCTAACTACCACTTCTTCGGTTCAGTGAGATATGCTGGATTCTAAACGGAGAAGCTTCTCTGACGCTTTTTCACAGAGATTTTGAAACTGAAATTTCCAAACCCGTTTCCAACGAAGGCGCCAATGGGCTTCCCCATAGAACTTGCCAACCTGAATTCCTACAGGCTAGATGTGAGAGGCACATTCTGCTGCTTCCTCCCTTAGAGTTAAACTAGCTTCTGAAAGCTCAACCTCCGGGGAGTTTGTTTGGCAGAGATATAGAACACACTTTTCCAAGCCTGTTGGAAGGCCTTTGCAGTGTCATTTCGCATCTAATTTCCCAAACCAAACTGCTTGCACCTCTAACTCCCTTCTAACTACCACTTCTTCGGTTCAGTGAGATATGCTGGATTCTAAACGGAGAAGCTTCTCTGACGCTTTTTCACAGAGATTTTGAAACTGAAATCTCCCATGCCGTTTCCACCATAGGCAGCAATGGGCTTCCCCACAGAACTTGCCAACCTGAATTCCTACAGGCTAGATGTGAGAGGCACATTCTGCTGCTTCCTCCCTTAGAGTTAAACTTGCTTCTGAAAGCTCAACCTCCGGGGAGTTTGTTTGGCAGAGATATAGAACACACTTTTCCAAGCCTGTTGGATGGCCTTTGCAGTGTCATTTCGCATCTAATTTCCCAAACCAAACTGCTTGCAGCTCTAACTCCCTTCTAACTACCACTTCTTCGGTTCAGTGAGATATGCTGGATTCTAAACGGAGAAGCTTCTCTGACGCTTTTTCACAGAGATTTTGAAACTGAAATCTCCCATGCCGTTTCCACCATAGGCAGCAAGGGGCTTCCCCATAGAACTTGCCAACCTGAATTCCTACAGGCTAGATGTGAGAGGCAAATTCTGCTGCTTCCTTCCTTAGAGTTAAACTAGCTTCTGAAAGCTCAACCTCCGGGGAGTTTGTTTGGCAGAGATATAGAACACACTTTTCCAAGCCTGTTGGAAGGCATTTGCAGTTTCATTTCGCGTCTAATTTCCCAAACCAAACTGCTTGCAGCTCTAACTCCCTTCTAACTACCACTTCTTCGGTTCAGTGAGATATGCTGGATTCTAAACGGAGAAGCTTCTCTGACGCTTTTTCACAGAGATTTTGAAACTGAAATCTCCCATGCCGTTTCCACCATAGGCAGCAATGGGCTTCCCCATAGAACTTGCCAACCTGAATTCCTACAGGCTAGATGTGAGAGGCACATTCTGCTGCTTCCTCCCTTAGAGTTAAACTAGCTTCTGAAAGCTCAACCTCCGGGGAGTTTGTTTGGCAGAGATATAGAACACACTTTTCCAAGCCTGTTGGAAGGCATTTGCAGTTTCATTTCGCGTCTAATTTCCCAAACCAAACTGCTTGCAGCTCTAACTCCCTTCTAACTACCACTTCTTCGGTTCAGTGAGATATGCTGGATTCTAAACGGAGAAGCTTCTCTGACGCTTTTTCACAGAGATTTTGAAACTGAAATTTCCAAACCCGTTTCCAACGAAGGCACCAATGAGCTTCCCCATAGAACTTGCCAACCTGAATTCCTACAGGCTAGATGTGAGAGGCACATTCTGCTGCTTCCTCCCTTAGAGTTAAACTAGCTTCTGAAAGCTCAACCTCCGGGGAGTTTGTTTGGCAGAGATATAGAACACACTTTTCCAAGCCTGTTGGAAGGCATTTGCAGTTTCATTTTGCGTCTAATTTCCCAAACCAAACTGCTTGCAGCTCTAACTCCCTTCTAACTACCACTTCTTCGGTTCAGTGAGATATGCTTGATTCTAAACGGAGAAGCTTCTCTGACGCTTTTTCACAGAGATTTTGAAACTGAAATCTCCCATGCCGTTTCCACCATAGGCAGCAATGGGCTTCCCCATAGAACTTGCCAACCTGAATTCCTACAGGCTAGATGTGAGAGGCACTTTCTGCTGCTTCCTCCCTAACAGTTAAGCTTGCTTCTGAAAGCTCAACGTCCGGGGACTCTGTTTGGCACAGATATAGAACACACTTTTCCAAGCCTGTCGGAAGGCCTTTGCAGTGTCATTTTGCATCTAATTTCCCAAACCAAACTGCTTGCAGCTCTAACTCCCTTCTAACTACCACTTCTTCGGTTCAGTGAGATATGCTGGATTCTAAACGGAGAAGCTTCTCTGACGCTTTTTCACAGAGATTTTGAAACTGAAATCTCCCATGCCGTTTCCACCATAGGCAGCAATGGGCTTCCCCATAGAACTTGCCAACCTGAATTCCTAAAGGCTAGATGTGAGAGGCACATTCTGCTGCTTCCTCCCTTAGAGTTAAACTAGCTTCTGAAAGCTCAACCTCCGGGGAGTTTGTTTGGCAGAGATATAGAACACACTTTTCCAAGCCTGTTGGAAGGCATTTGCAGTTTCATTTCGCGTCTAATTTCCCAAACCAAACTGCTTGCAGCTCTAACTCCCTTCTAACTACCACTTCTTCGGTTCAGTGAGATATGCTGGATTCTAAACGGAGAAGCTTCTCTGACGCTTTTTCACAGAGATTTTGAAACTGAAATCTCCCATGCCGTTTCCACCATAGGCAGCAATGGGCTTCCCCATAGAACTTGCCAACCTGAATTCCTACAGGCTAGATGTGAGAGGCACATTCTGCTGCTTCCTCCCTTAGAGTTAAACTAGCTTCTGAAAGCTCAAACTCCGGGGAGTTTGTTTGGTAGAGATATAGAACACACTTTTCCAAGCCTGTTGGAAGGCATTTGCAGTTTCATTTCGCGTCTAATTTCCCAAACCAAACTGCTTGCAGCTCTAACTGCCTTCTAACTACCACTTCTTCGGTTCAGTGAGATATGCTGGATTCTAAACGGAGAAGCTTCTCTGACGCTTTTTCACAGAGATTTTGAAACTGAAATCTCCCATGCTGTTTCCACCATAGCCAGCAATGGGCTTCCCCATAGAACTTGCCAACCTGAATTCCTACAGGCTAGATGTGAGAGGCACATTCTGCTGCTTCCTCCCTTAGAGTTAAACTTGCTTCTGAAAGCTCAACCTCCGGGGAGTTTGTTTGGCAGAGATATAGAACACACTTTTCCAAGCCTGTTGGAAGGCATTTGCAGTTTCATTTCGCGTCTAATTTCCCAAACCAAACTGCTTGCAGCTCTAACTCCCTTCTAACTACCACTTCTTCGGTTCAGTGAGATATGCTGGATTCTAAACGGAGAAGCTTCTCTGACGCTTTTTCACAGAGATTTTGAAACTGAAATCTCCCATGCCGTTTCCACCATAGGCAGCAATGGGCTTCCCCATAGAACTTGCCAACCTGAATTCCTACAGGCTAGATGTGAGAGGCACATTCTGCTGCTTCCTCCCTTAGAGTTAAACTTGCTTCTGAAAGCTCAACCTCCGGGGAGTTTGTTTGGCAGAGATATAGAACACACTTTTCCAAGCCTGTTGGAAGGCATTTGCAGTTTCATTTCGCGTCTAATTTCCCAAACCAAACTGCTTGCAGCTCTAACTCCCTTCTAACTACCACTTCTTCGGTTCAGTGAGATATGCTGGATTCTAAACGGAGAAGCTTCTCTGACGCTTTTTCACAGAGATTTTGAAACTGAAATTTCCAAACCCGTTTCCAACGAAGGCGCCAATGGGCTTCCCCATAGAACTTGCCAACCTGAATTCCTACAGGCTAGATGTGAGAGGCACATTCTGCTGCTTCCTCCCTTAGAGTTAAACTAGCTTCTGAAAGCTCAACCTCCGGGGAGTTTGTTTGGCAGAGATATAGAACACATTTTTCCAAGCCTGTTGGAAGGCCTTTGCAGTGTCATTTCGCATCTAATTTCCCAAACCAAACTGCTTGCAGCTCTAACTCCCTTCTAACTACCACTTCTTCGGTTCAGTGAGATATGCTGGATTAAAAACGGAGAAGCTTCTCTGACGCTTTTTCACAGAGATTTTGAAACTGAAATCTCCCATGCCGTTTCCACCATAGGCAGCAATGGGCTTCCCCATAGAACTTGCCAACCTGAATTCCTACAGGCTAGATGTGAGAGGCACATTCTGCTGCTTCCTCCCTTAGAGTTAAACTTGCTTCTGAAAGCTCAACCTCCGGGGAGTTTGTTTGGCAGAGATATAGAACACACTTTTCCAAGCCTGTTGGAAGGCATTTGCAGTTTCATTTCGCGTCTAATTTCCCAAACCAAACTGCTTGCAGCTCTAACTCCCTTCTAACTACCACTTCTTCGGTTCAGTGAGATATGCTGGATTCTAAACGGAGAAGCTTCTCTGACGCTTTTTCACAGAGATTTTGAAACTGAAATTTCCAAACCCGTTTCCAACGAAGGCGCCAATGGGCTTCCCCATAGAACTTGCCAACCTGAATTCCTACAGGCTAGATGTGAGAGGCACATTCTGCTGCTTCCTCCCTTAGAGTTAAACTAGCTTCTGAAAGCTCAACCTCCGGGGAGTTTGTTTGGCAGAGATATAGAACACACTTTTCCAAGCCTGTTGGAAGGCATTTGCAGTTTCATTTCGCGTCTAATTTCCCAAACCAAACTGCTTGCAGCTCTAACTGCCTTCTAACTACCACTTCTTCGGTTCAGTGAGATATGCTGGATTCTAAACGGAGAAGCTTCTCTGACGCTTTTTCACAGAGATTTTGAAACTGAAATTTCCAAACCCGTTTCCAACGAAGGCGCCAATGGGCTTCCCCATAGAACTTGCGAACCTGAATTCCTACAGGCTAGATGTGAGAGGCACATTCTGCTGCTTCCTCCCTTAGAGTTAAACTTGCTTCTGAAAGCTCAACCTCCGGGGAGTTTGTTTGGCAGAGATATAGAACACACTTTTCCAAGCCTGTTGGAAGGCATTTGCAGTTTCATTTCGCGTCTAATTTCCCAAACCAAACTGCTTGCAGCTCTAACTCCCTTCTAACTACCACTTCTTCGGTTCAGTGAGATATGCTGGATTCTAAACGGAGAAGCTTCTCTGACGCTTTTTCACAGAGATTTTGAAACTGAAATTTCCAAACCCGTTTCCAACGAAGGCGCCAATGGGCTTCCCCATAGAACTTGCGAACCTGAATTCCTACAGGCTAGATGTGAGAGGCACATTCTGCTGCTTCCTCCCTTAGAGTTAAACTTGCTTCTGAAAGCTCAACCTCCGGGGAGTTTGTTTGGCAGAGATATAGAACACACTTTTCCAAGCCTGTTGGAAGGCATTTGCAGTTTCATTTCGCGTCTAATTTCCCAAACCAAACTGCTTGCAGCTCTAACTCCCTTCTAACTACCACTTCTTCGGTTCAGTGAGATATGCTGGATTCTAAACGGAGAAGCTTCTCTGACGCTTTTTCACAGAGATTTTGAAACTGAAATTTCCAAACCCGTTTCCAACGAAGGCGCCAATGGGCTTCCCCATAGAACTTGCGAACCTGAATTCCTACAGGCTAGATGTGAGAGGCACATTCTGCTGCTTCCTCCCTTAGAGTTAAACTTGCTTCTGAAAGCTCAACCTCCGGGGAGTTTGTTTGGCAGAGATATAGAACACACTTTTCCAAGCCTGTTGGAAGGCATTTGCAGTTTCATTTCGCGTCTAATTTCCCAAACCAAACTGCTTGCAGCTCTAACTCCCTTCTAACTACCACTTCTTCGGTTCAGTGAGATATGCTGGATTCTAAACGGAGAAGCTTCTCTGACGCTTTTTCACAGAGATTTTGAAACTGAAATTTCCAAACCCGTTTCCAACGAAGGCGCCAATGGGCTTCCCCATAGAACTTGCCAACCTGAATTCCTACAGGCTAGATGTGAGAGGCACATTCTGCTGCTTCCTCCCTTAGAGTTAAACTAGCTTCTGAAAGCTCAACCTCCGGGGAGTTTGTTTGGCAGAGATATAGAACACACTTTTCCAAGCCTGTTGGAAGGCCTTTGCAGTGTCATTTCGCATCTAATTTCCCAAACCAAACTGCTTGCAGCTCTAACTCCCTTCTAACTACCACTTCTTCGGTTCAGTGAGATATGCTGGATTCTAAACGGAGAAGCTTCTCTGACGCTTTTTCACAGAGATTTTGAAACTGAAATCTCCCATGCCGTTTCCACCATAGGCAGCAATGGGCTTCCCCACAGAACTTGCCAACCTGAATTCCTACAGGCTAGATGTGAGAGGCACATTCTGCTGCTTCCTCCCTTAGAGTTAAACTTGCTTCTGAAAGCTCAACCTCCGGGGAGTTTGTTTGGCAGAGATATAGAACACACTTTTCCAAGCCTGTTGGAAGGCATTTGCAGTTTCATTTCGCGTCTAATTTCCCAAACCAAACTGCTTGCAGCTCTAACTCCCTTCTAACTACCACTTCTTCGGTTCAGTGAGATATGCTGGATTCTAAACGGAGAAGCTTCTCTGACGCTTTTTCACAGAGATTTTGAAACTGAAATCTCCCATGCCGTTTCCACCATAGGCAGCAATGGGCTTCCCCATAGAACTTGCCAACCTGAATTCCTACAGGCTAGATGTGAGAGGCACATTCTGCTGCTTCCTCCCTTAGAGTTAAACTAGCTTCTGAAAGCTCAACCTCCGGGGAGTTTGTTTGGCAGAGATATAGAACACACTTTTCCAAGCCTGTTGGAAGGCCTTTGCAGTGTCATTTCGCATCTAATTTCCCAAACCAAACTGCTTGCAGCTCTAACTCCCTTCTAACTACCACTTCTTCGGTTCAGTGAGATATGCTGGATTCTAAACGGAGAAGCTTCTCTGACGCTTTTTCACAGAGATTTTGAAACTGAAATTTCCAAACCCGTTTCCAACGAAGGCACCAATGAGCTTCCCCATAGAACTTGCCAACCTGAATTCCTACAGGCTAGATGTGAGAGGCACATTCTGCTGCTTCCTCCCTTAGAGTTAAACTAGCTTCTGAAAGCTCAACCTCCGGGGAGTTTGTTTGGCAGAGATATAGAACACACTTTTCCAAGCCTGTTGGAAGGCATTTGCAGTTTCATTTTGCGTCTAATTTCCCAAACCAAACTGCTTGCAGCTCTAACTCCCTTCTAACTACCACTTCTTCGGTTCAGTGAGATATGCTTGATTCTAAACGGAGAAGCTTCTCTGACGCTTTTTCACAGAGATTTTGAAACTGAAATCTCCCATGCCGTTTCCACCATAGGCAGCAATGGGCTTCCCCATAGAACTTGCCAACCTGAATTCCTACAGGCTAGATGTGAGAGGCACTTTCTGCTGCTTCCTCCCTAACAGTTAAGCTTGCTTCTGAAAGCTCAACGTCCGGGGACTCTGTTTGGCACAGATATAGAACACACTTTTCCAAGCCTGTCGGAAGGCCTTTGCAGTGTCATTTTGCATCTAATTTCCCAAACCAAACTGCTTGCAGCTCTAACTCCCTTCTAACTACCACTTCTTCGGTTCAGTGAGATATGCTGGATTCTAAATGGAGAAGCTTCTCTGAAGCTTTTTCACAGAGATTTTGAAACTGAAATCTCCCATGCCGTTTCCACCATAGGCAGCAATGGGCTTCCCCATAGAACTTGCCAACCTGAATTCCTAAAGGCTAGATGTGAGAGGCACATTCTGCTGCTTCCTCCCTTAGAGTTAAACTAGCTTCTGAAAGCTCAACCTCCGGGGAGTTTGTTTGGCAGAGATATAGAACACACTTTTCCAAGCCTGTTGGAAGGCATTTGCAGTTTCATTTCGCGTCTAATTTCCCAAACCAAACTGCTTGCAGCTCTAACTCCCTTCTAACTACCACTTCTTCGGTTCAGTGAGATATGCTGGATTCTAAACGGAGAAGCTTCTCTGACGCTTTTTCACAGAGATTTTGAAACTGAAATCTCCCATGCTGTTTCCACCATAGCCAGCAATGGGCTTCCCCATAGAACTTGCCAACCTGAATTCCTACAGGCTAGATGTGAGAGGCACATTCTGCTGCTTCCTCCCTTAGAGTTAAACTTGCTTCTGAAAGCTCAACCTCCGGGGAGTTTGTTTGGCAGAGATATAGAACACACTTTTCCAAGCCTGTTGGAAGGCATTTGCAGTTTCATTTCGCGTCTAATTTCCCAAACCAAACTGCTTGCAGCTCTAACTCCCTTCTAACTACCACTTCTTCGGTTCAGTGAGATATGCTGGATTCTAAACGGAGAAGCTTCTCTGACGCTTTTTCACAGAGATTTTGAAACTGAAATCTCCCATGCCGTTTCCACCATAGGCAGCAATGGGCTTCCCCATAGAACTTGCCAACCTGAATTCCTACAGGCTAGATGTGAGAGGCACATTCTGCTGCTTCCTCCCTTAGAGTTAAACTTGCTTCTGAAAGCTCAACCTCCGGGGAGTTTGTTTGGCAGAGATATAGAACACACTTTTCCAAGCCTGTTGGAAGGCATTTGCAGTTTCATTTCGCGTCTAATTTCCCAAACCAAACTGCTTGCAGCTCTAACTGCCTTCTAACTACCACTTCTTCGGTTCAGTGAGATATGCTGGATTCTAAACGGAGAAGCTTCTCTGACGCTTTTTCACAGAGATTTTGAAACTGAAATTTCCAAACCCGTTTCCAACGAAAGCGCCAATGGGCTTCCCCATAGAACTTGCCAACCTGAATTCCTACAGGCTAGATGTGAGAGGCACATTCTGCTGCTTCCTCCCTTAGAGTTAAACTTGCTTCTGAAAGCTCAACCTCCGGGGAGTTTGTTTGGCAGAGATATAGAACACACTTTTCCAAGCCTGTTGGAAGGCATTTGCAGTTTCATTTCGCGTCTAATTTCCCAAACCAAACTGCTTGCAGCTCTAACTCCCTTCTAACTACCACTTCTTCGGTTCAGTGAGATATGCTGGATTCTAAACGGAGAAGCTTCTCTGACGCTTTTTCACAGAGATTTTGAAACTGAAATTTCCAAACCCGTTTCCAACGAAGGCGCCAATGGGCTTCCCCATAGAACTTGCCAACCTGAATTCCTACAGGCTAGATGTGAGAGGCACATTCTGCTGCTTCCTCCCTTAGAGTTAAACTAGCTTCTGAAAGCTCAACCTCCGGGGAGTTTGTTTGGCAGAGATATAGAACACATTTTTCCAAGCCTGTTGGAAGGCCTTTGCAGTGTCATTTCGCATCTAATTTCCCAAACCAAACTGCTTGCAGCTCTAACTCCCTTCTAACTACCACTTCTTCGGTTCAGTGAGATATGCTGGATTAAAAACGGAGAAGCTTCTCTGACGCTTTTTCACAGAGATTTTGAAACTGAAATCTCCCATGCCGTTTCCACCATAGGCAGCAATGGGCTTCCCCATAGAACTTGCCAACCTGAATTCCTACAGGCTAGATGTGAGAGGCACATTCTGCTGCTTCCTCCCTTAGAGTTAAACTTGCTTCTGAAAGCTCAACCTCCGGGGAGTTTGTTTGGCAGAGATATAGAACACACTTTTCCAAGCCTGTTGGAAGGCATTTGCAGTTTCATTTCGCGTCTAATTTCCCAAACCAAACTGCTTGCAGCTCTAACTCCCTTCTAACTACCACTTCTTCGGTTCAGTGAGATATGCTGGATTCTAAACGGAGAAGCTTCTCTGACGCTTTTTCACAGAGATTTTGAAACTGAAATTTCCAAACCCGTTTCCAACGAAGGCGCCAATGGGCTTCCCCATAGAACTTGCCAACCTGAATTCCTACAGGCTAGATGTGAGAGGCACATTCTGCTGCTTCCTCCCTTAGAGTTAAACTAGCTTCTGAAAGCTCAACCTCCGGGGAGTTTGTTTGGCAGAGATATAGAACACACTTTTCCAAGCCTGTTGGAAGGCATTTGCAGTTTCATTTCGCGTCTAATTTCCCAAACCAAACTGCTTGCAGCTCTAACTGCCTTCTAACTACCACTTCTTCGGTTCAGTGAGATATGCTGGATTCTAAACGGAGAAGCTTCTCTGACGCTTTTTCACAGAGATTTTGAAACTGAAATTTCCAAACCCGTTTCCAACGAAGGCGCCAATGGGCTTCCCCATAGAACTTGCGAACCTGAATTCCTACAGGCTAGATGTGAGAGGCACATTCTGCTGCTTCCTCCCTTAGAGTTAAACTTGCTTCTGAAAGCTCAACCTCCGGGGAGTTTGTTTGGCAGAGATATAGAACACACTTTTCCAAGCCTGTTGGAAGGCATTTGCAGTTTCATTTCGCGTCTAATTTCCCAAACCAAACTGCTTGCAGCTCTAACTCCCTTCTAACTACCACTTCTTCGGTTCAGTGAGATATGCTGGATTCTAAACGGAGAAGCTTCTCTGACGCTTTTTCACAGAGATTTTGAAACTGAAATTTCCAAACCCGTTTCCAACGAAGGCGCCAATGGGCTTCCCCATAGAACTTGCGAACCTGAATTCCTACAGGCTAGATGTGAGAGGCACATTCTGCTGCTTCCTCCCTTAGAGTTAAACTTGCTTCTGAAAGCTCAACCTCCGGGGAGTTTGTTTGGCAGAGATATAGAACACACTTTTCCAAGCCTGTTGGAAGGCATTTGCAGTTTCATTTCGCGTCTAATTTCCCAAACCAAACTGCTTGCAGCTCTAACTCCCTTCTAACTACCACTTCTTCGGTTCAGTGAGATATGCTGGATTCTAAACGGAGAAGCTTCTCTGACGCTTTTTCACAGAGATTTTGAAACTGAAATTTCCAAACCCGTTTCCAACGAAGGCGCCAATGGGCTTCCCCATAGAACTTGCGAACCTGAATTCCTACAGGCTAGATGTGAGAGGCACATTCTGCTGCTTCCTCCCTTAGAGTTAAACTTGCTTCTGAAAGCTCAACCTCCGGGGAGTTTGTTTGGCAGAGATATAGAACACACTTTTCCAAGCCTGTTGGAAGGCATTTGCAGTTTCATTTCGCGTCTAATTTCCCAAACCAAACTGCTTGCAGCTCTAACTCCCTTCTAACTACCACTTCTTCGGTTCAGTGAGATATGCTGGATTCTAAACGGAGAAGCTTCTCTGACGCTTTTTCACAGAGATTTTGAAACTGAAATTTCCAAACCCGTTTCCAACGAAGGCGCCAATGGGCTTCCCCATAGAACTTGCCAACCTGAATTCCTACAGGCTAGATGTGAGAGGCACATTCTGCTGCTTCCTCCCTTAGAGTTAAACTAGCTTCTGAAAGCTCAACCTCCGGGGAGTTTGTTTGGCAGAGATATAGAACACACTTTTCCAAGCCTGTTGGAAGGCCTTTGCAGTGTCATTTCGCATCTAATTTCCCAAACCAAACTGCTTGCAGCTCTAACTCCCTTCTAACTACCACTTCTTCGGTTCAGTGAGATATGCTGGATTCTAAACGGAGAAGCTTCTCTGACGCTTTTTCACAGAGATTTTGAAACTGAAATCTCCCATGCCGTTTCCACCATAGGCAGCAATGGGCTTCCCCACAGAACTTGCCAACCTGAATTCCTACAGGCTAGATGTGAGAGGCACATTCTGCTGCTTCCTCCCTTAGAGTTAAACTTGCTTCTGAAAGCTCAACCTCCGGGGAGTTTGTTTGGCAGAGATATAGAACACACTTTTCCAAGCCTGTTGGAAGGCATTTGCAGTTTCATTTCGCGTCTAATTTCCCAAACCAAACTGCTTGCAGCTCTAACTCCCTTCTAACTACCACTTCTTCGGTTCAGTGAGATATGCTGGATTCTAAACGGAGAAGCTTCTCTGACGCTTTTTCACAGAGATTTTGAAACTGAAATCTCCCATGCCGTTTCCACCATAGGCAGCAATGGGCTTCCCCATAGAACTTGCCAACCTGAATTCCTACAGGCTAGATGTGAGAGGCACATTCTGCTGCTTCCTCCCTTAGAGTTAAACTAGCTTCTGAAAGCTCAACCTCCGGGGAGTTTGTTTGGCAGAGATATAGAACACACTTTTCCAAGCCTGTTGGAAGGCCTTTGCAGTGTCATTTCGCATCTAATTTCCCAAACCAAACTGCTTGCAGCTCTAACTCCCTTCTAACTACCACTTCTTCGGTTCAGTGAGATATGCTGGATTCTAAACGGAGAAGCTTCTCTGACGCTTTTTCACAGAGATTTTGAAACTGAAATTTCCAAACCCGTTTCCAACGAAGGCACCAATGAGCTTCCCCATAGAACTTGCCAACCTGAATTCCTACAGGCTAGATGTGAGAGGCACATTCTGCTGCTTCCTCCCTTAGAGTTAAACTAGCTTCTGAAAGCTCAACCTCCGGGGAGTTTGTTTGGCAGAGATATAGAACACACTTTTCCAAGCCTGTTGGAAGGCATTTGCAGTTTCATTTTGCGTCTAATTTCCCAAACCAAACTGCTTGCAGCTCTAACTCCCTTCTAACTACCACTTCTTCGGTTCAGTGAGATATGCTTGATTCTAAACGGAGAAGCTTCTCTGACGCTTTTTCACAGAGATTTTGAAACTGAAATCTCCCATGCCGTTTCCACCATAGGCAGCAATGGGCTTCCCCATAGAACTTGCCAACCTGAATTCCTACAGGCTAGATGTGAGAGGCACTTTCTGCTGCTTCCTCCCTAACAGTTAAGCTTGCTTCTGAAAGCTCAACGTCCGGGGACTCTGTTTGGCACAGATATAGAACACACTTTTCCAAGCCTGTCGGAAGGCCTTTGCAGTGTCATTTTGCATCTAATTTCCCAAACCAAACTGCTTGCAGCTCTAACTCCCTTCTAACTACCACTTCTTCGGTTCAGTGAGATATGCTGGATTCTAAATGGAGAAGCTTCTCTGAAGCTTTTTCACAGAGATTTTGAAACTGAAATCTCCCATGCCGTTTCCACCATAGGCAGCAATGGGCTTCCCCATAGAACTTGCCAACCTGAATTCCTAAAGGCTAGATGTGAGAGGCACATTCTGCTGCTTCCTCCCTTAGAGTTAAACTAGCTTCTGAAAGCTCAACCTCCGGGGAGTTTGTTTGGCAGAGATATAGAACACACTTTTCCAAGCCTGTTGGAAGGCATTTGCAGTTTCATTTCGCGTCTAATTTCCCAAACCAAACTGCTTGCAGCTCTAACTCCCTTCTAACTACCACTTCTTCGGTTCAGTGAGATATGCTGGATTCTAAACGGAGAAGCTTCTCTGACGCTTTTTCACAGAGATTTTGAAACTGAAATCTCCCATGCTGTTTCCACCATAGCCAGCAATGGGCTTCCCCATAGAACTTGCCAACCTGAATTCCTACAGGCTAGATGTGAGAGGCACATTCTGCTGCTTCCTCCCTTAGAGTTAAACTTGCTTCTGAAAGCTCAACCTCCGGGGAGTTTGTTTGGCAGAGATATAGAACACACTTTTCCAAGCCTGTTGGAAGGCATTTGCAGTTTCATTTCGCGTCTAATTTCCCAAACCAAACTGCTTGCAGCTCTAACTCCCTTCTAACTACCACTTCTTCGGTTCAGTGAGATATGCTGGATTCTAAACGGAGAAGCTTCTCTGACGCTTTTTCACAGAGATTTTGAAACTGAAATCTCCCATGCCGTTTCCACCATAGGCAGCAATGGGCTTCCCCATAGAACTTGCCAACCTGAATTCCTACAGGCTAGATGTGAGAGGCACATTCTGCTGCTTCCTCCCTTAGAGTTAAACTTGCTTCTGAAAGCTCAACCTCCGGGGAGTTTGTTTGGCAGAGATATAGAACACACTTTTCCAAGCCTGTTGGAAGGCATTTGCAGTTTCATTTCGCGTCTAATTTCCCAAACCAAACTGCTTGCAGCTCTAACTGCCTTCTAACTACCACTTCTTCGGTTCAGTGAGATATGCTGGATTCTAAACGGAGAAGCTTCTCTGACGCTTTTTCACAGAGATTTTGAAACTGAAATTTCCAAACCCGTTTCCAACGAAAGCGCCAATGGGCTTCCCCATAGAACTTGCCAACCTGAATTCCTACAGGCTAGATGTGAGAGGCACATTCTGCTGCTTCCTCCCTTAGAGTTAAACTTGCTTCTGAAAGCTCAACCTCCGGGGAGTTTGTTTGGCAGAGATATAGAACACACTTTTCCAAGCCTGTTGGAAGGCATTTGCAGTTTCATTTCGCGTCTAATTTCCCAAACCAAACTGCTTGCAGCTCTAACTCCCTTCTAACTACCACTTCTTCGGTTCAGTGAGATATGCTGGATTCTAAACGGAGAAGCTTCTCTGACGCTTTTTCACAGAGATTTTGAAACTGAAATTTCCAAACCCGTTTCCAACGAAGGCGCCAATGGGCTTCCCCATAGAACTTGCCAACCTGAATTCCTACAGGCTAGATGTGAGAGGCACATTCTGCTGCTTCCTCCCTTAGAGTTAAACTAGCTTCTGAAAGCTCAACCTCCGGGGAGTTTGTTTGGCAGAGATATAGAACACACTTTTCCAAGCCTGTTGGAAGGCCTTTGCAGTGTCATTTCGCATCTAATTTCCCAAACCAAACTGCTTGCAGCTCTAACTGCCTTCTAACTACCACTTCTTCGGTTCAGTGAGATATGCTGGATTCTAAACGGAGAAGCTTCTCTGACGCTTTTTCACAGAGATTTTGAAACTGAAATCTCCCATGCCGTTTCCACCATAGGCAGCAATGGGCTTCCCCACAGAACTTGCCAACCTGAATTCCTACAGGCTAGATGTGAGAGGCACATTCTGCTGCTTCCTCCCTTAGAGTTAAACTTGCTTCTGAAAGCTCAACCTCCGGGGAGTTTGTTTGGCAGAGATATAGAACACACTTTTCCAAGCCTGTTGGATGGCCTTTGCAGTGTCATTTCGCATCTAATTTCCCAAACCAAACTGCTTGCAGCTCTAACTCCCTTCTAACTACCACTTCTTCGGTTCAGTGAGATATGCTGGATTCTAAACGGAGAAGCTTCTCTGACGCTTTTTCACAGAGATTTTGAAACTGAAATCTCCCATGCCGTTTCCACCATAGGCAGCAATGGGCTTCCCCATAGAACTTGCCAACCTGAATTCCTACAGGCTAGATGTGAGAGGCAAATTCTGCTGCTTCCTTCCTTAGAGTTAAACTAGCTTCTGAAAGCTCAACCTCCGGGGAGTTTGTTTGGCAGAGATATAGAACACACTTTTCCAAGCCTGTTGGAAGGCATTTGCAGTTTCATTTCGCGTCTAATTTCCCAAACCAAACTGCTTGCAGCTCTAACTCCCTTCTAACTACCACTTCTTCGGTTCAGTGAGATATGCTGGATTCTAAACGGAGAAGCTTCTCTGACGCTTTTTCACAGAGATTTTGAAACTGAAATCTCCCATGCCGTTTCCACCATAGGCAGCAATGGGCTTCCCCATAGAACTTGCCAACCTGAATTCCTACAGGCTAGATGTGAGAGGCAAATTCTGCTGCTTGCTTCCTTAGAGTTAAACTAGCTTCTGAAAGCTCAACCTCTGGGGAGTTTGTTTGGCAGAGATATAGAACACACTTTTCCAAGCCTGTTGGAAGGCATTTGCAGTTTCATTTCGCGTCTAATTTCCCAAACCAAACTGCTTGCAGCTCTAACTCCCTTCTAACTACCACTTCTTCGGTTCAGTGAGATATGCTGGATTCTAAACGGAGAAGCTTCTCTGACGCTTTTTCACAGAGATTTTGAAACTGAAATCTCCCATGCCGTTTCCACCATAGGCAGCAATGGGCTTCCCCATAGAACTTGCCAACCTGAATTCCTACAGGCTAGATGTGAGAGGCACATTCTGCTGCTTCCTCCCTTAGAGTTAAACTAGCTTCTGAAAGCTCAACCTCCGGGGAGTTTGTTTGGCAGAGATATAGAACACACTTTTCCAAGCCTGTTGGAAGGCATTTGCAGTTTCATTTCGCGTCTAATTTCCCAAACCAAACTGCTTGCAGCTCTAACTCCCTTCTAACTACCACTTCTTCGGTTCAGTGAGATATGCTGGATTCTAAACGGAGAAGCTTCTCTGACGCTTTTTCACAGAGATTTTGAAACTGAAATTTCCAAACCCGTTTCCAACGAAGGCGCCAATGGGCTTCCCCATAGAACTTGCCAACCTGAATTCCTAAAGGCTAGATGTGAGAGGCACTTTCTGCTGCTTCCTCCCTAACAGTTAAGCTTGCTTCTGAAAGCTCAACGTCCGGGGACTCTGTTTGGCACAGATATAGAACACACTTTTCCAAGCCTGTCGGAAGGCCTTTGCAGTGTCATTTTGCATCTAATTTCCCAAACCAAACTGCTTGCAGCTCTAACTCCCTTCTAACTACCACTTCTTCGGTTCAGTGAGATATGCTGGATTCTAAATGGAGAAGCTTCTCTGACGCTTTTTCACAGAGATTTTGAAACTGAAATCTCCCATGCCGTTTCCACCATAGGCAGCAATGGGCTTCCCCATAGAACTTGCCAACCTGAATTCCTAAAGGCTAGATGTGAGAGGCACATTCTGCTGCTTCCTCCCTTAGAGTTAAACTAGCTTCTGAAAGCTCAACCTCCGGGGAGTTTGTTTGGCAGAGATATAGAACACACTTTTCCAAGCCTGTTGGAAGGCATTTGCAGTTTCATTTCGCGTCTAATTTCCCAAACCAAACTGCTTGCAGCTCTAACTCCCTTCTAACTACCACTTCTTCTGTTCAGTGAGATATGCTGGATTCTAAACGGAGAAGCTTCTCTGACGCTTTTTCACAGAGATTTTGAAACTGAAATCTCCCATGCCGTTTCCACCATAGGCAGCAATGGGCTTCCCCATAGAACTTGCCAACCTGAATTCCTACAGGCTAGATGTGAGAGGCACTTTCTGCTGCTTCCTCCCTAACAGTTAAGCTTGCTTCTGAAAGCTCGACGTCCGGGGACTCTGTTTGGCACAGATATAGAACACACTTTTCCAAGCCTGTCGGAAGGCCTTTGCAGTGTCATTTTGCATCTAATTTCCCAAACCAAACTGCTTGCAGCTCTAACTCCCTTCTAACTACCACTTCTTCGGTTCAGTGAGATATGCTGGATTCTAAACGGAGAAGCTTCTCTGACGCTTTTTCACAGAGATTTTGAAACTGAAATCTCCCATGCCGTTTCCACCATAGGCAGCAATGGGCTTCCCCATAGAACTTGCCAACCTGAATTCCTAAAGGCTAGATGTGAGAGGCACATTCTGCTGCTTCCTCCCTTAGAGTTAAACTAGCTTCTGAAAGCTCAACCTCCGGGGAGTTTGTTTGGCAGAGATATAGAACACACTTTTCCAAGCCTGTTGGAAGGCATTTGCAGTTTCATTTCGCGTCTAATTTCCCAAACCAAACTGCTTGCAGCTCTAACTCCCTTCTAACTACCACTTCTTCGGTTCAGTGAGATATGCTGGATTCTAAACGGAGAAGCTTCTCTGACGCTTTTTCACAGAGATTTTGAAACTGAAATCTCCCATGCCGTTTCCACCATAGGCAGCAATGGGCTTCCCCATAGAACTTGCCAACCTGAATTCCTACAGGCTAGATGTGAGAGGCACATTCTGCTGCTTCCTCCCTTAGAGTTAAACTAGCTTCTGAAAGCTAAAACTCCGGGGAGTTTGTTTGGTAGAGATATAGAACACACTTTTCCAAGCCTGTTGGAAGGCATTTGCAGTTTCATTTCGCGTCTAATTTCCCAAACCAAACTGCTTGCAGCTCTAACTGCCTTCTAACTACCACTTCTTCGGTTCAGTGAGATATGCTGGATTCTAAACGGAGAAGCTTCTCTGACGCTTTTTCACAGAGATTTTGAAACTGAAATCTCCCATGCTGTTTCCACCATAGCCAGCAATGGGCTTCCCCATAGAACTTGCCAACCTGAATTCCTACAGGCTAGATGTGAGAGGCACATTCTGCTGCTTCCTCCCTTAGAGTTAAACTTGCTTCTGAAAGCTCAACCTCCGGGGAGTTTGTTTGGCAGAGATATAGAACACACTTTCCCAAGCCTGTTGGAAGGCATTTGCAGTTTCATTTCGCGTCTAATTTCCCAAACCAAACTGCTTGCAGCTCTAACTCCCTTCTAACTACCACTTCTTCGGTTCAGTGAGATATGCTGGATTCTAAACGGAGAAGCTTCTCTGACGCTTTTTCACAGAGATTTTGAAACTGAAATCTCCCATGCCGTTTCCACCATAGGCAGCAATGGGCTTCCCCATAGAACTTGCCAACCTGAATTCCTACAGGCTAGATGTGAGAGGCACATTCTGCTGCTTCCTCCCTTAGAGTTAAACTTGCTTCTGAAAGCTCAACCTCCGGGGAGTTTGTTTGGCAGAGATATAGAACACACTTTTCCAAGCCTGTTGGAAGGCATTTGCAGTTTCATTTCGCGTCTAATTTCCCAAACCAAACTGCTTGCAGCTCTAACTCCCTTCTAACTACCACTTCTTCGGTTCAGTGAGATATGCTGGATTCTAAACGGAGAAGCTTCTCTGACGCTTTTTCACAGAGATTTTGAAACTGAAATTTCCAAACCCGTTTCCAACGAAGGCGCCAATGGGCTTCCCCATAGAACTTGCCAACCTGAATTCCTACAGGCTAGATGTGAGAGGCACATTCTGCTGCTTCCTCCCTTAGAGTTAAACTAGCTTCTGAAAGCTCAACCTCCGGGGAGTGTGTTTGGCAGAGATATAGAACACACTTTTCCAAGCCTGTTGGAAGGCCTTTGCAGTGTCATTTCGCATCTAATTTCCCAAACCAAACTGCTTGCAGCTCTAACTCCCTTCTAACTACCACTTCTTCGGTTCAGTGAGATATGCTGGATTCTAAACGGAGAAGCTTCTCTGACGCTTTTTCACAGAGATTTTGAAACTGAAATCTCCCATGCCGTTTCCACCATAGGCAGCAATGGGCTTCCCCACAGAACTTGCCAACCTGAATTCCTACAGGCTAGATGTGAGAGGCACATTCTGCTGCTTCCTCCCTTAGAGTTAAACTTGCTTCTGAAAGCTCAACCTCCGGGGAGTTTGTTTGGCAGAGATATAGAACACACTTTTCCAAGCCTGTTGGAAGGCATTTGCAGTTTCATTTCACGTCTAATTTCCCAAACCAAACTGCTTGCAGCTCTAACTGCCTTCTAACTACCACTTCTTCGGTTCAGTGAGATATGCTGGATTCTAAACGGAGAAGCTTCTCTGACGCTTTTTCACAGAGATTTTGAAACTGAAATCTCCCATGCCGTTTCCACCATAGGCAGCAATGGGCTTCCCCATAGAACTTGCCAACCTGAATTCCTACAGGCTAGATGTGAGAGGCACATTCTGCTGCTTCCTCCCTTAGAGTTAAACTTGCTTCTGAAAGCTCAACCTCCGGGGAGTTTGTTTGGCAGAGATATAGAACACACTTTTCCAAGCCTGTTGGAAGGCATTTGCAGTTTCATTTCGCGTCTAATTTCCCAAACCAAACTGCTTGCAGCTCTAACTGCCTTCTAACTACCACTTCTTCGGTTCAGTGAGATATGCTGGATTCTAAACGGAGAAGCTTCTCTGACGCTTTTTCACAGAGATTTTGAAACTGAAATCTCCCATGCCGTTTCCACCATAGGCAGCAATGGGCTTCCCCATAGAACTTGCCAACCTGAATTCCTACAGGCTAGATGTGAGAGGCACATTCTGCTGCTTCCTCCCTTAGAGTTAAACTTGCTTCTGAAAGCTCAACCTCCGGGGAGTTTGTTTGGCAGAGATATAGAACACACTTTTCCAAGCCTGTTGGAAGGCATTTGCAGTTTCATTTCGCGTCTAATTTCCCAAACCAAACTGCTTGCAGCTCTAACTCCCTTCTAACTACCAATTCTTCGGTTCAGTGAGATATGCTGGATTCTAAACGGAGAAGCTTCTCTGACGCTTTTTCACAGAGATTTTGAAACTGAAATTTCCAAACCCGTTTCCAACGAAGGCGCCAATGGGCTTCCCCATAGAACTTGCCAACCTGAATTCCTACAGGCTAGATGTGAGAGGCACATTCTGCTGCTTCCTCCCTTAGAGTTAAACTAGCTTCTGAAAGCTCAACCTCCGGGGAGTTTGTTTGGCAGAGATATAGAACACACTTTTCCAAGCCTGTTGGAAGGCATTTGCAGTTTCATTTCGCGTCTAATTTCCCAAACCAAACTGCTTGCAGCTCTAACTCCCTTCTAACTACCAATTCTTCGGTTCAGTGAGATATGCTGGATTCTAAACGGAGAAGCTTCTCTGACGCTTTTTCACAGAGATTTTGAAACTGAAATTTCCAAACCCGTTTCCAACGAAGGCGCCAATGGGCTTCCCCATAGAACTTGCCAACCTGAATTCCTACAGGCTAGATGTGAGAGGCACATTCTGCTGCTTCCTCCCTTAGAGTTAAACTAGCTTCTGAAAGCTCAACCTCCGGGGAGTTTGTTTGGCAGAGATATAGAACACACTTTTCCAAGCCTGTTGGAAGGCATTTGCAGTTTCATTTCGCGTCTAATTTCCCAAACCAAACTGCTTGCAGCTCTAACTGCCTTCTAACTACCACTTCTTCGGTTCAGTGAGATATGCTGGATTCTAAACGGAGAAGCTTCTCTGACGCTTTTTCACAGAGATTTTGAAACTCAAATCTCCCATGCCGTTTCCACCATAGGCAGCAATGGGCTTCCCCATAGAACTTGCCAACCTGAATTCCTACAGGCTAGATGTGAGAGGCACATTCTGCTGCTTCCTCCCTAACAGTTAAGCTTGCTTCTGAAAGCTCAACCTCCGGGGACTCTGTTTGGCAGAGATATAGAACACACTTTTCCAAGCCTGTTGGAAGGCCTTTGCAGTGTCATTTCGCATCTAATTTCCCAAACCAAACTGCTTGCAGCTCTAACTCCCTTCTAACTACCACTTCTTCGGTTCAGTGAGATATGCTGGATTCTAAACGGAGAAGCTTCTCTGACGCTTTTTCACAGAGATTTTGAAACTGAAATCTCCCATGCCGTTTCCACCATAGGCAGCAATGGGCTTCCCCATAGAACTTGCCAACCTGAATTCCTACAGGCTAGATGTGAGAGGCACATTCTGCTGCTTCCTCCCTTAGAGTTAAACTTGCTTCTGAAAGCTCAACCTCCGGGGAGTTTGTTTGGCAGAGATATAGAACACACTTTTCCAAGCCTGTTGGAAGGCATTTGCAGTTTCATTTCGCGTCTAATTTCCCAAACCAAACTGCTTGCAGCTCTAACTGCCTTCTAACTACCACTTCTTCGGTTCAGTGAGATATGCTGGATTCTAAACGGAGAAGCTTCTCTGACGCTTTTTCACAGAGATTTTGAAACTGAAATCTCCCATGCCGTTTCCACCATAGGCAGCAATGGGCTTCCCCATAGAACTTGCCAACCTGAATTCCTACAGGCTAGATGTGAGAGGCACATTCTGCTGCTTCCTACCTTAGAGTTAAACTTGCTTCTGAAAGCTCAACCTCCGGGGAGTTTGTTTGGCAGAGATATAGAACACACTTTTCCAAGCCTGTTGGAAGGCATTTGCAGTTTCATTTCGCGTCTAATTTCCCAAACCAAACTGCTTGCAGCTCTAACTCCCTTCTAACTACCAATTCTTCGGTTCAGTGAGATATGCTGGATTCTAAACGGAGAAGCTTCTCTGACGCTTTTTCACAGAGATTTTGAAACTGAAATTTCCAAACCCGTTTCCAACGAAGGCGCCAATGGGCTTCCCCATAGAACTTGCCAACCTGAATTCCTACAGGCTAGATGTGAGAGGCACATTCTGCTGCTTCCTCCCTTAGAGTTAAACTAGCTTCTGAAAGCTCAACCTCCGGGGAGTTTGTTTGGCAGAGATATAGAACACACTTTTCCAAGCCTGTTGGAAGGCATTTGCAGTTTCATTTCGCGTCTAATTTCCCAAACCAAACTGCTTGCAGCTCTAACTCCCTTCTAACTACCACTTCTTCGGTTCAGGGAGATATGCTGGATTCTAAACGGAGAAGCTTCTCTGACGCTTTTTCACAGAGATTTTGAAACTGAAATCTCCCATGCCGTTTCCACCATAGGCAGCAATGGGCTTCCCCATAGAACTTGCCAACCTGAATTCCTACAGGCTAGATGTGAGAGGCACATTCTGCTGCTTCCTCCCTTAGAGTTAAACTTGCTTCTGAAAGCTCAACCTCCGGGGAGTTTGTTTGGCAGAGATATAGAACACACTTTTCCAAGCCTGTTGGAAGGCATTTGCAGTTTCATTTCGCGTCTAATTTCCCAAACCAAACTGCTTGCAGCTCTAACTCCCTTCTAACTACCACTTCTTCGGTTCAGTGAGATATGCTGGATTCTAAACGGAGAAGCTTCTCTGACGCTTTTTCACAGAGATTTTGAAACTGAAATCTCCCATGCCGTTTCCACCATAGGCAGCAATGGGCTTCCCCATAGAACTTGCCAACCTGAATTCCTACAGGCTAGATGTGAGAGGCACATTCTGCTGCTTCCTCCCTTAGAGTTAAACTTGCTTCTGGAAGCTCAACCTCCGGGGAGTTTGTTTGGCAGAGATATAGAACACACTTTTCCAAGCCTGTTGGAAGGCATTTGCAGTTTCATTTCGCGTCTAATTTCCCAAACCAAACTGCTTGCAGCTCTAACTGCCTTCTAACTACCACTTCTTCGGTTCAGTGAGATATGCTGGATTCTAAACGGAGAAGCTTCTCTGACGCTTTTTCACAGAGATTTTGAAACTGAAATTTCCAAACCCGTTTCCAACGAAGGCGCCAATGGGCTTCCCCATAGAACTTGCCAACGTGAATTCCTACAGGCTAGATGTGAGAGGCACATTCTGCTGCTTCCTCCCTTAGAGTTAAACTAGCTTCTGAAAGCTCAACCTCCGGGGAGTTTGTTTGGCAGAGATATAGAACACACTTTTCCAAGCCTGTTGGAAGGCATTTGCAGTTTCATTTCGCGTCTAATTTCCCAAACGAAACTGCTTGCAGCTCTAACTCCCTTCTAACTACCACTTCTTCGGTTCAGGGAGATATGCTGGATTCTAAACGGAGAAGCTTCTCTGACGCTTTTTCACAGAGATTTTGAAACTGAAATCTCCCATGCCGTTTCCATCATAGGCAGCAATGGGCTTCCCCATAGAACTTGCCAACCTGAATTCCTACAGGCTAGATGTGAGAGGCACATTCTGCTGCTTCCTCCCTTAGAGTTAAACTAGCTTCTGAAAGCTCAACCTCCGGGGAGTTTGTTTGGCAGAGATATAGAACACACTTTTCCAAGCCTGTTGGAAGGCCTTTGCAGTGTCATTTCGCATCTAATTTCCCAAACCAAACTGCTTGCAGCTCTAACTCCCTTCTAACTACCACTTCTTCGGTTCAGTGAGATATGCAGGATTCTAAACGGAGAAGCTTCTCTGACGCTTTTTCACAGAGATTTTGAAACTGAAATCTCCCATGCCGTTTCCACCATAGACAGCAATGGGCTTCCCCATAGAACTTGCCAACCTGAATTCCTACAGGCTAGATGTGAGAGGCACATTCTGCTGCTTCCTCCCTTAGAGTTAAACTTGCTTCTGAAAGCTCAACCTCCGGGGAGTTTGTTTGGCAGAGATATAGAACACACTTTTCCAAGCCTGTTGGAAGGCATTTGCAGTTTCATTTCACGTCTAATTTCCCAAACCAAACTGCTTGCAGCTCTAACTGCCTTCTAACTACCACTTCTTCGGTTCAGTGAGATATGCTGGATTCTAAACGGAGAAGCTTCTCTGACGCTTTTTCACAGAGATTTTGAAACTGAAATCTCCCATGCCGTTTCCACCATAGGCAGCAATGGGCTTCCCCATAGAACTTGCCAACCTGAATTCCTACAGGCTAGATGTGAGAGGCACATTCTGCTGCTTCCTCCCTTAGAGTTAAACTTGCTTCTGAAAGCTCAACCTCCGGGGAGTTTGTTTGGCAGAGATATAGAACACACTTTTCCAAGCCTGTTGGAAGGCATTTGCAGTTTCATTTCGCGTCTAATTTCCCAAACCAAACTGCTTGCAGCTCTAACTGCCTTCTAACTACCACTTCTTCGGTTCAGTGAGATATGCTGGATTCTAAACGGAGAAGCTTCTCTGACGCTTTTTCACAGAGATTTTGAAACTGAAATCTCCCATGCCGTTTCCACCATAGGCAGCAATGGGCTTCCCCATAGAACTTGCCAACCTGAATTCCTACAGGCTAGATGTGAGAGGCACATTCTGCTGCTTCCTCCCTTAGAGTTAAACTTGCTTCTGAAAGCTCAACCTCCGGGGAGTTTGTTTGGCAGAGATATAGAACACACTTTTCCAAGCCTGTTGGAAGGCATTTGCAGTTTCATTTCGCGTCTAATTTCCCAAACCAAACTGCTTGCAGCTCTAACTCCCTTCTAACTACCAATTCTTCGGTTCAGTGAGATATGCTGGATTCTAAACGGAGAAGCTTCTCTGACGCTTTTTCACAGAGATTTTGAAACTGAAATTTCCAAACCCGTTTCCAACGAAGGCGCCAATGGGCTTCCCCATAGAACTTGCCAACCTGAATTCCTACAGGCTAGATGTGAGAGGCACATTCTGCTGCTTCCTCCCTTAGAGTTAAACTAGCTTCTGAAAGCTCAACCTCCGGGGAGTTTGTTTGGCAGAGATATAGAACACACTTTTCCAAGCCTGTTGGAAGGCATTTGCAGTTTCATTTCGCGTCTAATTTCCCAAACCAAACTGCTTGCAGCTCTAACTCCCTTCTAACTACCACTTCTTCGGTTCAGGGAGATATGCTGGATTCTAAACGGAGAAGCTTCTCTGACGCTTTTTCACAGAGATTTTGAAACTGAAATCTCCCATGCCGTTTCCACCATAGGCAGCAATGGGCTTCCCCATAGAACTTGCCAACCTGAATTCCTACAGGCTAGATGTGAGAGGCACATTCTGCTGCTTCCTCCCTTAGAGTTAAACTTGCTTCTGAAAGCTCAACCTCCGGGGAGTTTGTTTGGCAGAGATATAGAACACACTTTTCCAAGCCTGTTGGAAGGCATTTGCAGTTTCATTTCGCGTCTAATTTCCCAAACCAAACTGCTTGCAGCTCTAACTCCCTTCTAACTACCACTTCTTCGGTTCAGTGAGATATGCTGGATTCTAAACGGAGAAGCTTCTCTGACGCTTTTTCACAGAGATTTTGAAACTGAAATCTCCCATGCCGTTTCCACCATAGGCAGCAATGGGCTTCCCCATAGAACTTGCCAACCTGAATTCCTACAGGCTAGATGTGAGAGGCACATTCTGCTGCTTCCTCCCTTAGAGTTAAACTTGCTTCTGGAAGCTCAACCTCCGGGGAGTTTGTTTGGCAGAGATATAGAACACACTTTTCCAAGCCTGTTGGAAGGCATTTGCAGTTTCATTTCGCGTCTAATTTCCCAAACCAAACTGCTTGCAGCTCTAACTGCCTTCTAACTACCACTTCTTCGGTTCAGTGAGATATGCTGGATTCTAAACGGAGAAGCTTCTCTGACGCTTTTTCACAGAGATTTTGAAACTGAAATTTCCAAACCCGTTTCCAACGAAGGCGCCAATGGGCTTCCCCATAGAACTTGCCAACCTGAATTCCTACAGGCTAGATGTGAGAGGCACATTCTGCTGCTTCCTCCCTTAGAGTTAAACTAGCTTCTGAAAGCTCAACCTCCGGGGAGTTTGTTTGGCAGAGATATAGAACACACTTTTCCAAGCCTGTTGGAAGGCATTTGCAGTTTCATTTCGCGTCTAATTTCCCAAACCAAACTGCTTGCAGCTCTAACTCCCTTCTAACTACCACTTCTTCGGTTCAGGGAGATATGCTGGATTCTAAACGGAGAAGCTTCTCTGACGCTTTTTCACAGAGATTTTGAAACTGAAATCTCCCATGCCGTTTCCATCATAGGCAGCAATGGGCTTCCCCATAGAACTTGCCAACCTGAATTCCTACAGGCTAGATGTGAGAGGCACATTCTGCTGCTTCCTCCCTAACAGTTAAGCTTGCTTCTGAAAGCTCAACCTCCGGGGACTCTGTTTGGCAGAGATATAGAACACACTTTTCCAAGCCTGTTGGAAGGCCTTTGCAGTGTCATTTCGCATCTAATTTCCCAAACCAAACTGCTTGCAGCTCTAACTCCCTTCTAACTACCACTTCTTCGGTTCAGTGAGATATGCAGGATTCTAAACGGAGAAGCTTCTCTGACGCTTTTTCACAGAGATTTTGAAACTGAAATCTCCCATGCCGTTTCCACCATAGGCAGCAATGGGCTTCCCCATAGAACTTGCCAACCTGAATTCCTACAGGCTAGATGTGAGAGGCACATTCTGCTGCTTCCTCCCTTAGAGTTAAACTTGCTTCTGAAAGCTCAACCTCCGGGGAGTTTGTTTGGCAGAGATACAGAACACACTTTTCCAAGCCTGTTGGAAGGCATTTGCAGTTTCATTTCACGTCTAATTTCCCAAACCAAACTGCTTGCAGCTCTAACTGCCTTCTAACTACCACTTCTTCGGTTCAGTGAGATATGCTGGATTCTAAACGGAGAAGCTTCTCTGACGCTTTTTCACAGAGATTTTGAAACTGAAATCTCCCATGCCGTTTCCACCATAGGCAGCAATGGGCTTCCCCATAGAACTTGCCAACCTGAATTCCTACAGGCTAGATGTGAGAGGCACATTCTGCTGCTTCCTCCCTTAGAGTTAAACTTGCTTCTGAAAGCTCAACCTCCGGGGAGTTTGTTTGGCAGAGATATAGAACACACTTTTCCAAGCCTGTTGGAAGGCATTTGCAGTTTCATTTCGCGTCTAATTTCCCAAACCAAACTGCTTGCAGCTCTAACTCCCTTCTAACTACCACTTCTTCGGTTCAGTGAGATATGCTGGATTCTAAACGGAGAAGCTTCTCTGACGCTTTTTCACAGAGATTTTGAAACTGAAATCTCCCATGCCGTTTCCACCATAGGCAGCAATGGGCTTCCCCATAGAACTTGCCAACCTGAATTCCTACAGGCTAGATGTGAGAGGCACATTCTGCTGCTTCCTCCCTTAGAGTTAAACTTGCTTCTGAAAGCTCAACCTCCGGGGAGTTTGTTTGGCAGAGATATAGAACACACTTTTCCAAGCCTGTTGGAAGGCATTTGCAGTTTCATTTCGCGTCTAATTTCCCAAACCAAACTGCTTGCAGCTCTAACTCCCTTCTAACTACCACTTCTTCGGTTCAGGGAGATATGCTGGATTCTAAACGGAGAAGCTTCTCTGACGCTTTTTCACAGAGATTTTGAAACTGAAATCTCCCATGCCGTTTCCACCATAGGCAGCAATGGGCTTCCCCATAGAACTTGCCAACCTGAATTCCTACAGGCTAGATGTGAGAGGCACATTCTGCTGCTTCCTCCCTTAGAGTTAAACTTGCTTCTGAAAGCTCAACCTCCGGGGAGTTTGTTTGGCAGAGATATAGAACACACTTTTCCAAGCCTGTTGGAAGGCATTTGCAGTTTCATTTCGCGTCTAATTTCCCAAACCAAACTGCTTGCAGCTCTAACTCCCTTCTAACTACCAATTCTTCGGTTCAGTGAGATATGCTGGATTCTAAACGGAGAAGCTTCTCTGACGCTTTTTCACAGAGATTTTGAAACTGAAATTTCCAAACCCGTTTCCAACGAAGGCGCCAATGGGCTTCCCCATAGAACTTGCCAACCTGAATTCCTACAGGCTAGATGTGAGAGGCACATTCTGCTGCTTCCTCCCTTAGAGTTAAACTAGCTTCTGAAAGCTCAACCTCCGGGGAGTTTGTTTGGCAGAGATATAGAACACACTTTTCCAAGCCTGTTGGAAGGCATTTGCAGTTTCATTTCGCGTCTAATTTCCCAAACCAAACTGCTTGCAGCTCTAACTCCCTTCTAACTACCACTTCTTCGGTTCAGGGAGATATGCTGGATTCTAAACGGAGAAGCTTCTCTGACGCTTTTTCACAGAGATTTTGAAACTGAAATCTCCCATGCAGTTTCCACCATAGGCAGCAATGGGCTTCCCCATAGAACTTGCCAACCTGAATTCCTACAGGCTAGATGTGAGAGGCACATTCTGCTGCTTCCTCCCTAACAGTTAAGCTTGCTTCTGAAAGCTCAACCTCCGGGGACTCTGTTTGGCAGAGATATAGAACACACTTTTCCAAGCCTGTTGGAAGGCCTTTGCAGTGTCATTTCGCATCTAATTTCCCAAACCAAACTGCTTGCAGCTCTAACTCCCTTCTAACTACCAATTCTTCGGTTCAGTGAGATATGCTGGATTCTAAACGGAGAAGCTTCTCTGACGCTTTTTCACAGAGATTTTGAAACTGAAATCTCCCATGCCGTTTCCACCATAGGCAGCAATGGGCTTCCCCATAGAACTTGCCAACCTGAATTCCTACAGGCTAGATGTGAGAGGCACATTCTGCTGCTTCCTCCCTAAGAGTTAACCTTGCTTCTGAAAGCTCAACCTCCGGGGAGTCTGTTTGGCAGAGATATAGAACACACTTCTCCAAGCCTGTTGGAAGGCCTTTGCAGTGTCATTTCGCATCTAATTTCCCAAACCAAACTGCTTGCAGCTCTAACTCCCTTCTAACTACCACTTCTTCGGTTCAGTGAGATATGCAGGATTCTAAACGGAGAAGCTTCTCTGACGCTTTTTCACAGAGATTTTGAAACTGAAATCTCCCATGCCGTTTCCACCATAGGCAGCAATGGGCTTCCCCATAGAACTTGCCAACCTGAATTCCTACAGGCTAGATGTGAGAGGCACATTCTGCTGCTTCCTCCCTTAGAGTTAAACTTGCTTCTGAAAGCTCAACCTCCGGGGAGTTTGTTTGGCAGAGATATAGAACACACTTTTCCAAGCCTGTTGGAAGGCATTTGCAGTTTCATTTCACGTCTAATTTCCCAAACCAAACTGCTTGCAGCTCTAACTGCCTTCTAACTACCACTTCTTCGGTTCAGTGAGATATGCTGGATTCTAAACGGAGAAGCTTCTCTGACGCTTTTTCACAGAGATTTTGAAACTGAAATCTCCCATGCCGTTTCCACCATAGGCAGCAATGGGCTTCCCCATAGAACTTGCCAACCTGAATTCCTACAGGCTAGATGTGAGAGGCACATTCTGCTGCTTCCTCCCTTAGAGTTAAACTTGCTTCTGAAAGCTCAACCTCCGGGGAGTTTGTTTGGCAGAGATATAGAACACACTTTTCCAAGCCTGTTGGAAGGCATTTGCAGTTTCATTTCGCGTCTAATTTCCCAAACCAAACTGCTTGCAGCTCTAACTGCCTTCTAACTACCACTTCTTCGGTTCGGTGAGATATGCTGGATTCTAAACGGAGAAGCTTCTCTGACGCTTTTTCACAGAGATTTTGAAACTGAAATCTCCCATGCCGTTTCCACCATAGGCAGCAATGGGCTTCCCCATAGAACTTGCCAACCTGAATTCCTACAGGCTAGATGTGAGAGGCACATTCTGCTGCTTCCTCCCTTAGAGTTAAACTTGCTTCTGAAAGCTCAACCTCCGGGGAGTTTGTTTGGCAGAGATATAGAACACACTTTTCCAAGCCTGTTGGAAGGCATTTGCAGTTTCATTTCGCGTCTAATTTCCCAAACCAAACTGCTTGCAGCTCTAACTGCCTTCTAACTACCACTTCTTCGGTTCAGGGAGATATGCTGGATTCTAAACGGAGAAGCTTCTCTGACGCTTTTTCACAGAGATTTTGAAACTGAAATCTCCCATGCCGTTTCCACCATAGGCAGCAATGGGCTTCCCCATAGAACTTGCCAACCTGAATTCCTACAGGCTAGATGTGAGAGGCACGTTCTGCTGCTTCCTCCCTAACAGTTAAGCTTGCTTCTGAAAGCTCAACCTCCGGGGAGTCTGTTTGGCAGAGATATAGAACACACTTTTCCAAGCCTGTTGGAAGGCCTTTGCAGTGTCATTTCGCATCTAATTTCCCAAACCAAACTGCTTGCAGCTCTAACTCCCTTCTAACTACCACTTCTTCGGTTCAGTGAGATATGCTGGATTCTAAACGGAGAAGCTTCTCTGACGCTTTTTCACAGAGATTTTGAAACTGAAATCTCCCATGCCGTTTCCACCATAGGCAGCAATGGGCTTCCCCATAGAACTTGCCAACCTGAATTCCTACAGGCTAGATGTGAGAGGCACATTCTGCTGCTTCCTCCCTTAGAGTTAAACTAGCTTCTGAAAGCTCAACCTCCGGGGAGTTTGTTTGGCAGAGATATAGAACACACTTTTCCAAGCCTGTTGGAAGGCATTTGCAGTTTCATTTCGCGTCTAATTTCCCAAACCAAACTGCTTGCAGCTCTAACTGCCTTCTAACTACCACTTCTTCGGTTCAGTGAGATATGCTGGATTCTAAACGGAGAAGCTTCTCTGACGCTTTTTCACAGAGATTTTGAAACTCAAATCTCCCATGCCGTTTCCACCATAGGCAGCAATGGGCTTCCCCATAGAACTTGCCAACCTGAATTCCTACAGGCTAGATGTGAGAGGCACATTCTGCTGCTTCCTCCCTAAGAGTTAAGCTTGATTCTGAAAGCTCAACCTCCGGGGAGTCTGTTTGGCAGAGATATAGAACACACTTTTCCAAGCCTGTTGGAAGGCCTTTGCAGTGTCATTTCGCATCTAATTTCCCAAACCAAACTGCTTGCAGCTCTAACTCCCTTCTAACTACCACTTCTTCGGTTCAGTGAGATATGCTGGATTCTAAACGGAGAAGCTTCTCTGACTCTTTTTCACAGAGATTTTGAAACTGAAATCTCCCATGCCGTTTCCACCATAGGCAGCAATGGGCTTCCCCATAGAACTTGCCAACCTGAATTCCTACAGGCTAGATGTGAGAGGCACATTCTGCTGCTTCCTCCCTTAGAGTTAAACTTGCTTCTGAAAGCTCAACCTCCGGGGAGTTTGTTTGGCAGAGATATAGAACACACTTTTCCAAGCCTGTTGGAAGGCATTTGCAGTTTCATTTCGCGTCTAATTTCCCAAACCAAACTGCTTGCAGCTCTAACTCCCTTCTAACTACCAATTCTTCGGTTCAGTGAGATATGCTGGATTCTAAACGGAGAAGCTTCTCTGACGCTTTTTCACAGAGATTTTGAAACTGAAATTTCCAAACCCGTTTGCAACGAAGGCGCCAGTGGGCTTCCCCATAGAACTTGCCAACCTGAATTCCTACAGGCTAGATGTGAGAGGCACATTCTGCTGTTTCCTCACTTAGAGTTAAACTAGCTTCTGAAAGCTCAACCTCCGGGGAGTTTGTTTGGCAGAGATATAGAACACACTTTTCCAAGCCTGTTGGAAGGCATTTGCAGTTTCATTTCGCGTCTAATTTCCCAAACGAAACTGCTTGCAGCTCTAACTCCCTTCTAACTACCACTTCTTCGGTTCAGGGAGATATGCTGGATTCTAAACGGAGAAGCTTCTCTGACGCTTTTTCACAGAGATTTTGAAACTGAAATCTCCCATGCCGTTTCCACCATAGGCAGCAATGGGCTTCCCCATAGAACTTGCCAACCTGAATTCCTACAGGCTAGATGTGAGAGGCACATTCTGCTGCTTCCTCCCTAACAGTTAAGCTTGCTTCTGAAAGCTCAACCTCCGGGGACTCTGTTTGGCAGAGATATAGAACACACTTTTCCAAGCCTGTTGGAAGGCCTTTGCAGTGTCATTTCGCATCTAATTTCCCAAACCAAACTGCTTGCAGCTCTAACTCCCTTCTAACTACCACTTCTTCGGTTCAGTGAGATATGCAGGATTCTAAACGGAGAAGCTTCTCTGACGCTTTTTCACAGAGATTTTGAAACTGAAATCTCCCATGCCGTTTCCAGCATAGGCAGCAATGGGCTTCCCCATAGAACTTGCCAACCTGAATTCCTACAGGCTAGATGTGAGAGGCACATTCTGCTGCTTCCTCCCTTAGAGTTAAACTTGCTTCTGAAAGCTCAACCTCCGGGGAGTTTGTTTGGCAGAGATATAGAACACACTTTTCCAAGCCTGTTGGAAGGCATTTGCAGTTTCATTTCACGTCTAATTTCCCAAACCAAACTGCTTGCAGCTCTAACTGCCTTCTAACTACCACTTCTTCGGTTCAGTGAGATATGCTGGATTCTAAACGGAGAAGCTTCTCTGACGCTTTTTCACAGAGATTTTGAAACTGAAATCTCCCATGCCGTTTCCACCATAGGCAGCAATGGGCTTCCCCATAGAACTTGCCAACCTGAATTCCTACAGGCTAGATGTGAGAGGCACATTCTGCTGCTTCCTCCCTTAGAGTTAAACTTGCTTCTGAAAGCTCAACCTCCGGGGAGTTTGTTTGGCAGAGATATAGAACACACTTTTCCAAGCCTGTTGGAAGGCATTTGCAGTTTCATTTCGCGTCTAATTTCCCAAACCAAACTGCTTGCAGCTCTAACTGCCTTCTAACTACCACTTCTTCGGTTCAGTGAGATATGCTGGATTCTAAACGGAGAAGCTTCTCTGACGCTTTTTCACAGAGATTTTGAAACTGAAATCTCCCATGCCGTTTCCACCATAGGCAGCAATGGGCTTCCCCATAGAACTTGCCAACCTGAATTCCTACAGGCTAGATGTGAGAGGCACATTCTGCTGCTTCCTCCCTTAGAGTTAAACTTGCTTCTGAAAGCTCAACCTCCGGGGAGTTTGTTTGGCAGAGATATAGAACACACTTTTCCAAGCCTGTTGGAAGGCATTTGCAGTTTCATTTCGCGTCTAATTTCCCAAACCAAACTGCTTGCAGCTCTAACTCCCTTCTAACTACCAATTCTTCGGTTCAGTGAGATATGCTGGATTCTAAACGGAGAAGCTTCTCTGACGCTTTTTCACAGAGATTTTGAAACTGAAATTTCCAAACCCGTTTCCAACGAAGGCGCCAATGGGCTTCCCCATAGAACTTGCCAACCTGAATTCCTACAGGCTAGATGTGAGAGGCACATTCTGCTGCTTCCTCCCTTAGAGTTAAACTAGCTTCTGAAAGCTCAACCTCCGGGGAGTTTGTTTGGCAGAGATATAGAACACACTTTTCCAAGCCTGTTGGAAGGCATTTGCAGTTTCATTTCGCGTCTAATTTCCCAAACCAAACTGCTTGCAGCTCTAACTCCCTTCTAACTACCAATTCTTCGGTTCAGTGAGATATGCTGGATTCTAAACGGAGAAGCTTCTCTGACGCTTTTTCACAGAGATTTTGAAACTGAAATTTCCAAACCCGTTTCCAACGAAGGCGCCAATGGGCTTCCCCATAGAACTTGCCAACCTGAATTCCTACAGGCTAGATGTGAGAGGCACATTCTGCTGCTTCCTCCCTTAGAGTTAAACTAGCTTCTGAAAGCTCAACCTCCGGGGAGTTTGTTTGGCAGAGATATAGAACACACTTTTCCAAGCCTGTTGGAAGGCATTTGCAGTTTCATTTCGCGTCTAATTTCCCAAACCAAACTGCTTGCAGCTCTAACTGCCTTCTAACTACCACTTCTTCGGTTCAGGGAGATATGCTGGATTCTAAACGGAGAAGCTTCTCTGACGCTTTTTCACAGAGATTTTGAAACTCAAATCTCCCATGCCGTTTCCACCATAGGCAGCAATGGGCTTCCCCATAGAACTTGCCAACCTGAATTCCTACAGGCTAGATGTGAGAGGCACATTCTGCTGCTTCCTCCCTAAGAGTTAAGCTTGCTTCTGAAAGCTCAACCTCCGGGGAGTCTGTTTGGCAGAGATATAGAACACACTTTTCCAAGCCTGTTGGAAGGCCTTTGCAGTGTCATTTCGCATCTAATTTCCCAAACCAAACTGCTTGCAGCTCTAACTCCCTTCTAACTACCACTTCTTCGGTTCAGTGAGATATGCTGGATTCTAAACGGAGAAGCTTCTCTGACGCTTTTTCACAGAGATTTTGAAACTGAAATCTCCCATGCCGTTTCCACCATAGGCAGCAATGGGCTTCCCCATAGAACTTGCCAACCTGAATTCCTACAGGCTAGATGTGAGAGGCACATTCTGCTGCTTCCTCCCTTAGAGTTAAACTAGCTTCTGAAAGCTCAACCTCCGGGGAGTTTGTTTGGCAGAGATATAGAACACACTTTTCCAAGCCTGTTGGAAGGCATTTGCAGTTTCATTTCGCGTCTAATTTCCCAAACCAAACTGCTTGCAGCTCTAACTGCCTTCTAACTACCACTTCTTCGGTTCAGTGAGATATGCTGGATTCTAAACGGAGAAGCTTCTCTGACGCTTTTTCACAGAGATTTTGAAACTGAAATCTCCCATGCCGTTTCCACCATAGGCAGCAATGGGCTTCCCCATAGAACTTGCCAACCTGAATTCCTACAGGCTAGATGTGAGAGGCACATTCTGCTGCTTCCTCCCTAAGAGTTAAGCTTGATTCTGAAAGCTCAACCTCCGGGGAGTCTGTTTGGCAGAGATATAGAACACACTTTTCCAAGCCTGTTGGAAGGCCTTTGCAGTGTCATTTCGCATCTAATTTCCCAAACCAAACTGCTTGCAGCTCTAACTCCCTTCTAACTACCACTTCTTCGGTTCAGTGAGATATGCTGGATTCTAAACGGAGAAGCTTCTCTGACTCTTTTTCACAGAGATTTTGAAACTGAAATCTCCCATGCCGTTTCCACCATAGGCAGCAATGGGCTTCCCCATAGAACTTGCCAACCTGAATTCCTACAGGCTAGATGTGAGAGGCACATTCTGCTGCTTCCTCCCTTAGAGTTAAACTTGCTTCTGAAAGCTCAACCTCCGGGGAGTTTGTTTGGCAGAGATATAGAACACACTTTTCCAAGCCTGTTGGAAGGCATTTGCAGTTTCATTTCGCGTCTAATTTCCCAAACCAAACTGCTTGCAGCTCTAACTCCCTTCTAACTACCAATTCTTCGGTTCAGTGAGATATGCTGGATTCTAAACGGAGAAGCTTCTCTGACGCTTTTTCACAGAGATTTTGAAACTGAAATTTCCAAACCCGTTTGCAACGAAGGCGCCAGTGGGCTTCCCCATAGAACTTGCCAACCTGAATTCCTACAGGCTAGATGTGAGAGGCACATTCTGCTGTTTCCTCACTTAGAGTTAAACTAGCTTCTGAAAGCTCAACCTCCGGGGAGTTTGTTTGGCAGAGATATAGAACACACTTTTCCAAGCCTGTTGGAAGGCATTTGCAGTTTCATTTCGCGTCTAATTTCCCAAACGAAACTGCTTGCAGCTCTAACTCCCTTCTAACTACCACTTCTTCGGTTCAGGGAGATATGCTGGATTCTAAACGGAGAAGCTTCTCTGACGCTTTTTCACAGAGATTTTGAAACTGAAATCTCCCATGCCGTTTCCACCATAGGCAGCAATGGGCTTCCCCATAGAACTTGCCAACCTGAATTCCTACAGGCTAGATGTGAGAGGCACATTCTGCTGCTTCCTCCCTAACAGTTAAGCTTGCTTCTGAAAGCTCAACCTCCGGGGACTCTGTTTGGCAGAGATATAGAACACACTTTTCCAAGCCTGTTGGAAGGCCTTTGCAGTGTCATTTCGCATCTAATTTCCCAAACCAAACTGCTTGCAGCTCTAACTCCCTTCTAACTACCACTTCTTCGGTTCAGTGAGATATGCAGGATTCTAAACGGAGAAGCTTCTCTGACGCTTTTTCACAGAGATTTTGAAACTGAAATCTCCCATGCCGTTTCCACCATAGGCAGCAATGGGCTTCCCCATAGAACTTGCCAACCTGAATTCCTACAGGCTAGATGTGAGAGGCACATTCTGCTGCTTCCTCCCTTAGAGTTAAACTTGCTTCTGAAAGCTCAACCTCCGGGGAGTTTGTTTGGCAGAGATATAGAACACACTTTTCCAAGCCTGTTGGAAGGCATTTGCAGTTTCATTTCACGTCTAATTTCCCAAACCAAACTGCTTGCAGCTCTAACTGCCTTCTAACTACCACTTCTTCGGTTCAGTGAGATATGCTGGATTCTAAACGGAGAAGCTTCTCTGACGCTTTTTCACAGAGATTTTGAAACTGAAATCTCCCATGCCGTTTCCACCATAGGCAGCAATGGGCTTCCCCATAGAACTTGCCAACCTGAATTCCTACAGGCTAGATGTGAGAGGCACATTCTGCTGCTTCCTCCCTTAGAGTTAAACTTGCTTCTGAAAGCTCAACCTCCGGGGAGTTTGTTTGGCAGAGATATAGAACACACTTTTCCAAGCCTGTTGGAAGGCATTTGCAGTTTCATTTCGCGTCTAATTTCCCAAACCAAACTGCTTGCAGCTCTAACTGCCTTCTAACTACCACTTCTTCGGTTCAGTGAGATATGCTGGATTCTAAACGGAGAAGCTTCTCTGACGCTTTTTCACAGAGATTTTGAAACTGAAATCTCCCATGCCGTTTCCACCATAGGCAGCAATGGGCTTCCCCATAGAACTTGCCAACCTGAATTCCTACAGGCTAGATGTGAGAGGCACATTCTGCTGCTTCCTCCCTTAGAGTTAAACTTGCTTCTGAAAGCTCAACCTCCGGGGAGTTTGTTTGGCAGAGATATAGAACACACTTTTCCAAGCCTGTTGGAAGGCATTTGCAGTTTCATTTCGCGTCTAATTTCCCAAACCAAACTGCTTGCAGCTCTAACTCCCTTCTAACTACCAATTCTTCGGTTCAGTGAGATATGCTGGATTCTAAACGGAGAAGCTTCTCTGACGCTTTTTCACAGAGATTTTGAAACTGAAATTTCCAAACCCGTTTCCAACGAAGGCGCCAATGGGCTTCCCCATAGAACTTGCCAACCTGAATTCCTACAGGCTAGATGTGAGAGGCACATTCTGCTGCTTCCTCCCTTAGAGTTAAACTAGCTTCTGAAAGCTCAACCTCCGGGGAGTTTGTTTGGCAGAGATATAGAACACACTTTTCCAAGCCTGTTGGAAGGCATTTGCAGTTTCATTTCGCGTCTAATTTCCCAAACCAAACTGCTTGCAGCTCTAACTCCCTTCTAACTACCAATTCTTCGGTTCAGTGAGATATGCTGGATTCTAAACGGAGAAGCTTCTCTGACGCTTTTTCACAGAGATTTTGAAACTGAAATTTCCAAACCCGTTTCCAACGAAGGCGCCAATGGGCTTCCCCATAGAACTTGCCAACCTGAATTCCTACAGGCTAGATGTGAGAGGCACATTCTGCTGCTTCCTCCCTTAGAGTTAAACTAGCTTCTGAAAGCTCAACCTCCGGGGAGTTTGTTTGGCAGAGATATAGAACACACTTTTCCAAGCCTGTTGGAAGGCATTTGCAGTTTCATTTCGCGTCTAATTTCCCAAACCAAACTGCTTGCAGCTCTAACTGCCTTCTAACTACCACTTCTTCGGTTCAGTGAGATATGCTGGATTCTAAACGGAGAAGCTTCTCTGACGCTTTTTCACAGAGATTTTGAAACTCAAATCTCCCATGCCGTTTCCACCATAGGCAGCAATGGGCTTCCCCATAGAACTTGCCAACCTGAATTCCTACAGGCTAGATGTGAGAGGCACATTCTGCTGCTTCCTCCCTAAGAGTTAAGCTTGCTTCTGAAAGCTCAACCTCCGGGGAGTCTGTTTGGCAGAGATATAGAACACACTTTTCCAAGCCTGTTGGAAGGCATTTGCAGTTTCATTTCACGTCTAATTTCCCAAACCAAACTGCTTGCAGCTCTAACTGCCTTCTAACTACCACTTCTTCGGTTCAGTGAGATATGCTGGATTCTAAACGGAGAAGCTTCTCTGACGCTTTTTCACAGAGATTTTGAAACTGAAATCTCCCATGCCGTTTCCACCATAGGCAGCAATGGGCTTCCCCATAGAACTTGCCAACCTGAATTCCTACAGGCTAGATGTGAGAGGCACATTCTGCTGCTTCCTCCCTTAGAGTTAAACTTGCTTCTGAAAGCTCAACCTCCGGGGAGTTTGTTTGGCAGAGATATAGAACACACTTTTCCAAGCCTGTTGGAAGGCATTTGCAGTTTCATTTCGCGTCTAATTTCCCAAACCAAACTGCTTGCAGCTCTAACTGCCTTCTAACTACCACTTCTTCGGTTCAGTGAGATATGCTGGATTCTAAACGGAGAAGCTTCTCTGACGCTTTTTCACAGAGATTTTGAAACTGAAATCTCCCATGCCGTTTCCACCATAGGCAGCAATGGGCTTCCCCATAGAACTTGCCAACCTGAATTCCTACAGGCTAGATGTGAGAGGCACATTCTGCTGCTTCCTCCCTTAGAGTTAAACTTGCTTCTGAAAGCTCAACCTCCGGGGAGTTTGTTTGGCAGAGATATAGAACACACTTTTCCAAGCCTGTTGGAAGGCATTTGCAGTTTCATTTCGCGTCTAATTTCCCAAACCAAACTGCTTGCAGCTCTAACTCCCTTCTAACTACCAATTCTTCGGTTCAGTGAGATATGCTGGATTCTAAACGGAGAAGCTTCTCTGACGCTTTTTCACAGAGATTTTGAAACTGAAATTTCCAAACCCGTTTCCAACGAAGGCGCCAATGGGCTTCCCCATAGAACTTGCCAACCTGAATTCCTACAGGCTAGATGTGAGAGGCACATTCTGCTGCTTCCTCCCTTAGAGTTAAACTAGCTTCTGAAAGCTCAACCTCCGGGGAGTTTGTTTGGCAGAGATATAGAACACACTTTTCCAAGCCTGTTGGAAGGCATTTGCAGTTTCATTTCGCGTCTAATTTCCCAAACCAAACTGCTTGCAGCTCTAACTCCCTTCTAACTACCAATTCTTCGGTTCAGTGAGATATGCTGGATTCTAAACGGAGAAGCTTCTCTGACGCTTTTTCACAGAGATTTTGAAACTGAAATTTCCAAACCCGTTTCCAACGAAGGCGCCAATGGGCTTCCCCATAGAACTTGCCAACCTGAATTCCTACAGGCTAGATGTGAGAGGCACATTCTGCTGCTTCCTCCCTTAGAGTTAAACTAGCTTCTGAAAGCTCAACCTCCGGGGAGTTTGTTTGGCAGAGATATAGAACACACTTTTCCAAGCCTGTTGGAAGGCATTTGCAGTTTCATTTCGCGTCTAATTTCCCAAACCAAACTGCTTGCAGCTCTAACTGCCTTCTAACTACCACTTCTTCGGTTCAGTGAGATATGCTGGATTCTAAACGGAGAAGCTTCTCTGACGCTTTTTCACAGAGATTTTGAAACTCAAATCTCCCATGCCGTTTCCACCATAGGCAGCAATGGGCTTCCCCATAGAACTTGCCAACCTGAATTCCTACAGGCTAGATGTGAGAGGCACATTCTGCTGCTTCCTCCCTAAGAGTTAAGCTTGCTTCTGAAAGCTCAACCTCCGGGGAGTCTGTTTGGCAGAGATATAGAACACACTTTTCCAAGCCTGTTGGAAGGCCTTTGCAGTGTCATTTCGCATCTAATTTCCCAAACCAAACTGCTTGCAGCTCTAACTCCCTTCTAACTACCACTTCTTCGGTTCAGTGAGATATGCTGGATTCTAAACGGAGAAGCTTCTCTGACGCTTTTTCACAGAGATTTTGAAACTGAAATCTCCCATGCCGTTTCCACCATAGGCAGCAATGGGCTTCCCCATAGAACTTGCCAACCTGAATTCCTACAGGCTAGATGTGAGAGGCACATTCTGCTGCTTCCTCCCTTAGAGTTAAACTTGCTTCTGAAAGCTCAACCTCCGGGGAGTTTGTTTGGCAGAGATATAGAACACACTTTTCCAAGCCTGTTGGAAGGCATTTGCAGTTTCATTTCGCGTCTAATTTCCCAAACCAAACTGCTTGCAGCTCTAACTGCCTTCTAACTACCACTTCTTCGGTTCAGTGAGATATGCTGGATTCTAAACGGAGAAGCTTCTCTGACGCTTTTTCACAGAGATTTTGAAACTGAAATCTCCCATGCCGTTTCCACCATAGGCAGCAATGGGCTTCCCCATAGAACTTGCCAACCTGAATTCCTACAGGCTAGATGTGAGAGGCACATTCTGCTGCTTCCTCCCTTAGAGTTAAACTTGCTTCTGAAAGCTCAACCTCCGGGGAGTTTGTTTGGCAGAGATATAGAACACACTTTTCCAAGCCTGTTGGAAGGCATTTGCAGTTTCATTTCGCGTCTAATTTCCCAAACCAAACTGCTTGCAGCTCTAACTCCCTTCTAACTACCAATTCTTCGGTTCAGTGAGATATGCTGGATTCTAAACGGAGAAGCTTCTCTGACGCTTTTTCACAGAGATTTTGAAACTGAAATTTCCAAACCCGTTTCCAACGAAGGCGCCAATGGGCTTCCCCATAGAACTTGCCAACCTGAATTCCTACAGGCTAGATGTGAGAGGCACATTCTGCTGCTTCCTCCCTTAGAGTTAAACTAGCTTCTGAAAGCTCAACCTCCGGGGAGTTTGTTTGGCAGAGATATAGAACACACTTTTCCAAGCCTGTTGGAAGGCATTTGCAGTTTCATTTCGCGTCTAATTTCCCAAACCAAACTGCTTGCAGCTCTAACTCCCTTCTAACTACCACTTCTTCGGTTCAGGGAGATATGCTGGATTCTAAACGGAGAAGCTTCTCTGACGCTTTTTCACAGAGATTTTGAAACTGAAATCTCCCATGCCGTTTCCACCATAGGCAGCAATGGGCTTCCCCATAGAACTTGCCAACCTGAATTCCTACAGGCTAGATGTGAGAGGCACATTCTGCTGCTTCCTCCCTTAGAGTTAAACTTGCTTCTGAAAGCTCAACCTCCGGGGAGTTTGTTTGGCAGAGATATAGAACACACTTTTCCAAGCCTGTTGGAAGGCATTTGCAGTTTCATTTCGCGTCTAATTTCCCAAACCAAACTGCTTGCAGCTCTAACTCCCTTCTAACTACCACTTCTTCGGTTCAGTGAGATATGCTGGATTCTAAACGGAGAAGCTTCTCTGACGCTTTTTCACAGAGATTTTGAAACTGAAATCTCCCATGCCGTTTCCACCATAGGCAGCAATGGGCTTCCCCATAGAACTTGCCAACCTGAATTCCTACAGGCTAGATGTGAGAGGCACATTCTGCTGCTTCCTCCCTTAGAGTTAAACTTGCTTCTGGAAGCTCAACCTCCGGGGAGTTTGTTTGGCAGAGATATAGAACACACTTTTCCAAGCCTGTTGGAAGGCATTTGCAGTTTCATTTCGCGTCTAATTTCCCAAACCAAACTGCTTGCAGCTCTAACTCCCTTCTAACTACCACTTCTTCGGTTCAGTGAGATATGCTGGATTCTAAACGGAGAAGCTTCTCTGACGCTTTTTCACAGAGATTTTGAAACTGAAATTTCCAAACCCGTTTCCAACGAAGGCGCCAATGGGCTTCCCCATAGAACTTGCCAACCTGAATTCCTACAGGCTAGATGTGAGAGGCACATTCTGCTGCTTCCTCCCTTAGAGTTAAACTAGCTTCTGAAAGCTCAACCTCCGGGGAGTTTGTTTGGCAGAGATATAGAACACACTTTTCCAAGCCTGTTGGAAGGCATTTGCAGTTTCATTTCGCGTCTAATTTCCCAAACCAAACTGCTTGCAGCTCTAACTCCCTTCTAACTACCACTTCTTCGGTTCAGGGAGATATGCTGGATTCTAAACGGAGAAGCTTCTCTGACGCTTTTTCACAGAGATTTTGAAACTGAAATCTCCCATGCCGTTTCCATCATAGGCAGCAATGGGCTTCCCCATAGAACTTGCCAACCTGAATTCCTACAGGCTAGATGTGAGAGGCACATTCTGCTGCTTCCTCCCTAACAGTTAAGCTTGCTTCTGAAAGCTCAACCTCCGGGGACTCTGTTTGGCAGAGATATAGAACACACTTTTCCAAGCCTGTTGGAAGGCCTTTGCAGTGTCATTTCGCATCTAATTTCCCAAACCAAACTGCTTGCAGCTCTAACTCCCTTCTAACTACCACTTCTTCGGTTCAGTGAGATATGCAGGATTCTAAACGGAGAAGCTTCTCTGACGCTTTTTCACAGAGATTTTGAAACTGAAATCTCCCATGCCGTTTCCACCATAGGCAGCAATGGGCTTCCCCATAGAACTTGCCAACCTGAATTCCTACAGGCTAGATGTGAGAGGCACATTCTGCTGCTTCCTCCCTTAGAGTTAAACTTGCTTCTGAAAGCTCAACCTCCGGGGAGTTTGTTTGGCAGAGATACAGAACACACTTTTCCAAGCCTGTTGGAAGGCATTTGCAGTTTCATTTCACGTCTAATTTCCCAAACCAAACTGCTTGCAGCTCTAACTGCCTTCTAACTACCACTTCTTCGGTTCAGTGAGATATGCTGGATTCTAAACGGAGAAGCTTCTCTGACGCTTTTTCACAGAGATTTTGAAACTGAAATCTCCCATGCCGTTTCCACCATAGGCAGCAATGGGCTTCCCCATAGAACTTGCCAACCTGAATTCCTACAGGCTAGATGTGAGAGGCACATTCTGCTGCTTCCTCCCTTAGAGTTAAACTTGCTTCTGAAAGCTCAACCTCCGGGGAGTTTGTTTGGCAGAGATATAGAACACACTTTTCCAAGCCTGTTGGAAGGCATTTGCAGTTTCATTTCGCGTCTAATTTCCCAAACCAAACTGCTTGCAGCTCTAACTCCCTTCTAACTACCACTTCTTCGGTTCAGTGAGATATGCTGGATTCTAAACGGAGAAGCTTCTCTGACGCTTTTTCACAGAGATTTTGAAACTGAAATCTCCCATGCCGTTTCCACCATAGGCAGCAATGGGCTTCCCCATAGAACTTGCCAACCTGAATTCCTACAGGCTAGATGTGAGAGGCACATTCTGCTGCTTCCTCCCTTAGAGTTAAACTTGCTTCTGAAAGCTCAACCTCCGGGGAGTTTGTTTGGCAGAGATATAGAACACACTTTTCCAAGCCTGTTGGAAGGCATTTGCAGTTTCATTTCGCGTCTAATTTCCCAAACCAAACTGCTTGCAGCTCTAACTCCCTTCTAACTACCACTTCTTCGGTTCAGGGAGATATGCTGGATTCTAAACGGAGAAGCTTCTCTGACGCTTTTTCACAGAGATTTTGAAACTGAAATCTCCCATGCCGTTTCCACCATAGGCAGCAATGGGCTTCCCCATAGAACTTGCCAACCTGAATTCCTACAGGCTAGATGTGAGAGGCACATTCTGCTGCTTCCTCCCTTAGAGTTAAACTTGCTTCTGAAAGCTCAACCTCCGGGGAGTTTGTTTGGCAGAGATATAGAACACACTTTTCCAAGCCTGTTGGAAGGCATTTGCAGTTTCATTTCGCGTCTAATTTCCCAAACCAAACTGCTTGCAGCTCTAACTCCCTTCTAACTACCAATTCTTCGGTTCAGTGAGATATGCTGGATTCTAAACGGAGAAGCTTCTCTGACGCTTTTTCACAGAGATTTTGAAACTGAAATTTCCAAACCCGTTTCCAACGAAGGCGCCAATGGGCTTCCCCATAGAACTTGCCAACCTGAATTCCTACAGGCTAGATGTGAGAGGCACATTCTGCTGCTTCCTCCCTTAGAGTTAAACTAGCTTCTGAAAGCTCAACCTCCGGGGAGTTTGTTTGGCAGAGATATAGAACACACTTTTCCAAGCCTGTTGGAAGGCATTTGCAGTTTCATTTCGCGTCTAATTTCCCAAACCAAACTGCTTGCAGCTCTAACTCCCTTCTAACTACCACTTCTTCGGTTCAGGGAGATATGCTGGATTCTAAACGGAGAAGCTTCTCTGACGCTTTTTCACAGAGATTTTGAAACTGAAATCTCCCATGCCGTTTCCACCATAGGCAGCAATGGGCTTCCCCATAGAACTTGCCAACCTGAATTCCTACAGGCTAGATGTGAGAGGCACATTCTGCTGCTTCCTCCCTAACAGTTAACCTTGCTTCTGAAAGCTCAACCTCCGGGGACTCTGTTTGGCAGAGATATAGAACACACTTTTCCAAGCCTGTTGGAAGGCCTTTGCAGTGTCATTTCGCATCTAATTTCCCAAACCAAACTGCTTGCAGCTCTAACTCCCTTCTAACTACCAATTCTTCGGTTCAGTGAGATATGCTGGATTCTAAACGGAGAAGCTTCTCTGACGCTTTTTCACAGAGATTTTGAAACTGAAATCTCCCATGCCGTTTCCACCATAGGCAGCAATGGGCTTCCCCATAGAACTTGCCAACCTGAATTCCTACAGGCTAGATGTGAGAGGCACATTCTGCTGCTTCCTCCCTAAGAGTTAACCTTGCTTCTGAAAGCTCAACCTCCGGGGAGTCTGTTTGGCAGAGATATAGAACACACTTCTCCAAGCCTGTTGGAAGGCCTTTGCAGTGTCATTTCGCATCTAATTTCCCAAACCAAACTGCTTGCAGCTCTAACTCCCTTCTAACTACCACTTCTTCGGTTCAGTGAGATATGCAGGATTCTAAACGGAGAAGCTTCTCTGACGCTTTTTCACAGAGATTTTGAAACTGAAATCTCCCATGCCGTTTCCACCATAGGCAGCAATGGGCTTCCCCATAGAACTTGCCAACCTGAATTCCTACAGGCTAGATGTGAGAGGCACATTCTGCTGCTTCCTCCCTTAGAGTTAAACTTGCTTCTGAAAGCTCAACCTCCGGGGAGTTTGTTTGGCAGAGATATAGAACACACTTTTCCAAGCCTGTTGGAAGGCATTTGCAGTTTCATTTCACGTCTAATTTCCCAAACCAAACTGCTTGCAGCTCTAACTGCCTTCTAACTACCACTTCTTCGGTTCAGTGAGATATGCTGGATTCTAAACGGAGAAGCTTCTCTGACGCTTTTTCACAGAGATTTTGAAACTGAAATCTCCCATGCCGTTTCCACCATAGGCAGCAATGGGCTTCCCCATAGAACTTGCCAACCTGAATTCCTACAGGCTAGATGTGAGAGGCACATTCTGCTGCTTCCTCCCTTAGAGTTAAACTTGCTTCTGAAAGCTCAACCTCCGGGGAGTTTGTTTGGCAGAGATATAGAACACACTTTTCCAAGCCTGTTGGAAGGCATTTGCAGTTTCATTTCGCGTCTAATTTCCCAAACCAAACTGCTTGCAGCTCTAACTGCCTTCTAACTACCACTTCTTCGGTTCGGTGAGATATGCTGGATTCTAAACGGAGAAGCTTCTCTGACGCTTTTTCACAGAGATTTTGAAACTGAAATCTCCCATGCCGTTTCCACCATAGGCAGCAATGGGCTTCCCCATAGAACTTGCCAACCTGAATTCCTACAGGCTAGATGTGAGAGGCACATTCTGCTGCTTCCTCCCTTAGAGTTAAACTTGCTTCTGAAAGCTCAACCTCCGGGGAGTTTGTTTGGCAGAGATATAGAACACACTTTTCCAAGCCTGTTGGAAGGCATTTGCAGTTTCATTTCGCGTCTAATTTCCCAAACCAAACTGCTTGCAGCTCTAACTGCCTTCTAACTACCACTTCTTCGGTTCAGGGAGATATGCTGGATTCTAAACGGAGAAGCTTCTCTGACGCTTTTTCACAGAGATTTTGAAACTGAAATCTCCCATGCCGTTTCCACCATAGGCAGCAATGGGCTTCCCCATAGAACTTGCCAACCTGAATTCCTACAGGCTAGATGTGAGAGGCACATTCTGCTGCTTCCTCCCTAACAGTTAAGCTTGCTTCTGAAAGCTCAACCTCCGGGGAGTCTGTTTGGCAGAGATATAGAACACACTTTTCCAAGCCTGTTGGAAGGCCTTTGCAGTGTCATTTCGCATCTAATTTCCCAAACCAAACTGCTTGCAGCTCTAACTCCCTTCTAACTACCACTTCTTCGGTTCAGTGAGATATGCTGGATTCTAAACGGAGAAGCTTCTCTGACGCTTTTTCACAGAGATTTTGAAACTGAAATCTCCCATGCCGTTTCCACCATAGGCAGCAATGGGCTTCCCCATAGAACTTGCCAACCTGAATTCCTACAGGCTAGATGTGAGAGGCACATTCTGCTGCTTCCTCCCTTAGAGTTAAACTAGCTTCTGAAAGCTCAACCTCCGGGGAGTTTGTTTGGCAGAGATATAGAACACACTTTTCCAAGCCTGTTGGAAGGCATTTGCAGTTTCATTTCGCGTCTAATTTCCCAAACCAAACTGCTTGCAGCTCTAACTGCCTTCTAACTACCACTTCTTCGGTTCAGTGAGATATGCTGGATTCTAAACGGAGAAGCTTCTCTGACGCTTTTTCACAGAGATTTTGAAACTCAAATCTCCCATGCCGTTTCCACCATAGGCAGCAATGGGCTTCCCCATAGAACTTGCCAACCTGAATTCCTACAGGCTAGATGTGAGAGGCACATTCTGCTGCTTCCTCCCTAAGAGTTAAGCTTGATTCTGAAAGCTCAACCTCCGGGGAGTCTGTTTGGCAGAGATATAGAACACACTTTTCCAAGCCTGTTGGAAGGCCTTTGCAGTGTCATTTCGCATCTAATTTCCCAAACCAAACTGCTTGCAGCTCTAACTCCCTTCTAACTACCACTTCTTCGGTTCAGTGAGATATGCTGGATTCTAAACGGAGAAGCTTCTCTGACGCTTTTTCACAGAGATTTTGAAACTGAAATCTCCCATGCCGTTTCCACCATAGGCAGCAATGGGCTTCCCCATAGAACTTGCCAACCTGAATTCCTACAGGCTAGATGTGAGAGGCACATTCTGCTGCTTCCTCCCTTAGAGTTAAACTTGCTTCTGAAAGCTCAACCTCCGGGGAGTTTGTTTGGCAGAGATATAGAACACACTTTTCCAAGCCTGTTGGAAGGCATTTGCAGTTTCATTTCGCGTCTAATTTCCCAAACCAAACTGCTTGCAGCTCTAACTCCCTTCTAACTACCAATTCTTCGGTTCAGTGAGATATGCTGGATTCTAAACGGAGAAGCTTCTCTGACGCTTTTTCACAGAGATTTTGAAACTGAAATTTCCAAACCCGTTTCCAACGAAGGCGCCAGTGGGCTTCCCCATAGAACTTGCCAACCTGAATTCCTACAGGCTAGATGTGAGAGGCACATTCTGCTGTTTCCTCACTTAGAGTTAAACTAGCTTCTGAAAGCTCAACCTCCGGGGAGTTTGTTTGGCAGAGATATAGAACACACTTTTCCAAGCCTGTTGGAAGGCATTTGCAGTTTCATTTCGCGTCTAATTTCCCAAACGAAACTGCTTGCAGCTCTAACTCCCTTCTAACTACCACTTCTTCGGTTCAGGGAGATATGCTGGATTCTAAACGGAGAAGCTTCTCTGACGCTTTTTCACAGAGATTTTGAAACTGAAATCTCCCATGCCGTTTCCACCATAGGCAGCAATGGGCTCCCCCATAGAACTTGCCAACCTGAATTCCTACAGGCTAGATGTGAGAGGCACATTCTGCTGCTTCCTCCCTAACAGTTAAGCTTGCTTCTGAAAGCTCAACCTCCGGGGACTCTGTTTGGCAGAGATATAGAACACACTTTTCCAAGCCTGTTGGAAGGCCTTTGCAGTGTCATTTCGCATCTAATTTCCCAAACCAAACTGCTTGCAGCTCTAACTCCCTTCTAACTACCACTTCTTCGGTTCAGTGAGATATGCAGGATTCTAAACGGAGAAGCTTCTCTGACGCTTTTTCACAGAGATTTTGAAACTGAAATCTCCCATGCCGTTTCCACCATAGGCAGCAATGGGCTTCCCCATAGAACTTGCCAACCTGAATTCCTACAGGCTAGATGTGAGAGGCACATTCTGCTGCTTCCTCCCTTAGAGTTAAACTTGCTTCTGAAAGCTCAACCTCCGGGGAGTTTGTTTGGCAGAGATATAGAACACACTTTTCCAAGCCTGTTGGAAGGCATTTGCAGTTTCATTTCACGTCTAATTTCCCAAACCAAACTGCTTGCAGCTCTAACTGCCTTCTAACTACCACTTCTTCGGTTCAGTGAGATATGCTGGATTCTAAACGGAGAAGCTTCTCTGACGCTTTTTCACAGAGATTTTGAAACTGAAATCTCCCATGCCGTTTCCACCATAGGCAGCAATGGGCTTCCCCATAGAACTTGCCAACCTGAATTCCTACAGGCTAGATGTGAGAGGCACATTCTGCTGCTTCCTCCCTTAGAGTTAAACTTGCTTCTGAAAGCTCAACCTCCGGGGAGTTTGTTTGGCAGAGATATAGAACACACTTTTCCAAGCCTGTTGGAAGGCATTTGCAGTTTCATTTCGCACCTAATTTCCCAAACCAAACTGCTTGCAGCTCTAACTGCCTTCTAACTACCACTTCTTCGGTTCGGTGAGATATGCTGGATTCTAAACGGAGAAGCTTCTCTGACGCTTTTTCACAGAGATTTTGAAACTGAAATCTCCCATGCCGTTTCCACCATAGGCAGCAATGGGCTTCCCCATAGAACTTGCCAACCTGAATTCCTACAGGCTAGATGTGAGAGGCACATTCTGCTGCTTCCTCCCTTAGAGTTAAACTTGCTTCTGAAAGCTCAACCTCCGGGGAGTTTGTTTGGCAGAGATATAGAACACACTTTTCCAAGCCTGTTGGAAGGCATTTGCAGTTTCATTTCGCGTCTAATTTCCCAAACCAAACTGCTTGCAGCTCTAACTCCCTTCTAACTACCACTTCTTCGGTTCAGGGAGATATGCTGGATTCTAAACGGAGAAGCTTCTCTGACGCTTTTTCACAGAGATTTTGAAACTGAAATCTCCCATGCCGTTTCCACCATAGGCAGCAATGGGCTTCCCCATAGAACTTGCCAACCTGAATTCCTACAGGCTAGATGTGAGAGGCACATTCTGCTGCTTCCTCCCTAACAGTTAAGCTTGCTTCTGAAAGCTCAACCTCCGGGGAGTCTGTTTGGCAGAGATATAGAACACACTTTTCCAAGCCTGTTGGAAGGCCTTTGCAGTGTCATTTCGCATCTAATTTCCCAAACCAAACTGCTTGCAGCTCTAACTCCCTTCTAACTACCACTTCTTCGGTTCAGTGAGATATGCTGGATTCTAAACGGAGAAGCTTCTCTGACGCTTTTTCACAGAGATTTTGAAACTGAAATCTCCCATGCCGTTTCCACCATAGGCAGCAATGGGCTTCCCCATAGAACTTGCCAACCTGAATTCCTACAGGCTAGATGTGAGAGGCACATTCTGCTGCTTCCTCCCTAACAGTTAAGCTTGCTTCTGAAAGCTCAACCTCCGGGGAGTCTGTTTGGCAGAGATATAGAACACACTTTTCCAAGCCTGTTGGAAGGCCTTTGCAGTGTCATTTCGCATCTAATTTCCCAAACCAAACTGCTTGCAGCTCTAACTCCCTTCTAACTACCACTTCTTCGGTTCAGTGAGATATGCTGGATTCTAAACGGAGAAGCTTCTCTGACGCTTTTTCACAGAGATTTTGAAACTGAAATCTCCCATGCCGTTTCCACCATAGGCAGCAATGGGCTTCCCCATAGAACTTGCCAACCTGAATTCCTACAGGCTAGATGTGAGAGGCACATTCTGCTGCTTCCTCCCTTAGAGTTAAACTAGCTTCTGAAAGCTCAACCTCCGGGGAGTTTGTTTGGCAGAGATATAGAACACACTTTTCCAAGCCTATTGGAAGGCATTTGCAGTTTCATTTCGCGTCTAATTTCCCAAACCAAACTGCTTGCAGCTCTAACTGCCTTCTAACTACCACTTCTTCGGTTCAGTGAGATATGCTGGATTCTAAACGGAGAAGCTTCTCTGACGCTTTTTCACAGAGATTTTGAAACTGAAATCTCCCATGCCGTTTCCACCATAGGCAGCAATGGGCTTCCCCATAGAACTTGCCAACCTGAATTCCTACAGGCTAGATGTGAGAGGCACATTCTGCTGCTTCCTCCCTAAGAGTTAAGCTTGATTCTGAAAGCTCAACCTCCGGGGAGTCTGTTTGGCAGAGATATAGAACACACTTTTCCAAGCCTGTTGGAAGGCCTTTGCAGTGTCATTTCGCATCTAATTTCCCAAACCAAACTGCTTGCAGCTCTAACTCCCTTCTAACTACCACTTCTTCGGTTCAGTGAGATATGCTGGATTCTAAACGGAGAAGCTTCTCTGACGCTTTTTCACAGAGATTTTGAAACTGAAATCTCCCATGCCGTTTCCACCATAGGCAGCAATGGGCTTCCCCATAGAACTTGCCAACCTGAATTCCTACAGGCTAGATGTGAGAGGCACATTCTGCTGCTTCCTCCCTTAGAGTTAAACTTGCTTCTGAAAGCTCAACCTCCGGGGAGTTTGTTTGGCAGAGATATAGAACACACTTTTCCAAGCCTGTTGGAAGGCATTTGCAGTTTCATTTCGCGTCTAATTTCCCAAACCAAACTGCTTGCAGCTCTAACTCCCTTCTAACTACCAATTCTTCGGTTCAGTGAGATATGCTGGATTCTAAACGGAGAAGCTTCTCTGACGCTTTTTCACAGAGATTTTGAAACTGAAATTTCCAAACCCGTTTCCAACGAAGGCGCCAGTGGGCTTCCCCATAGAACTTGCCAACCTGAATTCCTACAGGCTAGATGTGAGAGGCACATTCTGCTGTTTCCTCACTTAGAGTTAAACTAGCTTCTGAAAGCTCAACCTCCGGGGAGTTTGTTTGGCAGAGATATAGAACACACTTTTCCAAGCCTGTTGGAAGGCATTTGCAGTTTCATTTCGCGTCTAATTTCCCAAACGAAACTGCTTGCAGCTCTAACTCCCTTCTAACTACCACTTCTTCGGTTCAGGGAGATATGCTGGATTCTAAACGGAGAAGCTTCTCTGACGCTTTTTCACAGAGATTTTGAAACTGAAATCTCCCATGCCGTTTCCACCATAGGCAGCTATGGGCTTCCCCATAGAACTTGCCAACCTGAATTCCTACAGGCTAGATGTGAGAGGCACATTCTGCTGCTTCCTCCCTAACAGTTAAGCTTGCTTCTGAAAGCTCAACCTCCGGGGACTCTGTTTGGCAGAGATATAGAACACACTTTTCCAAGCCTGTTGGAAGGCCTTTGCAGTGTCATTTCGCATCTAATTTCCCAAACCAAACTGCTTGCAGCTCTAACTCCCTTCTAACTACCACTTCTTCGGTTCAGTGAGATATGCAGGATTCTAAACGGAGAAGCTTCTCTGACGCTTTTTCACAGAGATTTTGAAACTGAAATCTCCCATGCCGTTTCCACCATAGGCAGCAATGGGCTTCCCCATAGAACTTGCCAACCTGAATTCCTACAGGCTAGATGTGAGAGGCACATTCTGCTGCTTCCTCCCTTAGAGTTAAACTTGCTTCTGAAAGCTCAACCTCCGGGGAGTTTGTTTGGCAGAGATATAGAACACACTTTTCCAAGCCTGTTGGAAGGCATTTGCAGTTTCATTTCACGTCTAATTTCCCAAACCAAACTGCTTGCAGCTCTAACTGCCTTCTAACTACCACTTCTTCGGTTCAGTGAGATATGCTGGATTCTAAACGGAGAAGCTTCTCTGACGCTTTTTCACAGAGATTTTGAAACTGAAATCTCCCATGCCGTTTCCACCATAGGCAGCAATGGGCTTCCCCATAGAACTTGCCAACCTGAATTCCTACAGGCTAGATGTGAGAGGCACATTCTGCTGCTTCCTCCCTAACAGTTAAGCTTGCTTCTGAAAGCTCAACCTCCGGGGACTCTGTTTGGCAGAGATATAGAACACACTTTTCCAAGCCTGTTGGAAGGCCTTTGCAGTGTCATTTCGCATCTAATTTCCCAAACCAAACTGCTTGCAGCTCTAACTCCCTTCTAACTACCAATTCTTCGGTTCAGTGAGATATGCTGGATTCTAAACGGAGAAGCTTCTCTGACGCTTTTTCACAGAGATTTTGAAACTGAAATCTCCCATGCCGTTTCCACCATAGGCAGCAATGGGCTTCCCCATAGAACTTGCCAACCTGAATTCCTACAGGCTAGATGTGAGAGGCACATTCTGCTGCTTCCTCCCTAAGAGTTAACCTTGCTTCTGAAAGCTCAACCTCCGGGGAGTCTGTTTGGCAGAGATATAGAACACACTTCTCCAAGCCTGTTGGAAGGCCTTTGCAGTGTCATTTCGCATCTAATTTCCCAAACCAAACTGCTTGCAGCTCTAACTCCCTTCTAACTACCACTTCTTCGGTTCAGTGAGATATGCAGGATTCTAAACGGAGAAGCTTCTCTGACGCTTTTTCACAGAGATTTTGAAACTGAAATCTCCCATGCCGTTTCCACCATAGGCAGCAATGGGCTTCCCCATAGAACTTGCCAACCTGAATTCCTACAGGCTAGATGTGAGAGGCACATTCTGCTGCTTCCTCCCTTAGAGTTAAACTTGCTTCTGAAAGCTCAACCTCCGGGGAGTTTGTTTGGCAGAGATATAGAACACACTCTTCCAAGCCTGTTGGAAGGCATTTGCAGTTTCATTTCACGTCTAATTTCCCAAACCAAACTGCTTGCAGCTCTAACTGCCTTCTAACTACCACTTCTTCGGTTCAGTGAGATATGCTGGATTCTAAACGGAGAAGCTTCTCTGACGCTTTTTCACAGAGATTTTGAAACTGAAATCTCCCATGCCGTTTCCACCATAGGCAGCAATGGGCTTCCCCATAGAACTTGCCAACCTGAATTCCTACAGGCTAGATGTGAGAGGCACATTCTGCTGCTTCCTCCCTTAGAGTTAAACTTGCTTCTGAAAGCTCAACCTCCGGGGAGTTTGTTTGGCAGAGATATAGAACACACTTTTCCAAGCCTGTTGGAAGGCATTTGCAGTTTCATTTCGCGTCTAATTTCCCAAACCAAACTGCTTGCAGCTCTAACTGCCTTCTAACTACCACTTCTTCGGTTCGGTGAGATATGCTGGATTCTAAACGGAGAAGCTTCTCTGACGCTTTTTCACAGAGATTTTGAAACTGAAATCTCCCATGCCGTTTCCACCATAGGCAGCAATGGGCTTCCCCATAGAACTTGCCAACCTGAATTCCTACAGGCTAGATGTGAGAGGCACATTCTGCTGCTTCCTCCCTTAGAGTTAAACTTGCTTCTGAAAGCTCAACCTCCGGGGAGTTTGTTTGGCAGAGATATAGAACACACTTTTCCAAGCCTGTTGGAAGGCATTTGCAGTTTCATTTCGCGTCTAATTTCCCAAACCAAACTGCTTGCAGCTCTAACTCCCTTCTAACTACCACTTCTTCGGTTCAGTGAGATATGCTGGATTCTAAACGGAGAAGCTTCTCTGACGCTTTTTCACAGAGATTTTGAAACTGAAATCTCCCATGCCGTTTCCACCATAGGCAGCAATGGGCTTCCCCATAGAACTTGCCAACCTGAATTCCTACAGGCTAGATGTGAGAGGCACATTCTGCTGCTTCCTCCCTTAGAGTTAAACTAGCTTCTGAAAGCTCAACCTCCGGGGAGTTTGTTTGGCAGAGATATAGAACACACTTTTCCAAGCCTGTTGGAAGGCATTTGCAGTTTCATTTCGCGTCTAATTTCCCAAACCAAACTGCTTGCAGCTCTAACTGCCTTCTAACTACCACTTCTTCGGTTCAGTGAGATATGCTGGATTCTAAACGGAGAAGCTTCTCTGACGCTTTTTCAGAGATTTTGAAACTGAAATCTCCCATGCCGTTTCCACCATAGGCAGCAATGGGCTTCCCCATAGAACTTGCCAACCTGAATTCCTACAGGCTAGATGTGAGAGGCACATTCTGCTGCTTCCTCCCTAAGAGTTAAGCTTGATTCTGAAAGCTCAACCTCCGGGGAGTCTGTTTGGCAGAGATATAGAACACACTTTTCCAAGCCTGTTGGAAGGCCTTTGCAGTGTCATTTCGCATCTAATTTCCCAAACCAAACTGCTTGCAGCTCTAACTCCCTTCTAACTACCACTTCTTCGGTTCAGTGAGATATGCTGGATTCTAAACGGAGAAGCTTCTCTGACGCTTTTTCACAGAGATTTTGAAACTGAAATCTCCCATGCCGTTTCCACCATAGGCAGCAATGGGCTTCCCCATAGAACTTGCCAACCTGAATTCCTACAGGCTAGATGTGAGAGGCACATTCTGCTGCTTCCTCCCTTAGAGTTAAACTTGCTTCTGAAAGCTCAACCTCCGGGGAGTTTGTTTGGCAGAGATATAGAACACACTTTTCCAAGCCTGTTGGAAGGCATTTGCAGTTTCATTTCGCGTCTAATTTCCCAAACCAAACTGCTTGCAGCTCTAACTCCCTTCTAACTACCAATTCTTCGGTTCAGTGAGATATGCTGGATTCTAAACGGAGAAGCTTCTCTGACGCTTTTTCACAGAGATTTTGAAACTGAAATTTCCAAACCCGTTTCCAACGAAGGCGCCAGTGGGCTTCCCCATAGAACTTGCCAACCTGAATTCCTACAGGCTAGATGTGAGAGGCACATTCTGCTGTTTCCTCACTTAGAGTTAAACTAGCTTCTGAAAGCTCAACCTCCGGGGAGTTTGTTTGGCAGAGATATAGAACACACTTTTCCAAGCCTGTTGGAAGGCATTTGCAGTTTCATTTCGCGTCTAATTTCCCAAACGAAACTGCTTGCAGCTCTAACTCCCTTCTAACTACCAATTCTTCGGTTCAGGGAGATATGCTGGATTCTAAACGGAGAAGCTTCTCTGACGCTTTTTCACAGAGATTTTGAAACTGAAATCTCCCATGCCGTTTCCACCATAGGCAGCAATGGGCTTCCCCATAGAACTTGCCAACCTGAATTCCTACAGGCTAGATGTGAGAGGCACATTCTGCTGCTTCCTCCCTAACAGTTAAGCTTGCTTCTGAAAGCTCAACCTCCGGGGACTCTGTTTGGCAGAGATATAGAACACACTTTTCCAAGCCTGTTGGAAGGCCTTTGCAGTGTCATTTCGCATCTAATTTCCCAAACCAAACTGCTTGCAGCTCTAACTCCCTTCTAACTACCACTTCTTCGGTTCAGTGAGATATGCAGGATTCTAAACGGAGAAGCTTCTCTGACGCTTTTTCACAGAGATTTTGAAACTGAAATCTCCCATGCCGTTTCCACCATAGGCAGCAATGGGCTTCCCCATAGAACTTGCCAACCTGAATTCCTACAGGCTAGATGTGAGAGGCACATTCTGCTGCTTCCTCCCTTAGAGTTAAACTTGCTTCTGAAAGCTCAACCTCCGGGGAGTTTGTTTGGCAGAGATATAGAACACACTTTTCCAAGCCTGTTGGAAGGCATTTGCAGTTTCATTTCACGTCTAATTTCCCAAACCAAACTGCTTGCAGCTCTAACTGCCTTCTAACTACCACTTCTTCGGTTCAGTGAGATATGCTGGATTCTAAACGGAGAAGCTTCTCTGACGCTTTTTCACAGAGATTTTGAAACTGAAATCTCCCATGCCGTTTCCACCATAGGCAGCAATGGGCTTCCCCATAGAACTTGCCAACCTGAATTCCTACAGGCTAGATGTGAGAGGCACATTCTGCTGCTTCCTCCCTTAGAGTTAAACTTGCTTCTGAAAGCTCAACCTCCGGGGAGTTTGTTTGGCAGAGATATAGAACACACTTTTCCAAGCCTGTTGGAAGGCATTTGCAGTTTCATTTCGCACCTAATTTCCCAAACCAAACTGCTTGCAGCTCTAACTGCCTTCTAACTACCACTTCTTCGGTTCGGTGAGATATGCTGGATTCTAAACGGAGAAGCTTCTCTGACGCTTTTTCACAGAGATTTTGAAACTGAAATCTCCCATGCCGTTTCCACCATAGGCAGCAATGGGCTTCCCCATAGAACTTGCCAACCTGAATTCCTACAGGCTAGATGTGAGAGGCACATTCTGCTGCTTCCTCCCTTAGAGTTAAACTTGCTTCTGAAAGCTCAACCTCCGGGGAGTTTGTTTGGCAGAGATATAGAACACACTTTTCCAAGCCTGTTGGAAGGCATTTGCAGTTTCATTTCGCGTCTAATTTCCCAAACCAAACTGCTTGCAGCTCTAACTCCCTTCTAACTACCACTTCTTCGGTTCAGGGAGATATGCTGGATTCTAAACGGAGAAGCTTCTCTGACGCTTTTTCACAGAGATTTTGAAACTGAAATCTCCCATGCCGTTTCCACCATAGGCAGCAATGGGCTTCCCCATAGAACTTGCCAACCTGAATTCCTACAGGCTAGATGTGAGAGGCACATTCTGCTGCTTCCTCCCTAACAGTTAAGCTTGCTTCTGAAAGCTCAACCTCCGGGGAGTCTGTTTGGCAGAGATATAGAACACACTTTTCCAAGCCTGTTGGAAGGCCTTTGCAGTGTCATTTCGCATCTAATTTCCCAAACCAAACTGCTTGCAGCTCTAACTCCCTTCTAACTACCACTTCTTCGGTTCAGTGAGATATGCTGGATTCTAAACGGAGAAGCTTCTCTGACGCTTTTTCACAGAGATTTTGAAACTGAAATCTCCCATGCCGTTTCCACCATAGGCAGCAATGGGCTTCCCCATAGAACTTGCCAACCTGAATTCCTACAGGCTAGATGTGAGAGGCACATTCTGCTGCTTCCTCCCTAACAGTTAAGCTTGCTTCTGAAAGCTCAACCTCCGGGGAGTCTGTTTGGCAGAGATATAGAACACACTTTTCCAAGCCTGTTGGAAGGCCTTTGCAGTGTCATTTCGCATCTAATTTCCCAAACCAAACTGCTTGCAGCTCTAACTCCCTTCTAACTACCACTTCTTCGGTTCAGTGAGATATGCTGGATTCTAAACGGAGAAGCTTCTCTGACGCTTTTTCACAGAGATTTTGAAACTGAAATCTCCCATGCCGTTTCCACCATAGGCAGCAATGGGCTTCCCCATAGAACTTGCCAACCTGAATTCCTACAGGCTAGATGTGAGAGGCACATTCTGCTGCTTCCTCCCTTAGAGTTAAACTAGCTTCTGAAAGCTCAACCTCCGGGGAGTTTGTTTGGCAGAGATATAGAACACACTTTTCCAAGCCTGTTGGAAGGCATTTGCAGTTTCATTTCGCGTCTAATTTCCCAAACCAAACTGCTTGCAGCTCTAACTGCCTTCTAACTACCACTTCTTCGGTTCAGTGAGATATGCTGGATTCTAAACGGAGAAGCTTCTCTGACGCTTTTTCACAGAGATTTTGAAACTGAAATCTCCCATGCCGTTTCCACCATAGGCAGCAATGGGCTTCCCCATAGAACTTGCCAACCTGAATTCCTACAGGCTAGATGTGAGAGGCACATTCTGCTGCTTCCTCCCTAAGAGTTAAGCTTGATTCTGAAAGCTCAACCTCCGGGGAGTCTGTTTGGCAGAGATATAGAACACACTTTTCCAAGCCTGTTGGAAGGCCTTTGCAGTGTCATTTCGCATCTAATTTCCCAAACCAAACTGCTTGCAGCTCTAACTCCCTTCTAACTACCACTTCTTCGGTTCAGTGAGATATGCTGGATTCTAAACGGAGAAGCTTCTCTGACGCTTTTTCACAGAGATTTTGAAACTGAAATCTCCCATGCCGTTTCCACCATAGGCAGCAATGGGCTTCCCCTTAGAACTTGCCAACCTGAATTCCTACAGGCTAGATGTGAGAGGCACATTCTGCTGCTTCCTCCCTTAGAGTTAAACTTGCTTCTGAAAGCTCAACCTCCGGGGAGTTTGTTTGGCAGAGATATAGAACACACTTTTCCAAGCCTGTTGGAAGGCATTTGCAGTTTCATTTCGCGTCTAATTTCCCAAACCAAACTGCTTGCAGCTCTAACTCCCTTCTAACTACCAATTCTTCGGTTCAGTGAGATATGCTGGATTCTAAACGGAGAAGCTTCTCTGACGCTTTTTCACAGAGATTTTGAAACTGAAATTTCCAAACCCGTTTCCAACGAAGGCGCCAGTGGGCTTCCCCATAGAACTTGCCAACCTGAATTCCTACAGGCTAGATGTGAGAGGCACATTCTGCTGTTTCCTCACTTAGAGTTAAACTAGCTTCTGAAAGCTCAACCTCCGGGGAGTTTGTTTGGCAGAGATATAGAACACACTTTTCCAAGCCTGTTGGAAGGCATTTGCAGTTTCATTTCGCGTCTAATTTCCCAAACGAAACTGCTTGCAGCTCTAACTCCCTTCTAACTACCACTTCTTCGGTTCAGGGAGATATGCTGGATTCTAAACGGAGAAGCTTCTCTGACGCTTTTTCACAGAGATTTTGAAACTGAAATCTCCCATGCCGTTTCCACCATAGGCAGCTATGGGCTTCCCCATAGAACTTGCCAACCTGAATTCCTACAGGCTAGATGTGAGAGGCACATTCTGCTGCTTCCTCCCTAACAGTTAAGCTTGCTTCTGAAAGCTCAACCTCCGGGGACTCTGTTTGGCAGAGATATAGAACACACTTTTCCAAGCCTGTTGGAAGGCCTTTGCAGTGTCATTTCGCATCTAATTTCCCAAACCAAACTGCTTGCAGCTCTAACTCCCTTCTAACTACCACTTCTTCGGTTCAGTGAGATATGCAGGATTCTAAACGGAGAAGCTTCTCTGACGCTTTTTCACAGAGATTTTGAAACTGAAATCTCCCATGCCGTTTCCACCATAGGCAGCAATGGGCTTCCCCATAGAACTTGCCAACCTGAATTCCTACAGGCTAGATGTGAGAGGCACATTCTGCTGCTTCCTCCCTTAGAGTTAAACTTGCTTCTGAAAGCTCAACCTCCGGGGAGTTTGTTTGGCAGAGATATAGAACACACTTTTCCAAGCCTGTTGGAAGGCATTTGCAGTTTCATTTCACGTCTAATTTCCCAAACCAAACTGCTTGCAGCTCTAACTGCCTTCTAACTACCACTTCTTCGGTTCAGTGAGATATGCTGGATTCTAAACGGAGAAGCTTCTCTGACGCTTTTTCACAGAGATTTTGAAACTGAAATCTCCCATGCCGTTTCCACCATAGGCAGCAATGGGCTTCCCCATAGAACTTGCCAACCTGAATTCCTACAGGCTAGATGTGAGAGGCACATTCTGCTGCTTCCTCCCTTAGAGTTAAACTTGCTTCTGAAAGCTCAACCTCCGGGGAGTTTGTTTGGCAGAGATATAGAACACACTTTTCCAAGCCTGTTGGAAGGCATTTGCAGTTTCATTTCGCGTCTAATTTCCCAAACCAAACTGCTTGCAGCTCTAACTCCCTTCTAACTACCAATTCTTCGGTTCAGTGAGATATGCTGGATTCTAAACGGAGAAGCTTCTCTGACGCTTTTTCACAGAGATTTTGAAACTGAAATTTCCAAACCCGTTTCCAACGAAGGCGCCAGTGGGCTTCCCCATAGAACTTGCCAACCTGAATTCCTACAGGCTAGATGTGAGAGGCACATTCTGCTGTTTCCTCACTTAGAGTTAAACTAGCTTCTGAAAGCTCAACCTCCGGGGAGTTTGTTTGGCAGAGATATAGAACACACTTTTCCAAGCCTGTTGGAAGGCATTTGCAGTTTCATTTCCCGTCTAATTTCCCAAACGAAACTGCTTGCAGCTCTAACTCCCTTCTAACTACCACTTCTTCGGTTCAGGGAGATATGCTGGATTCTAAACGGAGAAGCTTCTCTGACGCTTTTTCACAGAGATTTTGAAACTGAAATCTCCCATGCCGTTTCCACCATAGGCAGCTATGGGCTTCCCCATAGAACTTGCCAACCTGAATTCCTACAGGCTAGATGTGAGAGGCACATTCTGCTGCTTCCTCCCTAACAGTTAAGCTTGCTTCTGAAAGCTCAACCTCCGGGGACTCTGTTTGGCAGAGATATAGAACACACTTTTCCAAGCCTGTTGGAAGGCCTTTGCAGTGTCATTTCGCATCTAATTTCCCAAACCAAACTGCTTGCAGCTCTAACTCCCTTCTAACTACCACTTCTTCGGTTCAGTGAGATATGCAGGATTCTAAACGGAGAAGCTTCTCTGACGCTTTTTCACAGAGATTTTGAAACTGAAATCTCCCATGCCGTTTCCACCATAGGCAGCAATGGGCTTCCCCATAGAACTTGCCAACCTGAATTCCTACAGGCTAGATGTGAGAGGCACATTCTGCTGCTTCCTCCCTTAGAGTTAAACTTGCTTCTGAAAGCTCAACCTCCGGGGAGTTTGTTTGGCAGAGATATAGAACACACTTTTCCAAGCCTGTTGGAAGGCATTTGCAGTTTCATTTCACGTCTAATTTCCCAAACCAAACTGCTTGCAGCTCTAACTGCCTTCTAACTACCACTTCTTCGGTTCAGTGAGATATGCTGGATTCTAAACGGAGAAGCTTCTCTGACGCTTTTTCACAGAGATTTTGAAACTGAAATCTCCCATGCCGTTTCCACCATAGGCAGCAATGGGCTTCCCCATAGAACTTGCCAACCTGAATTCCTACAGGCTAGATGTGAGAGGCACATTCTGCTGCTTCCTCCCTAACAGTTAAGCTTGCTTCTGAAAGCTCAACCTCCGGGGACTCTGTTTGGCAGAGATATAGAACACACTTTTCCAAGCCTGTTGGAAGGCCTTTGCAGTGTCATTTCGCATCTAATTTCCCAAACCAAACTGCTTGCAGCTCTAACTCCCTTCTAACTACCAATTCTTCGGTTCAGTGAGATATGCTGGATTCTAAACGGAGAAGCTTCTCTGACGCTTTTTCACAGAGATTTTGAAACTGAAATCTCCCATGCCGTTTCCACCATAGGCAGCAATGGGCTTCCCCATAGAACTTGCCAACCTGAATTCCTACAGGCTAGATGTGAGAGGCACATTCTGCTGCTTCCTCCCTAAGAGTTAACCTTGCTTCTGAAAGCTCAACCTCCGGGGAGTCTGTTTGGCAGAGATATAGAACACACTTCTCCAAGCCTGTTGGAAGGCCTTTGCAGTGTCATTTCGCATCTAATTTCCCAAACCAAACTGCTTGCAGCTCTAACTCCCTTCTAACTACCACTTCTTCGGTTCAGTGAGATATGCAGGATTCTAAACGGAGAAGCTTCTCTGACGCTTTTTCACAGAGATTTTGAAACTGAAATCTCCCATGCCGTTTCCACCATAGGCAGCAATGGGCTTCCCCATAGAACTTGCCAACCTGAATTCCTACAGGCTAGATGTGAGAGGCACATTCTGCTGCTTCCTCCCTTAGAGTTAAACTTGCTTCTGAAAGCTCAACCTCCGGGGAGTTTGTTTGGCAGAGATATAGAACACACTCTTCCAAGCCTGTTGGAAGGCATTTGCAGTTTCATTTCACGTCTAATTTCCCAAACCAAACTGCTTGCAGCTCTAACTGCCTTCTAACTACCACTTCTTCGGTTCAGTGAGATATGCTGGATTCTAAACGGAGAAGCTTCTCTGACGCTTTTTCACAGAGATTTTGAAACTGAAATCTCCCATGCCGTTTCCACCATAGGCAGCTATGGGCTTCCCCATAGAACTTGCCAACCTGAATTCCTACAGGCTAGATGTGAGAGGCACATTCTGCTGCTTCCTCCCTAACAGTTAAGCTTGCTTCTGAAAGCTCAACCTCCGGGGACTCTGTTTGGCAGAGATATAGAACACACTTTTCCAAGCCTGTTGGAAGGCCTTTGCAGTGTCATTTCGCATCTAATTTCCCAAACCAAACTGCTTGCAGCTCTAACTCCCTTCTAACTACCACTTCTTCGGTTCAGTGAGATATGCAGGATTCTAAACGGAGAAGCTTCTCTGACGCTTTTTCACAGAGATTTTGAAACTGAAATCTCCCATGCCGTTTCCACCATAGGCAGCAATGGGCTTCCCCATAGAACTTGCCAACCTGAATTCCTACAGGCTAGATGTGAGAGGCACATTCTGCTGCTTCCTCCCTTAGAGTTAAACTTGCTTCTGAAAGCTCAACCTCCGGGGAGTTTGTTTGGCAGAGATATAGAACACACTTTTCCAAGCCTGTTGGAAGGCATTTGCAGTTTCATTTCACGTCTAATTTCCCAAACCAAACTGCTTGCAGCTCTAACTGCCTTCTAACTACCACTTCTTCGGTTCAGTGAGATATGCTGGATTCTAAACGGAGAAGCTTCTCTGACGCTTTTTCACAGAGATTTTGAAACTGAAATCTCCCATGCCGTTTCCACCATAGGCAGCAATGGGCTTCCCCATAGAACTTGCCAACCTGAATTCCTACAGGCTAGATGTGAGAGGCACATTCTGCTGCTTCCTCCCTTAGAGTTAAACTTGCTTCTGAAAGCTCAACCTCCGGGGAGTTTGTTTGGCAGAGATATAGAACACACTTTTCCAAGCCTGTTGGAAGGCATTTGCAGTTTCATTTCGCGTCTAATTTCCCAAACCAAACTGCTTGCAGCTCTAACTCCCTTCTAACTACCAATTCTTCGGTTCAGTGAGATATGCTGGATTCTAAACGGAGAAGCTTCTCTGACGCTTTTTCACAGAGATTTTGAAACTGAAATTTCCAAACCCGTTTCCAACGAAGGCGCCAGTGGGCTTCCCCATAGAACTTGCCAACCTGAATTCCTACAGGCTAGATGTGAGAGGCACATTCTGCTGTTTCCTCACTTAGAGTTAAACTAGCTTCTGAAAGCTCAACCTCCGGGGAGTTTGTTTGGCAGAGATATAGAACACACTTTTCCAAGCCTGTTGGAAGGCATTTGCAGTTTCATTTCCCGTCTAATTTCCCAAACGAAACTGCTTGCAGCTCTAACTCCCTTCTAACTACCACTTCTTCGGTTCAGGGAGATATGCTGGATTCTAAACGGAGAAGCTTCTCTGACGCTTTTTCACAGAGATTTTGAAACTGAAATCTCCCATGCCGTTTCCACCATAGGCAGCTATGGGCTTCCCCATAGAACTTGCCAACCTGAATTCCTACAGGCTAGATGTGAGAGGCACATTCTGCTGCTTCCTCCCTAACAGTTAAGCTTGCTTCTGAAAGCTCAACCTCCGGGGACTCTGTTTGGCAGAGATATAGAACACACTTTTCCAAGCCTGTTGGAAGGCCTTTGCAGTGTCATTTCGCATCTAATTTCCCAAACCAAACTGCTTGCAGCTCTAACTCCCTTCTAACTACCACTTCTTCGGTTCAGTGAGATATGCAGGATTCTAAACGGAGAAGCTTCTCTGACGCTTTTTCACAGAGATTTTGAAACTGAAATCTCCCATGCCGTTTCCACCATAGGCAGCAATGGGCTTCCCCATAGAACTTGCCAACCTGAATTCCTACAGGCTAGATGTGAGAGGCACATTCTGCTGCTTCCTCCCTTAGAGTTAAACTTGCTTCTGAAAGCTCAACCTCCGGGGAGTTTGTTTGGCAGAGATATAGAACACACTTTTCCAAGCCTGTTGGAAGGCATTTGCAGTTTCATTTCACGTCTAATTTCCCAAACCAAACTGCTTGCAGCTCTAACTGCCTTCTAACTACCACTTCTTCGGTTCAGTGAGATATGCTGGATTCTAAACGGAGAAGCTTCTCTGACGCTTTTTCACAGAGATTTTGAAACTGAAATCTCCCATGCCGTTTCCACCATAGGCAGCAATGGGCTTCCCCATAGAACTTGCCAACCTGAATTCCTACAGGCTAGATGTGAGAGGCACATTCTGCTGCTTCCTCCCTAACAGTTAAGCTTGCTTCTGAAAGCTCAACCTCCGGGGACTCTGTTTGGCAGAGATATAGAACACACTTTTCCAAGCCTGTTGGAAGGCCTTTGCAGTGTCATTTCGCATCTAATTTCCCAAACCAAACTGCTTGCAGCTCTAACTCCCTTCTAACTACCAATTCTTCGGTTCAGTGAGATATGCTGGATTCTAAACGGAGAAGCTTCTCTGACGCTTTTTCACAGAGATTTTGAAACTGAAATCTCCCATGCCGTTTCCACCATAGGCAGCAATGGGCTTCCCCATAGAACTTGCCAACCTGAATTCCTACAGGCTAGATGTGAGAGGCACATTCTGCTGCTTCCTCCCTAAGAGTTAACCTTGCTTCTGAAAGCTCAACCTCCGGGGAGTCTGTTTGGCAGAGATATAGAACACACTTCTCCAAGCCTGTTGGAAGGCCTTTGCAGTGTCATTTCGCATCTAATTTCCCAAACCAAACTGCTTGCAGCTCTAACTCCCTTCTAACTACCACTTCTTCGGTTCAGTGAGATATGCAGGATTCTAAACGGAGAAGCTTCTCTGACGCTTTTTCACAGAGATTTTGAAACTGAAATCTCCCATGCCGTTTCCACCATAGGCAGCAATGGGCTTCCCCATAGAACTTGCCAACCTGAATTCCTACAGGCTAGATGTGAGAGGCACATTCTGCTGCTTCCTCCCTTAGAGTTAAACTTGCTTCTGAAAGCTCAACCTCCGGGGAGTTTGTTTGGCAGAGATATAGAACACACTCTTCCAAGCCTGTTGGAAGGCATTTGCAGTTTCATTTCACGTCTAATTTCCCAAACCAAACTGCTTGCAGCTCTAACTGCCTTCTAACTACCACTTCTTCGGTTCAGTGAGATATGCTGGATTCTAAACGGAGAAGCTTCTCTGACGCTTTTTCACAGAGATTTTGAAACTGAAATCTCCCATGCCGTTTCCACCATAGGCAGCAATGGGCTTCCCCATAGAACTTGCCAACCTGAATTCCTACAGGCTAGATGTGAGAGGCACATTCTGCTGCTTCCTCCCTTAGAGTTAAACTTGCTTCTGAAAGCTCAACCTCCGGGGAGTTTGTTTGGCAGAGATATAGAACACACTTTTCCAAGCCTGTTGGAAGGCATTTGCAGTTTCATTTCGCGTCTAATTTCCCAAACCAAACTGCTTGCAGCTCTAACTGCCTTCTAACTACCACTTCTTCGGTTCGGTGAGATATGCTGGATTCTAAACGGAGAAGCTTCTCTGACGCTTTTTCACAGAGATTTTGAAACTGAAATCTCCCATGCCGTTTCCACCATAGGCAGCAATGGGCTTCCCCATAGAACTTGCCAACCTGAATTCCTACAGGCTAGATGTGAGAGGCACATTCTGCTGCTTCCTCCCTTAGAGTTAAACTTGCTTCTGAAAGCTCAACCTCCGGGGAGTTTGTTTGGCAGAGATATAGAACACACTTTTCCAAGCCTGTTGGAAGGCATTTGCAGTTTCATTTCGCGTCTAATTTCCCAAACCAAACTGCTTGCAGCTCTAACTCCCTTCTAACTACCACTTCTTCGGTTCAGTGAGATATGCTGGATTCTAAACGGAGAAGCTTCTCTGACGCTTTTTCACAGAGATTTTGAAACTGAAATCTCCCATGCCGTTTCCACCATAGGCAGCAATGGGCTTCCCCATAGAACTTGCCAACCTGAATTCCTACAGGCTAGATGTGAGAGGCACATTCTGCTGCTTCCTCCCTTAGAGTTAAACTAGCTTCTGAAAGCTCAACCTCCGGGGAGTTTGTTTGGCAGAGATATAGAACACACTTTTCCAAGCCTGTTGGAAGGCATTTGCAGTTTCATTTCGCGTCTAATTTCCCAAACCAAACTGCTTGCAGCTCTAACTGCCTTCTAACTACCACTTCTTCGGTTCAGTGAGATATGCTGGATTCTAAACGGAGAAGCTTCTCTGACGCTTTTTCAGAGATTTTGAAACTGAAATCTCCCATGCCGTTTCCACCATAGGCAGCAATGGGCTTCCCCATAGAACTTGCCAACCTGAATTCCTACAGGCTAGATGTGAGAGGCACATTCTGCTGCTTCCTCCCTAAGAGTTAAGCTTGATTCTGAAAGCTCAACCTCCGGGGAGTCTGTTTGGCAGAGATATAGAACACACTTTTCCAAGCCTGTTGGAAGGCCTTTGCAGTGTCATTTCGCATCTAATTTCCCAAACCAAACTGCTTGCAGCTCTAACTCCCTTCTAACTACCACTTCTTCGGTTCAGTGAGATATGCTGGATTCTAAACGGAGAAGCTTCTCTGACGCTTTTTCACAGAGATTTTGAAACTGAAATCTCCCATGCCGTTTCCACCATAGGCAGCAATGGGCTTCCCCATAGAACTTGCCAACCTGAATTCCTACAGGCTAGATGTGAGAGGCACATTCTGCTGCTTCCTCCCTTAGAGTTAAACTTGCTTCTGAAAGCTCAACCTCCGGGGAGTTTGTTTGGCAGAGATATAGAACACACTTTTCCAAGCCTGTTGGAAGGCATTTGCAGTTTCATTTCGCGTCTAATTTCCCAAACCAAACTGCTTGCAGCTCTAACTCCCTTCTAACTACCAATTCTTCGGTTCAGTGAGATATGCTGGATTCTAAACGGAGAAGCTTCTCTGACGCTTTTTCACAGAGATTTTGAAACTGAAATTTCCAAACCCGTTTCCAACGAAGGCGCCAGTGGGCTTCCCCATAGAACTTGCCAACCTGAATTCCTACAGGCTAGATGTGAGAGGCACATTCTGCTGTTTCCTCACTTAGAGTTAAACTAGCTTCTGAAAGCTCAACCTCCGGGGAGTTTGTTTGGCAGAGATATAGAACACACTTTTCCAAGCCTGTTGGAAGGCATTTGCAGTTTCATTTCGCGTCTAATTTCCCAAACGAAACTGCTTGCAGCTCTAACTCCCTTCTAACTACCACTTCTTCGGTTCAGGGAGATATGCTGGATTCTAAACGGAGAAGCTTCTCTGACGCTTTTTCACAGAGATTTTGAAACTGAAATCTCCCATGCCGTTTCCACCATAGGCAGCAATGGGCTTCCCCATAGAACTTGCCAACCTGAATTCCTACAGGCTAGATGTGAGAGGCACATTCTGCTGCTTCCTCCCTAACAGTTAAGCTTGCTTCTGAAAGCTCAACCTCCGGGGACTCTGTTTGGCAGAGATATAGAACACACTTTTCCAAGCCTGTTGGAAGGCCTTTGCAGTGTCATTTCGCATCTAATTTCCCAAACCAAACTGCTTGCAGCTCTAACTCCCTTCTAACTACCACTTCTTCGGTTCAGTGAGATATGCAGGATTCTAAACGGAGAAGCTTCTCTGACGCTTTTTCACAGAGATTTTGAAACTGAAATCTCCCATGCCGTTTCCACCATAGGCAGCAATGGGCTTCCCCATAGAACTTGCCAACCTGAATTCCTACAGGCTAGATGTGAGAGGCACATTCTGCTGCTTCCTCCCTTAGAGTTAAACTTGCTTCTGAAAGCTCAACCTCCGGGGAGTTTGTTTGGCAGAGATATAGAACACACTTTTCCAAGCCTGTTGGAAGGCATTTGCAGTTTCATTTCACGTCTAATTTCCCAAACCAAACTGCTTGCAGCTCTAACTGCCTTCTAACTACCACTTCTTCGGTTCAGTGAGATATGCTGGATTCTAAACGGAGAAGCTTCTCTGACGCTTTTTCACAGAGATTTTGAAACTGAAATCTCCCATGCCGTTTCCACCATAGGCAGCAATGGGCTTCCCCATAGAACTTGCCAACCTGAATTCCTACAGGCTAGATGTGAGAGGCACATTCTGCTGCTTCCTCCCTTAGAGTTAAACTTGCTTCTGAAAGCTCAACCTCCGGGGAGTTTGTTTGGCAGAGATATAGAACACACTTTTCCAAGCCTGTTGGAAGGCATTTGCAGTTTCATTTCGCGTCTAATTTCCCAAACCAAACTGCTTGCAGCTCTAACTGCCTTCTAACTACCACTTCTTCGGTTCAGTGAGATATGCTGGATTCTAAACGGAGAAGCTTCTCTGACGCTTTTTCACAGAGATTTTGAAACTGAAATCTCCCATGCCGTTTCCACCATAGGCAGCAATGGGCTTCCCCATAGAACTTGCCAACCTGAATTCCTACAGGCTAGATGTGAGAGGCACATTCTGCTGCTTCCTCCCTTAGAGTTAAACTTGCTTCTGAAAGCTCAACCTCCGGGGAGTTTGTTTGGCAGAGATATAGAACACACTTTTCCAAGCCTGTTGGAAGGCATTTGCAGTTTCATTTCGCGTCTAATTTCCCAAACCAAACTGCTTGCAGCTCTAACTCCCTTCTAACTACCAATTCTTCGGTTCAGTGAGATATGCTGGATTCTAAACGGAGAAGCTTCTCTGACGCTTTTTCACAGAGATTTTGAAACTGAAATTTCCAAACCCGTTTCCAACGAAGGCGCCAATGGGCTTCCCCATAGAACTTGCCAACCTGAATTCCTACAGGCTAGATGTGAGAGGCACATTCTGCTGCTTCCTCCCTTAGAGTTAAACTAGCTTCTGAAAGCTCAACCTCCGGGGAGTTTGTTTGGCAGAGATATAGAACACACTTTTCCAAGCCTGTTGGAAGGCATTTGCAGTTTCATTTCGCGTCTAATTTCCCAAACCAAACTGCTTGCAGCTCTAACTCCCTTCTAACTACCACTTCTTCGGTTCAGTGAGATATGCTGGATTCTAAACGGAGAAGCTTCTCTGACGCTTTTTCACAGAGATTTTGAAACTGAAATTTCCAAACCCGTTTCCAACGAAGGCGCCAATGGGCTTCCCCATAGAACTTGCCAACCTGAATTCCTACAGGCTAGATGTGAGAGGCACATTCTGCTGCTTCCTCCCTTAGAGTTAAACTAGCTTCTGAAAGCTCAACCTCCGGGGAGTTTGTTTGGCAGAGATATAGAACACACTTTTCCAAGCCTGTTGGAAGGCATTTGCAGTTTCATTTCGCGTCTAATTTCCCAAACCAAACTGCTTGCAGCTCTAACTGCCTTCTAACTACCACTTCTTCGGTTCAGTGAGATATGCTGGATTCTAAACGGAGAAGCTTCTCTGACGCTTTTTCACAGAGATTTTGAAACTCAAATCTCCCATGCCGTTTCCACCATAGGCAGCAATGGGCTTCCCCATAGAACTTGCCAACCTGAATTCCTACAGGCTAGATGTGAGAGGCACATTCTGCTGCTTCCTCCCTAAGAGTTAAGCTTGCTTCTGAAAGCTCAACCTCCGGGGAGTCTGTTTGGCAGAGATATAGAACACACTTTTCCAAGCCTGTTGGAAGGCCTTTGCAGTGTCATTTCGCATCTAATTTCCCAAACCAAACTGCTTGCAGCTCTAACTCCCTTCTAACTACCACTTCTTCGGTTCAGTGAGATATGCTGGATTCTAAACGGAGAAGCTTCTCTGACGCTTTTTCACAGAGATTTTGAAACTGAAATCTCCCATGCCGTTTCCACCATAGGCAGCAATGGGCTTCCCCATAGAACTTGCCAACCTGAATTCCTACAGGCTAGATGTGAGAGGCACATTCTGCTGCTTCCTCCCTTAGAGTTAAACTTGCTTCTGAAAGCTCAACCTCCGGGGAGTTTGTTTGGCAGAGATATAGAACACACTTTTCCAAGCCTGTTGGAAGGCATTTGCAGTTTCATTTCGCGTCTAATTTCCCAAACCAAACTGCTTGCAGCTCTAACTGCCTTCTAACTACCACTTCTTCGGTTCAGTGAGATATGCTGGATTCTAAACGGAGAAGCTTCTCTGACGCTTTTTCACAGAGATTTTGAAACTGAAATCTCCCATGCCGTTTCCACCATAGGCAGCAATGGGCTTCCCCATAGAACTTGCCAACCTGAATTCCTACAGGCTAGATGTGAGAGGCACATTCTGCTGCTTCCTCCCTTAGAGTTAAACTTGCTTCTGAAAGCTCAACCTCCGGGGAGTTTGTTTGGCAGAGATATAGAACACACTTTTCCAAGCCTGTTGGAAGGCATTTGCAGTTTCATTTCGCGTCTAATTTCCCAAACCAAACTGCTTGCAGCTCTAACTCCCTTCTAACTACCAATTCTTCGGTTCAGTGAGATATGCTGGATTCTAAACGGAGAAGCTTCTCTGACGCTTTTTCACAGAGATTTTGAAACTGAAATTTCCAAACCCGTTTCCAACGAAGGCGCCAATGGGCTTCCCCATAGAACTTGCCAACCTGAATTCCTACAGGCTAGATGTGAGAGGCACATTCTGCTGCTTCCTCCCTTAGAGTTAAACTAGCTTCTGAAAGCTCAACCTCCGGGGAGTTTGTTTGGCAGAGATATAGAACACACTTTTCCAAGCCTGTTGGAAGGCATTTGCAGTTTCATTTCGCGTCTAATTTCCCAAACCAAACTGCTTGCAGCTCTAACTCCCTTCTAACTACCACTTCTTCGGTTCAGGGAGATATGCTGGATTCTAAACGGAGAAGCTTCTCTGACGCTTTTTCACAGAGATTTTGAAACTGAAATCTCCCATGCCGTTTCCACCATAGGCAGCAATGGGCTTCCCCATAGAACTTGCCAACCTGAATTCCTACAGGCTAGATGTGAGAGGCACATTCTGCTGCTTCCTCCCTTAGAGTTAAACTTGCTTCTGAAAGCTCAACCTCCGGGGAGTTTGTTTGGCAGAGATATAGAACACACTTTTCCAAGCCTGTTGGAAGGCATTTGCAGTTTCATTTCGCGTCTAATTTCCCAAACCAAACTGCTTGCAGCTCTAACTCCCTTCTAACTACCACTTCTTCGGTTCAGTGAGATATGCTGGATTCTAAACGGAGAAGCTTCTCTGACGCTTTTTCACAGAGATTTTGAAACTGAAATCTCCCATGCCGTTTCCACCATAGGCAGCAATGGGCTTCCCCATAGAACTTGCCAACCTGAATTCCTACAGGCTAGATGTGAGAGGCACATTCTGCTGCTTCCTCCCTTAGAGTTAAACTAGCTTCTGAAAGCTCAACCTCCGGGGAGTTTGTTTGGCAGAGATATAGAACACACTTTTCCAAGCCTGTTGGAAGGCATTTGCAGTTTCATTTCGCGTCTAATTTCCCAAACCAAACTGCTTGCAGCTCTAACTCCCTTCTAACTACCACTTCTTCGGTTCAGTGAGATATGCTGGATTCTAAACGGAGAAGCTTCTCTGACGCTTTTTCACAGAGATTTTGAAACTGAAATTTCCAAACCCGTTTCCAACGAAGGCGCCAGTGGGCTTCCCCATAGAACTTGCCAACCTGAATTCCTACAGGCTAGATGTGAGAGGCACATTCTGCTGCTTCCTCCCTTAGAGTTAAACTAGCTTCTGAAAGCTCAACCTCCGGGGAGTTTGTTTGGCAGAGATATAGAACACACTTTTCCAAGCCTGTTGGAAGGCATTTGCAGTTTCATTTCGCGTCTAATTTCCCAAACCAAACTGCTTGCAGCTCTAACTGCCTTCTAACTACCACTTCTTCGGTTCAGTGAGATATGCTGGATTCTAAACGGAGAAGCTTCTCTGACGCTTTTTCACAGAGATTTTGAAACTCAAATCTCCCATGCCGTTTCCACCATAGGCAGCAATGGGCTTCCCCATAGAACTTGCCAACCTGAATTCCTACAGGCTAGATGTGAGAGGCACATTCTGCTGCTTCCTCCCTAAGAGTTAAGCTTGCTTCTGAAAGCTCAACCTCCGGGGAGTCTGTTTGGCAGAGATATAGAACACACTTTTCCAAGCCTGTTGGAAGGCCTTTGCAGTGTCATTTCGCATCTAATTTCCCAAACCAAACTGCTTGCAGCTCTAACTCCCTTCTAACTACCACTTCTTCGGTTCAGTGAGATATGCTGGATTCTAAACGGAGAAGCTTCTCTGACGCTTTTTCACAGAGATTTTGAAACTGAAATCTCCCATGCCGTTTCCACCATAGGCAGCAATGGGCTTCCCCATAGAACTTGCCAACCTGAATTCCTACAGGCTAGATGTGAGAGGCACATTCTGCTGCTTCCTCCCTTAGAGTTAAACTTGCTTCTGAAAGCTCAACCTCCGGGGAGTTTGTTTGGCAGAGATATAGAACACACTTTTCCAAGCCTGTTGGAAGGCATTTGCTGTTTCATTTCGCGTCTAATTTCCCAAACCAAACTGCATGCAGCTCTAACTCCCTTCTAACTACCACTTCTTCGGTTCAGTGAGATATGCTGGATTCTAAACGGAGAAGCTTCTCTGACGCTTTTTCACAGAGATTTTGAAACTGAAATCTCCCATGCCGTTTCCACCATAGGCAGCAATGGGCTTCCCCATAGAACTTGCCAACCTGAATTCCTACAGGCTAGATGTGAGAGGCACATTCTGCTGCTTCCTCCCTTAGAGTTAAACTTGCTTCTGAAAGCTCAACCTCCGGGGAGTTTGTTTGGCAGAGATATAGAACACACTTTTCCAAGCCTGTTGGAAGGCATTTGCAGTTTCATTTCGCGTCTAATTTCCCAAACCAAACTGCTTGCAGCTCTAACTCCCTTCTAACTACCAATTCTTCGGTTCAGTGAGATATGCTGGATTCTAAACGGAGTAGCTTCTCTGACGCTTTTTCACAGAGATTTTGAAACTGAAATTTCCAAACCCGTTTCCAACGAAGGCGCCAATGGGCTTCCACATAGAACTTGCCAACCTGAATTCCTACAGGCTAGATGTGAGAGGCACATTCTGCTGCTTCCTCCCTTAGAGTTAAACTAGCTTCTGAAAGCTCAACCTCCGGGGAGTTTGTTTGGCAGAGATATAGAACACACTTTTCCAAGCCTGTTGGAAGGCATTTGCAGTTTCATTTCGCGTCTAATTTCCCAAACCAAACTGCTTGCAGCTCTAACTGCCTTCTAACTACCACTTCTTCGGTTCAGTGAGATATGCTGGATTCTAAACGGAGAAGCTTCTCTGACGCTTTTTCACAGAGATTTTGAAACTCAAATCTCCCATGCCGTTTCCACCATAGGCAGCAATGGGCTTCCCCATAGAACTTGCCAACCTGAATTCCTACAGGCTAGATGTGAGAGGCACATTCTGCTGCTTCCTCCCTAAGAGTTAAGCTTGCTTCTGAAAGCTCAACCTCCGGGGAGTCTGTTTGGCAGAGATATAGAACACACTTTTCCAAGCCTGTTGGAAGGCCTTTGCAGTGTCATTTCGCATCTAATTTCCCAAACCAAACTGCTTGCAGCTCTAACTCCCTTCTAACTACCACTTCTTCGGTTCAGTGAGATATGCTGGATTCTAAACGGAGAAGCTTCTCTGACGCTTTTTCACAGAGATTTTGAAACTGAAATCTCCCATGCCGTTTCCACCATAGGCAGCAATGGGCTTCCCCATAGAACTTGCCAACCTGAATTCCTACAGGCTAGATGTGAGAGGCACATTCTGCTGCTTCCTCCCTTAGAGTTAAACTTGCTTCTGAAAGCTCAACCTCCGGGGAGTTTGTTTGGCAGAGATATAGAACACACTTTTCCAAGCCTGTTGGAAGGCATTTGCAGTTTCATTTCGCGTCTAATTTCCCCAACCAAACTGCTTGCAGCTCTAACTGCCTTCTAACTACCACTTCTTCGGTTCAGTGAGATATGCTGGATTCTAAACGGAGAAGCTTCTCTGACGCTTTTTCACAGAGATTTTGAAACTGAAATCTCCCATGCCGTTTCCACCATAGGCAGCAATGGGCTTCCCCATAGAACTTGCCAACCTGAATTCCTACAGGCTAGATGTGAGAGGCACATTCTGCTGCTTCCTCCCTTAGAGTTAAACTTGCTTCTGAAAGCTCAACCTCCGGGGAGTTTGTTTGGCAGAGATATAGAACACACTTTTCCAAGCCTGTTGGAAGGCATTTGCAGTTTCATTTCGCGTCTAATTTCCCAAACCAAACTGCTTGCAGCTCTAACTCCCTTCTAACTACCACTTCTTCGGTTCAGTGAGATATGCTGGATTCTAAACGGAGAAGCTTCTCTGACGCTTTTTCACAGAGATTTTGAAACTGAAATTTCCAAACCCGTTTCCAACGAAGGCGCCAATGGGCTTCCCCATAGAACTTGCCAACCTGAATTCCTACAGGCTAGATGTGAGAGGCACATTCTGCTGCTTCCTCCCTTAGAGTTAAACTAGCTTCTGAAAGCTCAACCTCCGGGGAGTTTGTTTGGCAGAGATATAGAACACACTTTTCCAAGCCTGTTGGAAGGCATTTGCAGTTTCATTTCGCGTCTAATTTCCCAAACCAAACTGCTTGCAGCTCTAACTCCCTTCTAACTACCAATTCTTCGGTTCAGTGAGATATGCTGGATTCTAAACGGAGAAGCTTCTCTGACGCTTTTTCACAGAGATTTTGAAACTGAAATTTCCAAACCCGTTTCCAACGAAGGCGCCAATGGGCTTCCCCATAGAACTTGCCAACCTGAATTCCTACAGGCTAGATGTGAGAGGCACATTCTGCTGCTTCCTCCCTTAGAGTTAAACTAGCTTCTGAAAGCTCAACCTCCGGGGAGTTTGTTTGGCAGAGATATAGAACACACTTTTCCAAGCCTGTTGGAAGGCATTTGCAGTTTCATTTCGCGTCTAATTTCCCAAACCAAACTGCTTGCAGCTCTAACTGCCTTCTAACTACCACTTCTTCGGTTCAGTGAGATATGCTGGATTCTAAACGGAGAAGCTTCTCTGACGCTTTTTCACAGAGATTTTGAAACTCAAATCTCCCATGCCGTTTCCACCATAGGCAGCAATGGGCTTCCCCATAGAACTTGCCAACCTGAATTCCTACAGGCTAGATGTGAGAGGCACATTCTGCTGCTTCCTCCCTAAGAGTTAAGCTTGCTTCTGAAAGCTCAACCTCCGGGGAGTCTGTTTGGCAGAGATATAGAACACACTTTTCCAAGCCTGTTGGAAGGCCTTTGCAGTGTCATTTCGCATCTAATTTCCCAAACCAAACTGCTTGCAGCTCTAACTCCCTTCTAACTACCACTTCTTCGGTTCAGTGAGATATGCTGGATTCTAAACGGAGAAGCTTCTCTGACGCTTTTTCACAGAGATTTTGAAACTGAAATCTCCCATGCCGTTTCCACCATAGGCAGCAATGGGCTTCCCCATAGAACTTGCCAACCTGAATTCCTACAGGCTAGATGTGAGAGGCACATTCTGCTGCTTCCTCCCTTAGAGTTAAACTTGCTTCTGAAAGCTCAACCTCCGGGGAGTTTGTTTGGCAGAGATATAGAACACACTTTTCCAAGCCTGTTGGAAGGCATTTGCAGTTTCATTTCGCGTCTAATTTCCCAAACCAAACTGCTTGCAGCTCTAACTGCCTTCTAACTACCACTTCTTCGGTTCAGTGAGATATGCTGGATTCTAAACGGAGAAGCTTCTCTGACGCTTTTTCACAGAGATTTTGAAACTGAAATCTCCCATGCCGTTTCCACCATAGGCAGCAATGGGCTTCCCCATAGAACTTGCCAACCTGAATTCCTACAGGCTAGATGTGAGAGGCACATTCTGCTGCTTCCTCCCTTAGAGTTAAACTTGCTTCTGAAAGCTCAACCTCCGGGGAGTTTGTTTGGCAGAGATATAGAACACACTTTTCCAAGCCTGTTGGAAGGCATTTGCAGTTTCATTTCGCGTCTAATTTCCCAAACCAAACTGCTTGCAGCTCTAACTCCCTTCTAACTACCAATTCTTCGGTTCAGTGAGATATGCTGGATTCTAAACGGAGAAGCTTCTCTGACGCTTTTTCACAGAGATTTTGAAACTGAAATTTCCAAACCCGTTTCCAACGAAGGCGCCAATGGGCTTCCCCATAGAACTTGCCAACCTGAATTCCTACAGGCTAGATGTGAGAGGCACATTCTGCTGCTTCCTCCCTTAGAGTTAAACTAGCTTCTGAAAGCTCAACCTCCGGGGAGTTTGTTTGGCAGAGATATAGAACACACTTTTCCAAGCCTGTTGGAAGGCATTTGCAGTTTCATTTCGCGTCTAATTTCCCAAACCAAACTGCTTGCAGCTCTAACTCCCTTCTAACTACCACTTCTTCGGTTCAGGGAGATATGCTGGATTCTAAACGGAGAAGCTTCTCTGACGCTTTTTCACAGAGATTTTGAAACTGAAATCTCCCATGCCGTTTCCACCATAGGCAGCAATGGGCTTCCCCATAGAACTTGCCAACCTGAATTCCTACAGGCTAGATGTGAGAGGCACATTCTGCTGCTTCCTCCCTTAGAGTTAAACTTGCTTCTGAAAGCTCAACCTCCGGGGAGTTTGTTTGGCAGAGATATAGAACACACTTTTCCAAGCCTGTTGGAAGGCATTTGCAGTTTCATTTCGCGTCTAATTTCCCAAACCAAACTGCTTGCAGCTCTAACTCCCTTCTAACTACCACTTCTTCGGTTCAGTGAGATATGCTGGATTCTAAACGGAGAAGCTTCTCTGACGCTTTTTCACAGAGATTTTGAAACTGAAATCTCCCATGCCGTTTCCACCATAGGCAGCAATGGGCTTCCCCATAGAACTTGCCAACCTGAATTCCTACAGGCTAGATGTGAGAGGCACATTCTGCTGCTTCCTCCCTTAGAGTTAAACTAGCTTCTGAAAGCTCAACCTCCGGGGAGTTTGTTTGGCAGAGATATAGAACACACTTTTCCAAGCCTGTTGGAAGGCATTTGCAGTTTCATTTCGCGTCTAATTTCCCAAACCAAACTGCTTGCAGCTCTAACTCCCTTCTAACTACCACTTCTTCGGTTCAGTGAGATATGCTGGATTCTAAACGGAGAAGCTTCTCTGACGCTTTTTCACAGAGATTTTGAAACTGAAATTTCCAAACCCGTTTCCAACGAAGGCGCCAGTGGGCTTCCCCATAGAACTTGCCAACCTGAATTCCTACAGGCTAGATGTGAGAGGCACATTCTGCTGCTTCCTCCCTTAGAGTTAAACTAGCTTCTGAAAGCTCAACCTCCGGGGAGTTTGTTTGGCAGAGATATAGAACACACTTTTCCAAGCCTGTTGGAAGGCATTTGCAGTTTCATTTCGCGTCTAATTTCCCAAACCAAACTGCTTGCAGCTCTAACTGCCTTCTAACTACCACTTCTTCGGTTCAGTGAGATATGCTGGATTCTAAACGGAGAAGCTTCTCTGACGCTTTTTCACAGAGATTTTGAAACTCAAATCTCCCATGCCGTTTCCACCATAGGCAGCAATGGGCTTCCCCATAGAACTTGCCAACCTGAATTCCTACAGGCTAGATGTGAGAGGCACATTCTGCTGCTTCCTCCCTAAGAGTTAAGCTTGCTTCTGAAAGCTCAACCTCCGGGGAGTCTGTTTGGCAGAGATATAGAACACACTTTTCCAAGCCTGTTGGAAGGCCTTTGCAGTGTCATTTCGCATCTAATTTCCCAAACCAAACTGCTTGCAGCTCTAACTCCCTTCTAACTACCACTTCTTCGGTTCAGTGAGATATGCTGGATTCTAAACGGAGAAGCTTCTCTGACGCTTTTTCACAGAGATTTTGAAACTGAAATCTCCCATGCCGTTTCCACCATAGGCAGCAATGGGCTTCCCCATAGAACTTGCCAACCTGAATTCCTACAGGCTAGATGTGAGAGGCACATTCTGCTGCTTCCTCCCTTAGAGTTAAACTTGCTTCTGAAAGCTCAACCTCCGGGGAGTTTGTTTGGCAGAGATATAGAACACACTTTTCCAAGCCTGTTGGAAGGCATTTGCTGTTTCATTTCGCGTCTAATTTCCCAAACCAAACTGCATGCAGCTCTAACTCCCTTCTAACTACCACTTCTTCGGTTCAGTGAGATATGCTGGATTCTAAACGGAGAAGCTTCTCTGACGCTTTTTCACAGAGATTTTGAAACTGAAATCTCCCATGCCGTTTCCACCATAGGCAGCAATGGGCTTCCCCATAGAACTTGCCAACCTGAATTCCTACAGGCTAGATGTGAGAGGCACATTCTGCTGCTTCCTCCCTTAGAGTTAAACTTGCTTCTGAAAGCTCAACCTCCGGGGAGTTTGTTTGGCAGAGATATAGAACACACTTTTCCAAGCCTGTTGGAAGGCATTTGCAGTTTCATTTCGCGTCTAATTTCCCAAACCAAACTGCTTGCAGCTCTAACTCCCTTCTAACTACCAATTCTTCGGTTCAGTGAGATATGCTGGATTCTAAACGGAGTAGCTTCTCTGACGCTTTTTCACAGAGATTTTGAAACTGAAATTTCCAAACCCGTTTCCAACGAAGGCGCCAATGGGCTTCCACATAGAACTTGCCAACCTGAATTCCTACAGGCTAGATGTGAGAGGCACATTCTGCTGCTTCCTCCCTTAGAGTTAAACTAGCTTCTGAAAGCTCAACCTCCGGGGAGTTTGTTTGGCAGAGATATAGAACACACTTTTCCAAGCCTGTTGGAAGGCATTTGCAGTTTCATTTCGCGTCTAATTTCCCAAACCAAACTGCTTGCAGCTCTAACTGCCTTCTAACTACCACTTCTTCGGTTCAGTGAGATATGCTGGATTCTAAACGGAGAAGCTTCTCTGACGCTTTTTCACAGAGATTTTGAAACTCAAATCTCCCATGCCGTTTCCACCATAGGCAGCAATGGGCTTCCCCATAGAACTTGCCAACCTGAATTCCTACAGGCTAGATGTGAGAGGCACATTCTGCTGCTTCCTCCCTAAGAGTTAAGCTTGCTTCTGAAAGCTCAACCTCCGGGGAGTCTGTTTGGCAGAGATATAGAACACACTTTTCCAAGCCTGTTGGAAGGCCTTTGCAGTGTCATTTCGCATCTAATTTCCCAAACCAAACTGCTTGCAGCTCTAACTCCCTTCTAACTACCACTTCTTCGGTTCAGTGAGATATGCTGGATTCTAAACGGAGAAGCTTCTCTGACGCTTTTTCACAGAGATTTTGAAACTGAAATCTCCCATGCCGTTTCCACCATAGGCAGCAATGGGCTTCCCCATAGAACTTGCTAACCTGAATTCCTACAGGCTAGATGTGAGAGGCACATTCTGCTGCTTCCTCCCTTAGAGTTAAACTTGCTTCTGAAAGCTCAACCTCCGGGGAGTTTGTTTGGCAGAGATATAGAACACACTTTTCCAAGCCTGTTGGAAGGCATTTGCAGTTTCATTTCGCGTCTAATTTCCCCAACCAAACTGCTTGCAGCTCTAACTGCCTTCTAACTACCACTTCTTCGGTTCAGTGAGATATGCTGGATTCTAAACGGAGAAGCTTCTCTGACGCTTTTTCACAGAGATTTTGAAACTGAAATCTCCCATGCCGTTTCCACCATAGGCAGCAATGGGCTTCCCCATAGAACTTGCCAACCTGAATTCCTACAGGCTAGATGTGAGAGGCACATTCTGCTGCTTCCTCCCTTAGAGTTAAACTTGCTTCTGAAAGCTCAACCTCCGGGGAGTTTGTTTGGCAGAGATATAGAACACACTTTTCCAAGCCTGTTGGAAGGCATTTGCAGTTTCATTTCGCGTCTAATTTCCCAAACCAAACTGCTTGCAGCTCTAACTCCCTTCTAACTACCACTTCTTCGGTTCAGTGAGATATGCTGGATTCTAAACGGAGAAGCTTCTCTGACGCTTTTTCACAGAGATTTTGAAACTGAAATTTCCAAACCCGTTTCCAACGAAGGCGCCAATGGGCTTCCCCATAGAACTTGCCAACCTGAATTCCTACAGGCTAGATGTGAGAGGCACATTCTGCTGCTTCCTCCCTTAGAGTTAAACATCCTTCTGAAAGCTCAACCTCCGGGGAGTTTGTTTGGCAGAGATATAGAACACACTTTTCCAAGCCTGTTGGAAGGCATTTGCAGTTTCATTTCGCGTCTAATTTCCCAAACCAAACTGCTTGCAGCTCTAACTCCCTTCTAACTACCACTTCTTCGGTTCAGGGAGATATGCTGGATTCTAAACGGTGAAGCTTCTCTGACGCTTTTTCACAGAGATTTTGAAACTGAAATCTCCCATGCCGTTTCCACCATAGGCAGCAATGGGCTTCCCCATAGAACTTGCCAACCTGAATTCCTACAGGCTAGATGTGAGAGGCACATTCTGCTGCTTCCTCCCTAACAGTTAAGCTTGCTTCTGAAAGCTCAACCTCCGGGGAGTCTGTTTGGCAGAGATATAGAACACACTTTTCCAAGCCTGTTGGAAGGTCTTTGCCGTGTCATTTTGCATCTAATTTCCCAAACCAAACTGCTTGCAGCTCTAACTCCCTTCTAACTACCACTTCTTCGGTTCAGTGAGATATGCTGGATTCTAAACGGAGAAGCTTCTCTGACGCTTTTTCACAGAGATTTTGAAACTGAAATCTCCCATGCCGTTTCCACCATAGGCAGCAATGGGCTTCCCCATAGAACTTGCCAACCTGAATTCCTACAGGCTAGATGTGAGAGGCACATTCTGCTGCTTCCTCCCTTAGAGTTAAACTTGCTTCTGAAAGCTCAACCTCCGGGGAGTTTGTTTGGCAGAGATATAGAACACACTTTTCCAAGCCTGTTGGAAGGCATTTGCAGTTTCATTTCGCGTCTAATTTCCCCAACCAAACTGCTTGCAGCTCTAACTGCCTTCTAACTACCACTTCTTCGGTTCAGTGAGATATGCTGGATTCTAAACGGAGAAGCTTCTCTGACGCTTTTTCACAGAGATTTTGAAACTGAAATCTCCCATGCCGTTTCCACCATAGGCAGCAATGGGCTTCCCCATAGAACTTGCCAACCTGAATTCCTACAGGCTAGATGTGAGAGGCACATTCTGCTGCTTCCTCCCTTAGAGTTAAACTTGCTTCTGAAAGCTCAACCTCCGGGGAGTTTGTTTGGCAGAGATATAGAACACACTTTTCCAAGCCTGTTGGAAGGCATTTGCAGTTTCATTTCGCGTCTAATTTCCCAAACCAAACTGCTTGCAGCTCTAACTCCCTTCTAACTACCACTTCTTCGGTTCAGTGAGATATGCTGGATTCTAAACGGAGAAGCTTCTCTGACGCTTTTTCACAGAGATTTTGAAACTGAAATTTCCAAACCCGTTTCCAACGAAGGCGCCAATGGGCTTCCCCATAGAACTTGCCAACCTGAATTCCTACAGGCTAGATGTGAGAGGCACATTCTGCTGCTTCCTCCCTTAGAGTTAAACTAGCTTCTGAAAGCTCAACCTCCGGGGAGTTTGTTTGGCAGAGATATAGAACACACTTTTCCAAGCCTGTTGGAAGGCATTTGCAGTTTCATTTCGCGTCTAATTTCCCAAACCAAACTGCTTGCAGCTCTAACTCCCTTCTAACTACCAATTCTTCGGTTCAGTGAGATATGCTGGATTCTAAACGGAGAAGCTTCTCTGACGCTTTTTCACAGAGATTTTGAAACTGAAATTTCCAAACCCGTTTCCAACGAAGGCGCCAATGGGCTTCCCCATAGAACTTGCCAACCTGAATTCCTACAGGCTAGATGTGAGAGGCACATTCTGCTGCTTCCTCCCTTAGAGTTAAACTAGCTTCTGAAAGCTCAACCTCCGGGGAGTTTGTTTGGCAGAGATATAGAACACACTTTTCCAAGCCTGTTGGAAGGCATTTGCAGTTTCATTTCGCGTCTAATTTCCCAAACCAAACTGCTTGCAGCTCTAACTGCCTTCTAACTACCACTTCTTCGGTTCAGTGAGATATGCTGGATTCTAAACGGAGAAGCTTCTCTGACGCTTTTTCACAGAGATTTTGAAACTCAAATCTCCCATGCCGTTTCCACCATAGGCAGCAATGGGCTTCCCCATAGAACTTGCCAACCTGAATTCCTACAGGCTAGATGTGAGAGGCACATTCTGCTGCTTCCTCCCTAAGAGTTAAGCTTGCTTCTGAAAGCTCAACCTCCGGGGAGTCTGTTTGGCAGAGATATAGAACACACTTTTCCAAGCCTGTTGGAAGGCCTTTGCAGTGTCATTTCGCATCTAATTTCCCAAACCAAACTGCTTGCAGCTCTAACTCCCTTCTAACTACCACTTCTTCGGTTCAGTGAGATATGCTGGATTCTAAACGGAGAAGCTTCTCTGACGCTTTTTCACAGAGATTTTGAAACTGAAATCTCCCATGCCGTTTCCACCATAGGCAGCAATGGGCTTCCCCATAGAACTTGCCAACCTGAATTCCTACAGGCTAGATGTGAGAGGCACATTCTGCTGCTTCCTCCCTTAGAGTTAAACTTGCTTCTGAAAGCTCAACCTCCGGGGAGTTTGTTTGGCAGAGATATAGAACACACTTTTCCAAGCCTGTTGGAAGGCATTTGCAGTTTCATTTCGCGTCTAATTTCCCAAACCAAACTGCTTGCAGCTCTAACTGCCTTCTAACTACCACTTCTTCGGTTCAGTGAGATATGCTGGATTCTAAACGGAGAAGCTTCTCTGACGCTTTTTCACAGAGATTTTGAAACTGAAATCTCCCATGCCGTTTCCACCATAGGCAGCAATGGGCTTCCCCATAGAACTTGCCAACCTGAATTCCTACAGGCTAGATGTGAGAGGCACATTCTGCTGCTTCCTCCCTTAGAGTTAAACTTGCTTCTGAAAGCTCAACCTCCGGGGAGTTTGTTTGGCAGAGATATAGAACACACTTTTCCAAGCCTGTTGGAAGGCATTTGCAGTTTCATTTCGCGTCTAATTTCCCAAACCAAACTGCTTGCAGCTCTAACTCCCTTCTAACTACCAATTCTTCGGTTCAGTGAGATATGCTGGATTCTAAACGGAGAAGCTTCTCTGACGCTTTTTCACAGAGATTTTGAAACTGAAATTTCCAAACCCGTTTCCAACGAAGGCGCCAATGGGCTTCCCCATAGAACTTGCCAACCTGAATTCCTACAGGCTAGATGTGAGAGGCACATTCTGCTGCTTCCTCCCTTAGAGTTAAACTAGCTTCTGAAAGCTCAACCTCCGGGGAGTTTGTTTGGCAGAGATATAGAACACACTTTTCCAAGCCTGTTGGAAGGCATTTGCAGTTTCATTTCGCGTCTAATTTCCCAAACCAAACTGCTTGCAGCTCTAACTCCCTTCTAACTACCACTTCTTCGGTTCAGGGAGATATGCTGGATTCTAAACGGAGAAGCTTCTCTGACGCTTTTTCACAGAGATTTTGAAACTGAAATCTCCCATGCCGTTTCCACCATAGGCAGCAATGGGCTTCCCCATAGAACTTGCCAACCTGAATTCCTACAGGCTAGATGTGAGAGGCACATTCTGCTGCTTCCTCCCTTAGAGTTAAACTTGCTTCTGAAAGCTCAACCTCCGGGGAGTTTGTTTGGCAGAGATATAGAACACACTTTTCCAAGCCTGTTGGAAGGCATTTGCAGTTTCATTTCGCGTCTAATTTCCCAAACCAAACTGCTTGCAGCTCTAACTCCCTTCTAACTACCACTTCTTCGGTTCAGTGAGATATGCTGGATTCTAAACGGAGAAGCTTCTCTGACGCTTTTTCACAGAGATTTTGAAACTGAAATCTCCCATGCCGTTTCCACCATAGGCAGCAATGGGCTTCCCCATAGAACTTGCCAACCTGAATTCCTACAGGCTAGATGTGAGAGGCACATTCTGCTGCTTCCTCCCTTAGAGTTAAACTTGCTTCTGAAAGCTCAACCTCCGGGGAGTTTGTTTGGCAGAGATATAGAACACACTTTTCCAAGCCTGTTGGAAGGCATTTGCAGTTTCATTTCGCGTCTAATTTCCCAAACCAAACTGCTTGCAGCTCTAACTGCCTTCTAACTACCACTTCTTCGGTTCAGTGAGATATGCTGGATTCTAAACGGAGAAGCTTCTCTGACGCTTTTTCACAGAGATTTTGAAACTGAAATCTCCCATGCCGTTTCCACCATAGGCAGCAATGGGCTTCCCCATAGAACTTGCCAACCTGAATTCCTACAGGCTAGATGTGAGAGGCACATTCTGCTGCTTCCTCCCTTAGAGTTAAACTTGCTTCTGAAAGCTCAACCTCCGGGGAGTTTGTTTGGCAGAGATATAGAACACACTTTTCCAAGCCTGTTGGAAGGCATTTGCAGTTTCATTTCGCGTCTAATTTCCCAAACCAAACTGCTTGCAGCTCTAACTCCCTTCTAACTACCAATTCTTCGGTTCAGTGAGATATGCTGGATTCTAAACGGAGAAGCTTCTCTGACGCTTTTTCACAGAGATTTTGAAACTGAAATTTCCAAACCCGTTTCCAACGAAGGCGCCAATGGGCTTCCCCATAGAACTTGCCAACCTGAATTCCTACAGGCTAGATGTGAGAGGCACATTCTGCTGCTTCCTCCCTTAGAGTTAAACTAGCTTCTGAAAGCTCAACCTCCGGGGAGTTTGTTTGGCAGAGATATAGAACACACTTTTCCAAGCCTGTTGGAAGGCATTTGCAGTTTCATTTCGCGTCTAATTTCCCAAACCAAACTGCTTGCAGCTCTAACTCCCTTCTAACTACCACTTCTTCGGTTCAGGGAGATATGCTGGATTCTAAACGGAGAAGCTTCTCTGACGCTTTTTCACAGAGATTTTGAAACTGAAATCTCCCATGCCGTTTCCACCATAGGCAGCAATGGGCTTCCCCATAGAACTTGCCAACCTGAATTCCTACAGGCTAGATGTGAGAGGCACATTCTGCTGCTTCCTCCCTTAGAGTTAAACTTGCTTCTGAAAGCTCAACCTCCGGGGAGTTTGTTTGGCAGAGATATAGAACACACTTTTCCAAGCCTGTTGGAAGGCATTTGCAGTTTCATTTCGCGTCTAATTTCCCAAACCAAACTGCTTGCAGCTCTAACTCCCTTCTAACTACCACTTCTTCGGTTCAGTGAGATATGCTGGATTCTAAACGGAGAAGCTTCTCTGACGCTTTTTCACAGAGATTTTGAAACTGAAATCTCCCATGCCGTTTCCACCATAGGCAGCAATGGGCTTCCCCATAGAACTTGCCAACCTGAATTCCTACAGGCTAGATGTGAGAGGCACATTCTGCTGCTTCCTCCCTTAGAGTTAAACTAGCTTCTGAAAGCTCAACCTCCGGGGAGTTTGTTTGGCAGAGATATAGAACACACTTTTCCAAGCCTGTTGGAAGGCATTTGCAGTTTCATTTCGCGTCTAATTTCCCAAACCAAACTGCTTGCAGCTCTAACTCCCTTCTAACTACCACTTCTTCGGTTCAGTGAGATATGCTGGATTCTAAACGGAGAAGCTTCTCTGACGCTTTTTCACAGAGATTTTGAAACTGAAATTTCCAAACCCGTTTCCAACGAAGGCGCCAGTGGGCTTCCCCATAGAACTTGCCAACCTGAATTCCTACAGGCTAGATGTGAGAGGCACATTCTGCTGCTTCCTCCCTTAGAGTTAAACTAGCTTCTGAAAGCTCAACCTCCGGGGAGTTTGTTTGGCAGAGATATAGAACACACTTTTCCAAGCCTGTTGGAAGGCATTTGCAGTTTCATTTCGCGTCTAATTTCCCAAACCAAACTGCTTGCAGCTCTAACTGCCTTCTAACTACCACTTCTTCGGTTCAGTGAGATATGCTGGATTCTAAACGGAGAAGCTTCTCTGACGCTTTTTCACAGAGATTTTGAAACTCAAATCTCCCATGCCGTTTCCACCATAGGCAGCAATGGGCTTCCCCATAGAACTTGCCAACCTGAATTCCTACAGGCTAGATGTGAGAGGCACATTCTGCTGCTTCCTCCCTAAGAGTTAAGCTTGCTTCTGAAAGCTCAACCTCCGGGGAGTCTGTTTGGCAGAGATATAGAACACACTTTTCCAAGCCTGTTGGAAGGCCTTTGCAGTGTCATTTCGCATCTAATTTCCCAAACCAAACTGCTTGCAGCTCTAACTCCCTTCTAACTACCACTTCTTCGGTTCAGTGAGATATGCTGGATTCTAAACGGAGAAGCTTCTCTGACGCTTTTTCACAGAGATTTTGAAACTGAAATCTCCCATGCCGTTTCCACCATAGGCAGCAATGGGCTTCCCCATAGAACTTGCCAACCTGAATTCCTACAGGCTAGATGTGAGAGGCACATTCTGCTGCTTCCTCCCTTAGAGTTAAACTTGCTTCTGAAAGCTCAACCTCCGGGGAGTTTGTTTGGCAGAGATATAGAACACACTTTTCCAAGCCTGTTGGAAGGCATTTGCTGTTTCATTTCGCGTCTAATTTCCCAAACCAAACTGCATGCAGCTCTAACTCCCTTCTAACTACCACTTCTTCGGTTCAGTGAGATATGCTGGATTCTAAACGGAGAAGCTTCTCTGACGCTTTTTCACAGAGATTTTGAAACTGAAATCTCCCATGCCGTTTCCACCATAGGCAGCAATGGGCTTCCCCATAGAACTTGCCAACCTGAATTCCTACAGGCTAGATGTGAGAGGCACATTCTGCTGCTTCCTCCCTTAGAGTTAAACTTGCTTCTGAAAGCTCAACCTCCGGGGAGTTTGTTTGGCAGAGATATAGAACACACTTTTCCAAGCCTGTTGGAAGGCATTTGCAGTTTCATTTCGCGTCTAATTTCCCAAACCAAACTGCTTGCAGCTCTAACTCCCTTCTAACTACCAATTCTTCGGTTCAGTGAGATATGCTGGATTCTAAACGGAGTAGCTTCTCTGACGCTTTTTCACAGAGATTTTGAAACTGAAATTTCCAAACCCGTTTCCAACGAAGGCGCCAATGGGCTTCCACATAGAACTTGCCAACCTGAATTCCTACAGGCTAGATGTGAGAGGCACATTCTGCTGCTTCCTCCCTTAGAGTTAAACTAGCTTCTGAAAGCTCAACCTCCGGGGAGTTTGTTTGGCAGAGATATAGAACACACTTTTCCAAGCCTGTTGGAAGGCATTTGCAGTTTCATTTCGCGTCTAATTTCCCAAACCAAACTGCTTGCAGCTCTAACTGCCTTCTAACTACCACTTCTTCGGTTCAGTGAGATATGCTGGATTCTAAACGGAGAAGCTTCTCTGACGCTTTTTCACAGAGATTTTGAAACTCAAATCTCCCATGCCGTTTCCACCATAGGCAGCAATGGGCTTCCCCATAGAACTTGCCAACCTGAATTCCTACAGGCTAGATGTGAGAGGCACATTCTGCTGCTTCCTCCCTAACAGTTAAGCTTGCTTCTGAAAGCTCAACCTCCGGGGAGTCTGTTTGGCAGAGATATAGAACACACTTTTCCAAGCCTGTTGGAAGGCCTTTGCAGTGTCATTTCGCATCTAATTTCCCAAACCAAACTGCTTGCAGCTCTAACTCCCTTCTAACTACCACTTCTTCGGTTCAGTGAGATATGCTGGATTCTAAACGGAGAAGCTTCTCTGACGCTTTTTCACAGAGATTTTGAAACTGAAATCTCCCATGCCGTTTCCACCATAGGCAGCAATGGGCTTCCCCATAGAACTTGCTAACCTGAATTCCTACAGGCTAGATGTGAGAGGCACATTCTGCTGCTTCCTCCCTTAGAGTTAAACTTGCTTCTGAAAGCTCAACCTCCGGGGAGTTTGTTTGGCAGAGATATAGAACACACTTTTCCAAGCCTGTTGGAAGGCATTTGCAGTTTCATTTCGCGTCTAATTTCCCCAACCAAACTGCTTGCAGCTCTAACTGCCTTCTAACTACCACTTCTTCGGTTCAGTGAGATATGCTGGATTCTAAACGGAGAAGCTTCTCTGACGCTTTTTCACAGAGATTTTGAAACTGAAATCTCCCATGCCGTTTCCACCATAGGCAGCAATGGGCTTCCCCATAGAACTTGCCAACCTGAATTCCTACAGGCTAGATGTGAGAGGCACATTCTGCTGCTTCCTCCCTTAGAGTTAAACTTGCTTCTGAAAGCTCAACCTCCGGGGAGTTTGTTTGGCAGAGATATAGAACACACTTTTCCAAGCCTGTTGGAAGGCATTTGCAGTTTCATTTCGCGTCTAATTTCCCAAACCAAACTGCTTGCAGCTCTAACTCCCTTCTAACTACCACTTCTTCGGTTCAGTGAGATATGCTGGATTCTAAACGGAGAAGCTTCTCTGACGCTTTTTCACAGAGATTTTGAAACTGAAATTTCCAAACCCGTTTCCAACGAAGGCGCCAATGGGCTTCCCCATAGAACTTGCCAACCTGAATTCCTACAGGCTAGATGTGAGAGGCACATTCTGCTGCTTCCTCCCTTAGAGTTAAACATCCTTCTGAAAGCTCAACCTCCGGGGAGTTTGTTTGGCAGAGATATAGAACACACTTTTCCAAGCCTGTTGGAAGGCATTTGCAGTTTCATTTCGCGTCTAATTTCCCAAACCAAACTGCTTGCAGCTCTAACTCCCTTCTAACTACCACTTCTTCGGTTCAGGGAGATATGCTGGATTCTAAACGGTGAAGCTTCTCTGACGCTTTTTCACAGAGATTTTGAAACTGAAATCTCCCATGCCGTTTCCACCATAGGCAGCAATGGGCTTCCCCATAGAACTTGCCAACCTGAATTCCTACAGGCTAGATGTGAGAGGCACATTCTGCTGCTTCCTCCCTAACAGTTAAGCTTGCTTCTGAAAGCTCAACCTCCGGGGAGTCTGTTTGGCAGAGATATAGAACACACTTTTCCAAGCCTGTTGGAAGGTCTTTGCCGTGTCATTTTGCATCTAATTTCCCAAACCAAACTGCTTGCAGCTCTAACTCCCTTCTAACTACCACTTCTTCGGTTCAGTGAGATATGCTGGATTCTAAACGGAGAAGCTTCTCTGACGCTTTTTCACAGAGATTTTGAAACTGAAATCTCCCATGCCGTTTCCACCATAGGCAGCAATGGGCTTCACCATAGAACTTGCCAACCTGAATTCCTACAGGCTAGATGTGAGAGGCACATTCTGCTGCTTCCTCCCTTAGAGTTAAACTTGCTTCTGAAAGCTCAACCTCCGGGGAGTTTGTTTGGCAGAGATATAGAACACACTTTTCCAAGCCTGTTGGAAGGCATTTGCAGTTTCATTTCGCGTCTAATTTCCCAAACCAAACTGCATGCAGCTCTAACTCCCTTCTAACTACCACTTCTTCGGTTCAGTGAGATATGCTGGATTCTAAACGGAGAAGCTTCTCTGACGCTTTTTCACAGAGATTTTGAAACTGAAATCTCCCATGCCGTTTCCACCATAGGCAGCAATGGGCTTCCCCATAGAACTTGCCAACCTGAATTCCTACAGGCTAGATGTGAGAGGCACATTCTGCTGCTTCCTCCCTTAGACTTAAACTTGCTTCTGAAAGCTCAACCTCCGGGGAGTTTGTTTGGCAGAGATATAGAACACACTTTTCCAAGCCTGTTGGAAGGCATTTGCAGTTTCATTTCGCGTCTAATTTCCCAAACCAAACTGCTTGCAGCTCTAACTCCCTTCTAACTACCAATTCTTCGGTTCAGTGAGATATGCTGGATTCTAAACGGAGAAGCTTCTCTGACGCTTTTTCACAGAGATTTTGAAACTGAAATTTCCAAACCCGTTTCCAACGAAGGCGCCAATGGGCTTCCCCATAGAACTTGCCAACCTGAATTCCTACAGGCTAGATGTGAGAGGCACATTCTGCTGCTTCCTCCCTTAGAGTTAAACTAGCTTCTGAAAGCTCAACCTCCGGGGAGTTTGTTTGGCAGAGATATAGAACACACTTTTCCAAGCCTGTTGGAAGGCATTTGCAGTTTCATTTCGCGTCTAATTTCCCAAACCAAACTGCTTGCAGCTCTAACTGCCTTCTAACTACCACTTCTTCGGTTCAGTGAGATATGCTGGATTCTAAACGGAGAAGCTTCTCTGACGCTTTTTCACAGAGATTTTGAAACTCAAATCTCCCATGCCGTTTCCACCATAGGCAGCAATGGGCTTCCCCATAGAACTTGCCAACCTGAATTCCTACAGGCTAGATGTGAGAGGCACATTCTGCTGCTTCCTCCCTAAGAGTTAAGCTTGCTTCTGAAAGCTCAACCTCCGGGGAGTCTGTTTGGCAGAGATATAGAACACACTTTTCCAAGCCTGTTGGAAGGCCTTTGCAGTGTCATTTCGCATCTAATTTCCCAAACCAAACTGCTTGCAGCTCTAACTCCCTTCTAACTACCACTTCTTCGGTTCAGTGAGATATGCTGGATTCTAAACGGAGAAGCTTCTCTGACGCTTTTTCACAGAGATTTTGAAACTGAAATCTCCCATGCCGTTTCCACCATAGGCAGCAATGGGCTTCCCCATAGAACTTGCCAACCTGAATTCCTACAGGCTAGATGTGAGAGGCACATTCTGCTGCTTCCTCCCTTAGAGTTAAACTTGCTTCTGAAAGCTCAACCTCCGGGGAGTTTGTTTGGCAGAGATATAGAACACACTTTTCCAAGCCTGTTGGAAGGCATTTGCAGTTTCATTTTGCGTCTAATTTCCCCAACCAAACTGCTTGCAGCTCTAACTGCCTTCTAACTACCACTTCTTCGGTTCAGTGAGATATGCTGGATTCTAAACGGAGAAGCTTCTCTGACGCTTTTTCACAGAGATTTTGAAACTGAAATCTCCCATGCCGTTTCCACCATAGGCAGCAATGGGCTTCCCCATAGAACTTGCCAACCTGAATTCCTACAGGCTAGATGTGAGAGGCACATTCTGCTGCTTCCTCCCTTAGAGTTAAACTTGCTTCTGAAAGCTCAACCTCCGGGGAGTTTGTTTGGCAGAGATATAGAACACACTTTTCCAAGCCTGTTGGAAGGCATTTGCAGTTTCATTTCGCGTCTAATTTCCCAAACCAAACTGCTTGCAGCTCTAACTCCCTTCTAACTACCACTTCTTCGGTTCAGTGAGATATGCTGGATTCTAAACGGAGAAGCTTCTCTGACGCTTTTTCACAGAGATTTTGAAACTGAAATTTCCAAACCCGTTTCCAACGAAGGCGCCAATGGGCTTCCCCATAGAACTTGCCAACCTGAATTCCTACAGGCTAGATGTGAGAGGCACATTCTGCTGCTTCCTCCCTTAGAGTTAAACTAGCTTCTGAAAGCTCAACCTCCGGGGAGTTTGTTTGGCAGAGATATAGAACACACTTTTCCAAGCCTGTTGGAAGGCATTTGCAGTTTCATTTCGCGTCTAATTTCCCAAACCAAACTGCTTGCAGCTCTAACTCCCTTCTAACTACCACTTCTTCGGTTCAGGGAGATATGCTGGATTCTAAACGGAGAAGCTTCTCTGACGCTTTTTCACAGAGATTTTGAAACTGAAATCTCCCATGCCGTTTCCACCATAGGCAGCAATGGGCTTCCCCATAGAACTTGCCAACCTGAATTCCTACAGGCTAGATGTGAGAGGCACATTCTGCTGCTTCCTCCCTTAGAGTTAAACTTGCTTCTGAAAGCTCAACCTCCGGGGAGTTTGTTTGGCAGAGATATAGAACACACTTTTCCAAGCCTGTTGGAAGGCATTTGCAGTTTCATTTCGCGTCTAATTTCCCAAACCAAACTGCTTGCAGCTCTAACTCCCTTCTAACTACCACTTCTTCGGTTCAGTGAGATATGCTGGATTCTAAACGGAGAAGCTTCTCTGACGCTTTTTCACCGAGTTTTTGAAACTGAAATCTCCCATGCCGTTTCCACCATAGGCAGCAATGGGCTTCCCCATAGAACTTGCCAACCTGAATTCCTACAGGCTAGATGTGAGAGGCACATTCTGCTGCTTCCTCCCTTAGAGTTAAACTAGCTTCTGAAAGCTCAACCTCCGGGGAGTTTGTTTGGCAGAGATATAGAACACACTTTTCCAAGCCTGTTGGAAGGCATTTGCAGTTTCATTTCGCGTCTAATTTCCCAAACCAAACTGCTTGCAGCTCTAACTCCCTTCTAACTACCACTTCTTCGGTTCAGTGAGATATGCTGCATTCTAAACGGAGAAGCTTCTCTGACGCTTTTTCACAGAGATTTTGAAACTGAAATCTCCCATGCCGTTTCCACCATAGGCAGCAATGGGCTTCCCCATAGAACTTGCCAACCTGAATTCCTACAGGCTAGATGTGAGAGGCACATTCTGCTGCTTCCTCCCTTAGAGTTAAACTTGCTTCTGAAAGCTCAACCTCCGGGGAGTTTGTTTGGCAGAGATATAGAACACACTTTTCCAAGCCTGTTGGAAGGCATTTGCAGTTTCATTTCGCGTCTAATTTCCCAAACCAAACTGCTTGCAGCTCTAACTCCCTTCTAACTACCACTTCTTCGGTTCAGTGAGATATGCTGGATTCTAAACGGAGAAGCTTCTCTGACGCTTTTTCACAGAGGTTTTGAAACTGAAATTTCCAAACCCGTTTCCAACGAAGGCGCCAGTGGGCTTCCCCATAGAACTTGCCAACCTGAATTCCTACAGGCTAGATGTGAGAGGCACATTCTGCTGCTTCCTCCCTTAGAGTTAAACTAGCTTCTGAAAGCTCAACCTCCGGGGAGTTTGTTTGGCAGAGATATAGAACACACTTTTCCAAGCCTGTTGGAAGGCATTTGCAGTTTCATTTCGCGTCTAATTTCCCAAACCAAACTGCTTGCAGCTCTAACTGCCTTCTAACTACCACTTCTTCGGTTCAGTGAGATATGCTGGATTCTAAACGGAGAAGCTTCTCTGACGCTTTTTCACAGAGATTTTGAAACTCAAATCTCCCATGCCGTTTCCACCATAGGCAGCAATGGGCTTCCCCATAGAACTTGCCAACCTGAATTCCTACAGGCTAGATGTGAGAGGCACATTCTGCTGCTTCCTCCCTAAGAGTTAAGCTTGCTTCTGAAAGCTCAACCTCCGGGGAGTCTGTTTGGCAGAGATATAGAACACACTTTTCCAAGCCTGTTGGAAGGCCTTTGCAGTGTCATTTCGCATCTAATTTCCCAAACCAAACTGCTTGCAGCTCTAACTCCCTTCTAACTACCACTTCTTCGGTTCAGTGAGATATGCTGGATTCTAAACGGAGAAGCTTCTCTGACGCTTTTTCACAGAGATTTTGAAACTGAAATCTCCCATGCCGTTTCCACCATAGGCAGCAATGGGCTTCCCCATAGAACTTGCCAACCTGAATTCCTACAGGCTAGATGTGAGAGGCACATTCTGCTGCTTCCTCCCTTAGAGTTAAACTTGCTTCTGGAAGCTCAACCTCCGGGGAGTTTGTTTGGCAGAGATATAGAACACACTTTTCCAAGCCTGTTGGAAGGCATTTGCAGTTTCATTTCGCGTCTAATTTCCCAAACCAAACTGCTTGCAGCTCTAACTGCCTTCTAACTACCACTTCTTCGGTTCAGTGAGATATGCTGGATTCTAAACGGAGAAGCTTCTCTGACGCTTTTTCACAGAGATTTTGAAACTGAAATTTCCAAACCCGTTTCCAACGAAGGCGCCAATGGGCTTCCCCATAGAACTTGCCAACCTGAATTCCTACAGGCTAGATGTGAGAGGCACATTCTGCTGCTTCCTCCCTTAGAGTTAAACTTCCTTCTGAAAGCTCAACCTCCGGGGAGTTTGTTTGGCAGAGATATAGAACACACTTTTCCAAGCCTGTTGGAAGGCATTTGCAGTTTCATTTCGCGTCTAATTTCCCAAACCAAACTGCTTGCAGCTCTAACTCCCTTCTAACTACCACTTCTTCGGTTCAGGGAGATATGCTGGATTCTAAACGGTGAAGCTTCTCTGACGCTTTTTCACAGAGATTTTGAAACTGAAATCTCCCATGCCGTTTCCACCATAGGCAGCAATGGGCTTCCCCATAGAACTTGCCAACCTGAATTCCTACAGGCTAGATGTGAGAGGCACATTCTGCTGCTTCCTCCCTAACAGTTAAGCTTGCTTCTGAAAGCTCAACCTCCGGGGAGTCTGTTTGGCAGAGATATAGAACACACTTTTCCAAGCCTGTTGGAAGGCCTTTGCAGTGTCATTTCGCATCTAATTTCCCAAACCAAACTGCTTGCAGCTCTAACTCCCTTCTAACTACCACTTCTTCGGTTCAGTGAGATATGCTGGATTCTAAACGGAGAAGCTTCTCTGACGCTTTTTCACAGAGATTTTGAAACTGAAATCTCCCATGCCGTTTCCACCATAGGCAGCAATGGGCTTCCCCATAGAACTTGCCAACCTGAATTCCTACAGGCTAGATGTGAGAGGCACATTCTGCTGCTTCCTCCCTTAGAGTTAAACTTGCTTCTGAAAGCTCAACCTCCGGGGAGTTTGTTTGGCAGAGATATAGAACACACTTTTCCAAGCCTGTTGGAAGGCATTTGCAGTTTCATTTCGCGTCTAATTTCCCAAACCAAACTGCATGCAGCTCTAACTCCCTTCTAACTACCACTTCTTCGGTTCAGTGAGATATGCTGGATTCTAAACGGAGAAGCTTCTCTGACGCTTTTTCACAGAGATTTTGAAACTGAAATCTCCCATGCCGTTTCCACCATAGGCAGCAATGGGCTTCCCCATAGAACTTGCCAACCTGAATTCCTACAGGCTAGATGTGAGAGGCACATTCTGCTGCTTCCTCCCTAACAGTTAAGCTTGCTTCTGAAAGCTCAACCTCCGGGGAGTCTGTTTGGCAGAGATATAGAACACACTTTTCCAAGCCTGTTGGAAGGCCTTTGCAGTGTCATTTCGCATCTAATTTCCCAAACCAAACTGCTTGCAGCTCTAACTCCCTTCTAACTACCACTTCTTCGGTTCAGTGAGATATGCTGGATTCTAAACGGAGAAGCTTCTCTGACGCTTTTTCACAGAGATTTTGAAACTGAAATCTCCCATGCCGTTTCCACCATAGGCAGCAATGGGCTTCCCCATAGAACTTGCCAACCTGAATTCCTACAGGCTAGATGTGAGAGGCACATTCTGCTGCTTCCTCCCTTAGAGTTAAACTAGCTTCTGAAAGCTCAACCTCCGGGGAGTTTGTTTGGCAGAGATATAGAACACACTTTTCCAAGCCTGTTGGAAGGCATTTGCAGTTTCATTTCGCGTCTAATTTCCCAAACCAAACTGCTTGCAGCTCTAACTGCCTTCTAACTACCACTTCTTCGGTTCAGTGAGATATGCTGGATTCTAAACGGAGAAGCTTCTCTGACGCTTTTTCACAGAGATTTTGAAACTGAAATCTCCCATGCCGTTTCCACCATAGGCAGCAATGGGCTTCCCCATAGAACTTGCCAACCTGAATTCCTACAGGCTAGATGTGAGAGGCACATTCTGCTGCTTCCTCCCTAAGAGTTAAGCTTGATTCTGAAAGCTCAACCTCCGGGGAGTCTGTTTGGCAGAGATATAGAACACACTTTTCCAAGCCTGTTGGAAGGCCTTTGCAGTGTCATTTCGCATCTAATTTCCCAAACCAAACTGCTTGCAGCTCTAACTCCCTTCTAACTACCACTTCTTCGGTTCAGTGAGATATGCTGGATTCTAAACGGAGAAGCTTCTCTGACGCTTTTTCACAGAGATTTTGAAACTGAAATCTCCCATGCCGTTTCCACCATAGGCAGCAATGGGCTTCCCCATAGAACTTGCCAACCTGAATTCCTACAGGCTAGATGTGAGAGGCACATTCTGCTGCTTCCTCCCTTAGAGTTAAACTTGCTTCTGAAAGCTCAACCTCCGGGGAGTTTGTTTGGCAGAGATATAGAACACACTTTTCCAAGCCTGTTGGAAGGCATTTGCAGTTTCATTTCGCGTCTAATTTCCCAAACCAAACTGCTTGCAGCTCTAACTCCCTTCTAACTACCAATTCTTCGGTTCAGTGAGATATGCTGGATTCTAAACGGAGAAGCTTCTCTGACGCTTTTTCACAGAGATTTTGAAACTGAAATTTCCAAACCCGTTTCCAACGAAGGCGCCAGTGGGCTTCCCCATAGAACTTGCCAACCTGAATTCCTACAGGCTAGATGTGAGAGGCACATTCTGCTGTTTCCTCACTTAGAGTTAAACTAGCTTCTGAAAGCTCAACCTCCGGGGAGTTTGTTTGGCAGAGATATAGAACACACTTTTCCAAGCCTGTTGGAAGGCATTTGCAGTTTCATTTCGCGTCTAATTTCCCAAACGAAACTGCTTGCAGCTCTAACTCCCTTCTAACTACCACTTCTTCGGTTCAGGGAGATATGCTGGATTCTAAACGGAGAAGCTTCTCTGACGCTTTTTCACAGAGATTTTGAAACTGAAATCTCCCATGCCGTTTCCACCATAGGCAGCTATGGGCTTCCCCATAGAACTTGCCAACCTGAATTCCTACAGGCTAGATGTGAGAGGCACATTCTGCTGCTTCCTCCCTAACAGTTAAGCTTGCTTCTGAAAGCTCAACCTCCGGGGACTCTGTTTGGCAGAGATATAGAACACACTTTTCCAAGCCTGTTGGAAGGCCTTTGCAGTGTCATTTCGCATCTAATTTCCCAAACCAAACTGCTTGCAGCTCTAACTCCCTTCTAACTACCACTTCTTCGGTTCAGTGAGATATGCAGGATTCTAAACGGAGAAGCTTCTCTGACGCTTTTTCACAGAGATTTTGAAACTGAAATCTCCCATGCCGTTTCCACCATAGGCAGCAATGGGCTTCCCCATAGAACTTGCCAACCTGAATTCCTACAGGCTAGATGTGAGAGGCACATTCTGCTGCTTCCTCCCTTAGAGTTAAACTTGCTTCTGAAAGCTCAACCTCCGGGGAGTTTGTTTGGCAGAGATATAGAACACACTTTTCCAAGCCTGTTGGAAGGCATTTGCAGTTTCATTTCACGTCTAATTTCCCAAACCAAACTGCTTGCAGCTCTAACTGCCTTCTAACTACCACTTCTTCGGTTCAGTGAGATATGCTGGATTCTAAACGGAGAAGCTTCTCTGACGCTTTTTCACAGAGATTTTGAAACTGAAATCTCCCATGCCGTTTCCACCATAGGCAGCAATGGGCTTCCCCATAGAACTTGCCAACCTGAATTCCTACAGGCTAGATGTGAGAGGCACATTCTGCTGCTTCCTCCCTTAGAGTTAAACTTGCTTCTGAAAGCTCAACCTCCGGGGAGTTTGTTTGGCAGAGATATAGAACACACTTTTCCAAGCCTGTTGGAAGGCATTTGCAGTTTCATTTCGCGTCTAATTTCCCAAACCAAACTGCTTGCAGCTCTAACTCCCTTCTAACTACCAATTCTTCGGTTCAGTGAGATATGCTGGATTCTAAACGGAGAAGCTTCTCTGACGCTTTTTCACAGAGATTTTGAAACTGAAATTTCCAAACCCGTTTCCAACGAAGGCGCCAGTGGGCTTCCCCATAGAACTTGCCAACCTGAATTCCTACAGGCTAGATGTGAGAGGCACATTCTGCTGTTTCCTCACTTAGAGTTAAACTAGCTTCTGAAAGCTCAACCTCCGGGGAGTTTGTTTGGCAGAGATATAGAACACACTTTTCCAAGCCTGTTGGAAGGCATTTGCAGTTTCATTTCCCGTCTAATTTCCCAAACGAAACTGCTTGCAGCTCTAACTCCCTTCTAACTACCACTTCTTCGGTTCAGGGAGATATGCTGGATTCTAAACGGAGAAGCTTCTCTGACGCTTTTTCACAGAGATTTTGAAACTGAAATCTCCCATGCCGTTTCCACCATAGGCAGCTATGGGCTTCCCCATAGAACTTGCCAACCTGAATTCCTACAGGCTAGATGTGAGAGGCACATTCTGCTGCTTCCTCCCTAACAGTTAAGCTTGCTTCTGAAAGCTCAACCTCCGGGGACTCTGTTTGGCAGAGATATAGAACACACTTTTCCAAGCCTGTTGGAAGGCCTTTGCAGTGTCATTTCGCATCTAATTTCCCAAACCAAACTGCTTGCAGCTCTAACTCCCTTCTAACTACCACTTCTTCGGTTCAGTGAGATATGCAGGATTCTAAACGGAGAAGCTTCTCTGACGCTTTTTCACAGAGATTTTGAAACTGAAATCTCCCATGCCGTTTCCACCATAGGCAGCAATGGGCTTCCCCATAGAACTTGCCAACCTGAATTCCTACAGGCTAGATGTGAGAGGCACATTCTGCTGCTTCCTCCCTTAGAGTTAAACTTGCTTCTGAAAGCTCAACCTCCGGGGAGTTTGTTTGGCAGAGATATAGAACACACTTTTCCAAGCCTGTTGGAAGGCATTTGCAGTTTCATTTCACGTCTAATTTCCCAAACCAAACTGCTTGCAGCTCTAACTGCCTTCTAACTACCACTTCTTCGGTTCAGTGAGATATGCTGGATTCTAAACGGAGAAGCTTCTCTGACGCTTTTTCACAGAGATTTTGAAACTGAAATCTCCCATGCCGTTTCCACCATAGGCAGCAATGGGCTTCCCCATAGAACTTGCCAACCTGAATTCCTACAGGCTAGATGTGAGAGGCACATTCTGCTGCTTCCTCCCTAACAGTTAAGCTTGCTTCTGAAAGCTCAACCTCCGGGGACTCTGTTTGGCAGAGATATAGAACACACTTTTCCAAGCCTGTTGGAAGGCCTTTGCAGTGTCATTTCGCATCTAATTTCCCAAACCAAACTGCTTGCAGCTCTAACTCCCTTCTAACTACCAATTCTTCGGTTCAGTGAGATATGCTGGATTCTAAACGGAGAAGCTTCTCTGACGCTTTTTCACAGAGATTTTGAAACTGAAATCTCCCATGCCGTTTCCACCATAGGCAGCAATGGGCTTCCCCATAGAACTTGCCAACCTGAATTCCTACAGGCTAGATGTGAGAGGCACATTCTGCTGCTTCCTCCCTAAGAGTTAACCTTGCTTCTGAAAGCTCAACCTCCGGGGAGTCTGTTTGGCAGAGATATAGAACACACTTCTCCAAGCCTGTTGGAAGGCCTTTGCAGTGTCATTTCGCATCTAATTTCCCAAACCAAACTGCTTGCAGCTCTAACTCCCTTCTAACTACCACTTCTTCGGTTCAGTGAGATATGCAGGATTCTAAACGGAGAAGCTTCTCTGACGCTTTTTCACAGAGATTTTGAAACTGAAATCTCCCATGCCGTTTCCACCATAGGCAGCAATGGGCTTCCCCATAGAACTTGCCAACCTGAATTCCTACAGGCTAGATGTGAGAGGCACATTCTGCTGCTTCCTCCCTTAGAGTTAAACTTGCTTCTGAAAGCTCAACCTCCGGGGAGTTTGTTTGGCAGAGATATAGAACACACTCTTCCAAGCCTGTTGGAAGGCATTTGCAGTTTCATTTCACGTCTAATTTCCCAAACCAAACTGCTTGCAGCTCTAACTGCCTTCTAACTACCACTTCTTCGGTTCAGTGAGATATGCTGGATTCTAAACGGAGAAGCTTCTCTGACGCTTTTTCACAGAGATTTTGAAACTGAAATCTCCCATGCCGTTTCCACCATAGGCAGCAATGGGCTTCCCCATAGAACTTGCCAACCTGAATTCCTACAGGCTAGATGTGAGAGGCACATTCTGCTGCTTCCTCCCTTAGAGTTAAACTTGCTTCTGAAAGCTCAACCTCCGGGGAGTTTGTTTGGCAGAGATATAGAACACACTTTTCCAAGCCTGTTGGAAGGCATTTGCAGTTTCATTTCGCGTCTAATTTCCCAAACCAAACTGCTTGCAGCTCTAACTGCCTTCTAACTACCACTTCTTCGGTTCGGTGAGATATGCTGGATTCTAAACGGAGAAGCTTCTCTGACGCTTTTTCACAGAGATTTTGAAACTGAAATCTCCCATGCCGTTTCCACCATAGGCAGCAATGGGCTTCCCCATAGAACTTGCCAACCTGAATTCCTACAGGCTAGATGTGAGAGGCACATTCTGCTGCTTCCTCCCTTAGAGTTAAACTTGCTTCTGAAAGCTCAACCTCCGGGGAGTTTGTTTGGCAGAGATATAGAACACACTTTTCCAAGCCTGTTGGAAGGCATTTGCAGTTTCATTTCGCGTCTAATTTCCCAAACCAAACTGCTTGCAGCTCTAACTCCCTTCTAACTACCACTTCTTCGGTTCAGTGAGATATGCTGGATTCTAAACGGAGAAGCTTCTCTGACGCTTTTTCACAGAGATTTTGAAACTGAAATCTCCCATGCCGTTTCCACCATAGGCAGCAATGGGCTTCCCCATAGAACTTGCCAACCTGAATTCCTACAGGCTAGATGTGAGAGGCACATTCTGCTGCTTCCTCCCTTAGAGTTAAACTAGCTTCTGAAAGCTCAACCTCCGGGGAGTTTGTTTGGCAGAGATATAGAACACACTTTTCCAAGCCTGTTGGAAGGCATTTGCAGTTTCATTTCGCGTCTAATTTCCCAAACCAAACTGCTTGCAGCTCTAACTGCCTTCTAACTACCACTTCTTCGGTTCAGTGAGATATGCTGGATTCTAAACGGAGAAGCTTCTCTGACGCTTTTTCAGAGATTTTGAAACTGAAATCTCCCATGCCGTTTCCACCATAGGCAGCAATGGGCTTCCCCATAGAACTTGCCAACCTGAATTCCTACAGGCTAGATGTGAGAGGCACATTCTGCTGCTTCCTCCCTAAGAGTTAAGCTTGATTCTGAAAGCTCAACCTCCGGGGAGTCTGTTTGGCAGAGATATAGAACACACTTTTCCAAGCCTGTTGGAAGGCCTTTGCAGTGTCATTTCGCATCTAATTTCCCAAACCAAACTGCTTGCAGCTCTAACTCCCTTCTAACTACCACTTCTTCGGTTCAGTGAGATATGCTGGATTCTAAACGGAGAAGCTTCTCTGACGCTTTTTCACAGAGATTTTGAAACTGAAATCTCCCATGCCGTTTCCACCATAGGCAGCAATGGGCTTCCCCATAGAACTTGCCAACCTGAATTCCTACAGGCTAGATGTGAGAGGCACATTCTGCTGCTTCCTCCCTTAGAGTTAAACTTGCTTCTGAAAGCTCAACCTCCGGGGAGTTTGTTTGGCAGAGATATAGAACACACTTTTCCAAGCCTGTTGGAAGGCATTTGCAGTTTCATTTCGCGTCTAATTTCCCAAACCAAACTGCTTGCAGCTCTAACTCCCTTCTAACTACCAATTCTTCGGTTCAGTGAGATATGCTGGATTCTAAACGGAGAAGCTTCTCTGACGCTTTTTCACAGAGATTTTGAAACTGAAATTTCCAAACCCGTTTCCAACGAAGGCGCCAGTGGGCTTCCCCATAGAACTTGCCAACCTGAATTCCTACAGGCTAGATGTGAGAGGCACATTCTGCTGTTTCCTCACTTAGAGTTAAACTAGCTTCTGAAAGCTCAACCTCCGGGGAGTTTGTTTGGCAGAGATATAGAACACACTTTTCCAAGCCTGTTGGAAGGCATTTGCAGTTTCATTTCGCGTCTAATTTCCCAAACGAAACTGCTTGCAGCTCTAACTCCCTTCTAACTACCACTTCTTCGGTTCAGGGAGATATGCTGGATTCTAAACGGAGAAGCTTCTCTGACGCTTTTTCACAGAGATTTTGAAACTGAAATCTCCCATGCCGTTTCCACCATAGGCAGCAATGGGCTTCCCCATAGAACTTGCCAACCTGAATTCCTACAGGCTAGATGTGAGAGGCACATTCTGCTGCTTCCTCCCTAACAGTTAAGCTTGCTTCTGAAAGCTCAACCTCCGGGGACTCTGTTTGGCAGAGATATAGAACACACTTTTCCAAGCCTGTTGGAAGGCCTTTGCAGTGTCATTTCGCATCTAATTTCCCAAACCAAACTGCTTGCAGCTCTAACTCCCTTCTAACTACCACTTCTTCGGTTCAGTGAGATATGCAGGATTCTAAACGGAGAAGCTTCTCTGACGCTTTTTCACAGAGATTTTGAAACTGAAATCTCCCATGCCGTTTCCACCATAGGCAGCAATGGGCTTCCCCATAGAACTTGCCAACCTGAATTCCTACAGGCTAGATGTGAGAGGCACATTCTGCTGCTTCCTCCCTTAGAGTTAAACTTGCTTCTGAAAGCTCAACCTCCGGGGAGTTTGTTTGGCAGAGATATAGAACACACTCTTCCAAGCCTGTTGGAAGGCATTTGCAGTTTCATTTCACGTCTAATTTCCCAAACCAAACTGCTTGCAGCTCTAACTCCCTTCTAACTACCACTTCTTCGGTTCAGTGAGATATGCTGGATTCTAAACGGAGAAGCTTCTCTGACGCTTTTTCACAGAGATTTTGAAACTGAAATCTCCCATGCCGTTTCCACCATAGGCAGCAATGGGCTTCCCCATAGAACTTGCCAACCTGAATTCCTACAGGCTAGATGTGAGAGGCACATTCTGCTGCTTCCTCCCTTAGAGTTAAACTTGCTTCTGAAAGCTCAACCTCCGGGGAGTTTGTTTGGCAGAGATATAGAACACACTTTTCCAAGCCTGTTGGAAGGCATTTGCAGTTTCATTTCGCGTCTAATTTCCCAAACCAAACTGCTTGCAGCTCTAACTGCCTTCTAACTACCACTTCTTCGGTTCGGTGAGATATGCTGGATTCTAAACGGAGAAGCTTCTCTGACGCTTTTTCACAGAGATTTTGAAACTGAAATCTCCCATGCCGTTTCCACCATAGGCAGCAATGGGCTTCCCCATAGAACTTGCCAACCTGAATTCCTACAGGCTAGATGTGAGAGGCACATTCTGCTGCTTCCTCCCTTAGAGTTAAACTTGCTTCTGAAAGCTCAACCTCCGGGGAGTTTGTTTGGCAGAGATATAGAACACACTTTTCCAAGCCTGTTGGAAGGCATTTGCAGTTTCATTTCGCGTCTAATTTCCCAAACCAAACTGCTTGCAGCTCTAACTCCCTTCTAACTACCACTTCTTCGGTTCAGTGAGATATGCTGGATTCTAAACGGAGAAGCTTCTCTGACGCTTTTTCACAGAGATTTTGAAACTGAAATCTCCCATGCCGTTTCCACCATAGGCAGCAATGGGCTTCCCCATAGAACTTGCCAACCTGAATTCCTACAGGCTAGATGTGAGAGGCACATTCTGCTGCTTCCTCCCTTAGAGTTAAACTAGCTTCTGAAAGCTCAACCTCCGGGGAGTTTGTTTGGCAGAGATATAGAACACACTTTTCCAAGCCTGTTGGAAGGCATTTGCAGTTTCATTTCGCGTCTAATTTCCCAAACCAAACTGCTTGCAGCTCTAACTGCCTTCTAACTACCACTTCTTCGGTTCAGTGAGATATGCTGGATTCTAAACGGAGAAGCTTCTCTGACGCTTTTTCAGAGATTTTGAAACTGAAATCTCCCATGCCGTTTCCACCATAGGCAGCAATGGGCTTCCCCATAGAACTTGCCAACCTGAATTCCTACAGGCTAGATGTGAGAGGCACATTCTGCTGCTTCCTCCCTAAGAGTTAAGCTTGATTCTGAAAGCTCAACCTCCGGGGAGTCTGTTTGGCAGAGATATAGAACACACATTTCCAAGCCTGTTGGAAGGCCTTTGCAGTGTCATTTCGCATCTAATTTCCCAAACCAAACTGCTTGCAGCTCTAACTCCCTTCTAACTACCACTTCTTCGGTTCAGTGAGATATGCTGGATTCTAAACGGAGAAGCTTCTCTGACGCTTTTTCACAGAGATTTTGAAACTGAAATCTCCCATGCCGTTTCCACCATAGGCAGCAATGGGCTTCCCCATAGAACTTGCCAACCTGAATTCCTACAGGCTAGATGTGAGAGGCACATTCTGCTGCTTCCTCCCTTAGAGTTAAACTTGCTTCTGAAAGCTCAACCTCCGGGGAGTTTGTTTGGCAGAGATATAGAACACACTTTTCCAAGCCTGTTGGAAGGCATTTGCAGTTTCATTTCGCGTCTAATTTCCCAAACCAAACTGCTTGCAGCTCTAACTCCCTTCTAACTACCAATTCTTCGGTTCAGTGAGATATGCTGGATTCTAAACGGAGAAGCTTCTCTGACGCTTTTTCACAGAGATTTTGAAACTGAAATTTCCAAACCCGTTTCCAACGAAGGCGCCAGTGGGCTTCCCCATAGAACTTGCCAACCTGAATTCCTACAGGCTAGATGTGAGAGGCACATTCTGCTGTTTCCTCACTTAGAGTTAAACTAGCTTCTGAAAGCTCAACCTCCGGGGAGTTTGTTTGGCAGAGATATAGAACACACTTTTCCAAGCCTGTTGGAAGGCATTTGCAGTTTCATTTCGCGTCTAATTTCCCAAACGAAACTGCTTGCAGCTCTAACTCCCTTCTAACTACCACTTCTTCGGTTCAGGGAGATATGCTGGATTCTAAACGGAGAAGCTTCTCTGACGCTTTTTCACAGAGATTTTGAAACTGAAATCTCCCATGCCGTTTCCACCATAGGCAGCAATGGGCTTCCCCATAGAACTTGCCAACCTGAATTCCTACAGGCTAGATGTGAGAGGCACATTCTGCTGCTTCCTCCCTAACAGTTAAGCTTGCTTCTGAAAGCTCAACCTCCGGGGACTCTGTTTGGCAGAGATATAGAACACACTTTTCCAAGCCTGTTGGAAGGCCTTTGCAGTGTCATTTCGCATCTAATTTCCCAAACCAAACTGCTTGCAGCTCTAACTCCCTTCTAACTACCACTTCTTCGGTTCAGTGAGATATGCAGGATTCTAAACGGAGAAGCTTCTCTGACGCTTTTTCACAGAGATTTTGAAACTGAAATCTCCCATGCCGTTTCCACCATAGGCAGCAATGGGCTTCCCCATAGAACTTGCCAACCTGAATTCCTACAGGCTAGATGTGAGAGGCACATTCTGCTGCTTCCTCCCTTAGAGTTAAACTTGCTTCTGAAAGCTCAACCTCCGGGGAGTTTGTTTGGCAGAGATATAGAACACACTTTTCCAAGCCTGTTGGAAGGCATTTGCAGTTTCATTTCACGTCTAATTTCCCAAACCAAACTGCTTGCAGCTCTAACTGCCTTCTAACTACCACTTCTTCGGTTCAGTGAGATATGCTGGATTCTAAACGGAGAAGCTTCTCTGACGCTTTTTCACAGAGATTTTGAAACTGAAATCTCCCATGCCGTTTCCACCATAGGCAGCAATGGGCTTCCCCATAGAACTTGCCAACCTGAATTCCTACAGGCTAGATGTGAGAGGCACATTCTGCTGCTTCCTCCCTTAGAGTTAAACTTGCTTCTGAAAGCTCAACCTCCGGGGAGTTTGTTTGGCAGAGATATAGAACACACTTTTCCAAGCCTGTTGGAAGGCATTTGCAGTTTCATTTCGCGTCTAATTTCCCAAACCAAACTGCTTGCAGCTCTAACTGCCTTCTAACTACCACTTCTTCGGTTCAGTGAGATATGCTGGATTCTAAACGGAGAAGCTTCTCTGACGCTTTTTCACAGAGATTTTGAAACTGAAATCTCCCATGCCGTTTCCACCATAGGCAGCAATGGGCTTCCCCATAGAACTTGCCAACCTGAATTCCTACAGGCTAGATGTGAGAGGCACATTCTGCTGCTTCCTCCCTTAGAGTTAAACTTGCTTCTGAAAGCTCAACCTCCGGGGAGTTTGTTTGGCAGAGATATAGAACACACTTTTCCAAGCCTGTTGGAAGGCATTTGCAGTTTCATTTCGCGTCTAATTTCCCAAACCAAACTGCTTGCAGCTCTAACTCCCTTCTAACTACCAATTCTTCGGTTCAGTGAGATATGCTGGATTCTAAACGGAGAAGCTTCTCTGACGCTTTTTCACAGAGATTTTGAAACTGAAATTTCCAAACCCGTTTCCAACGAAGGCGCCAATGGGCTTCCCCATAGAACTTGCCAACCTGAATTCCTACAGGCTAGATGTGAGAGGCACATTCTGCTGCTTCCTCCCTTAGAGTTAAACTAGCTTCTGAAAGCTCAACCTCCGGGGAGTTTGTTTGGCAGAGATATAGAACACACTTTTCCAAGCCTGTTGGAAGGCATTTGCAGTTTCATTTCGCGTCTAATTTCCCAAACCAAACTGCTTGCAGCTCTAACTCCCTTCTAACTACCAATTCTTCGGTTCAGTGAGATATGCTGGATTCTAAACGGAGAAGCTTCTCTGACGCTTTTTCACAGAGATTTTGAAACTGAAATTTCCAAACCCGTTTCCAACGAAGGCGCCAATGGGCTTCCCCATAGAACTTGCCAACCTGAATTCCTACAGGCTAGATGTGAGAGGCACATTCTGCTGCTTCCTCCCTTAGAGTTAAACTAGCTTCTGAAAGCTCAACCTCCGGGGAGTTTGTTTGGCAGAGATATAGAACACACTTTTCCAAGCCTGTTGGAAGGCATTTGCAGTTTCATTTCGCGTCTAATTTCCCAAACCAAACTGCTTGCAGCTCTAACTGCCTTCTAACTACCACTTCTTCGGTTCAGTGAGATATGCTGGATTCTAAACGGAGAAGCTTCTCTGACGCTTTTTCACAGAGATTTTGAAACTCAAATCTCCCATGCCGTTTCCACCATAGGCAGCAATGGGCTTCCCCATAGAACTTGCCAACCTGAATTCCTACAGGCTAGATGTGAGAGGCACATTCTGCTGCTTCCTCCCTAAGAGTTAAGCTTGCTTCTGAAAGCTCAACCTCCGGGGAGTCTGTTTGGCAGAGATATAGAACACACTTTTCCAAGCCTGTTGGAAGGCCTTTGCAGTGTCATTTCGCATCTAATTTCCCAAACCAAACTGCTTGCAGCTCTAACTCCCTTCTAACTACCACTTCTTCGGTTCAGTGAGATATGCTGGATTCTAAACGGAGAAGCTTCTCTGACGCTTTTTCACAGAGATTTTGAAACTGAAATCTCCCATGCCGTTTCCACCATAGGCAGCAATGGGCTTCCCCATAGAACTTGCCAACCTGAATTCCTACAGGCTAGATGTGAGAGGCACATTCTGCTGCTTCCTCCCTTAGAGTTAAACTTGCTTCTGAAAGCTCAACCTCCGGGGAGTTTGTTTGGCAGAGATATAGAACACACTTTTCCAAGCCTGTTGGAAGGCATTTGCAGTTTCATTTCGCGTCTAATTTCCCAAACCAAACTGCTTGCAGCTCTAACTGCCTTCTAACTACCACTTCTTCGGTTCAGTGAGATATGCTGGATTCTAAACGGAGAAGCTTCTCTGACGCTTTTTCACAGAGATTTTGAAACTGAAATCTCCCATGCCGTTTCCACCATAGGCAGCAATGGGCTTCCCCATAGAACTTGCCAACCTGAATTCCTACAGGCTAGATGTGAGAGGCACATTCTGCTGCTTCCTCCCTTAGAGTTAAACTTGCTTCTGAAAGCTCAACCTCCGGGGAGTTTGTTTGGCAGAGATATAGAACACACTTTTCCAAGCCTGTTGGAAGGCATTTGCAGTTTCATTTCGCGTCTAATTTCCCAAACCAAACTGCTTGCAGCTCTAACTCCCTTCTAACTACCAATTCTTCGGTTCAGTGAGATATGCTGGATTCTAAACGGAGAAGCTTCTCTGACGCTTTTTCACAGAGATTTTGAAACTGAAATTTCCAAACCCGTTTCCAACGAAGGCGCCAATGGGCTTCCCCATAGAACTTGCCAACCTGAATTCCTACAGGCTAGATGTGAGAGGCACATTCTGCTGCTTCCTCCCTTAGAGTTAAACTAGCTTCTGAAAGCTCAACCTCCGGGGAGTTTGTTTGGCAGAGATATAGAACACACTTTTCCAAGCCTGTTGGAAGGCATTTGCAGTTTCATTTCGCGTCTAATTTCCCAAACCAAACTGCTTGCAGCTCTAACTCCCTTCTAACTACCACTTCTTCGGTTCAGGGAGATATGCTGGATTCTAAACGGAGAAGCTTCTCTGACGCTTTTTCACAGAGATTTTGAAACTGAAATCTCCCATGCCGTTTCCACCATAGGCAGCAATGGGCTTCCCCATAGAACTTGCCAACCTGAATTCCTACAGGCTAGATGTGAGAGGCACATTCTGCTGCTTCCTCCCTTAGAGTTAAACTTGCTTCTGAAAGCTCAACCTCCGGGGAGTTTGTTTGGCAGAGATATAGAACACACTTTTCCAAGCCTGTTGGAAGGCATTTGCAGTTTCATTTCGCGTCTAATTTCCCAAACCAAACTGCTTGCAGCTCTAACTCCCTTCTAACTACCACTTCTTCGGTTCAGTGAGATATGCTGGATTCTAAACGGAGAAGCTTCTCTGACGCTTTTTCACAGAGATTTTGAAACTGAAATCTCCCATGCCGTTTCCACCATAGGCAGCAATGGGCTTCCCCATAGAACTTGCCAACCTGAATTCCTACAGGCTAGATGTGAGAGGCACATTCTGCTGCTTCCTCCCTTAGAGTTAAACTAGCTTCTGAAAGCTCAACCTCCGGGGAGTTTGTTTGGCAGAGATATAGAACACACTTTTCCAAGCCTGTTGGAAGGCATTTGCAGTTTCATTTCGCGTCTAATTTCCCAAACCAAACTGCTTGCAGCTCTAACTCCCTTCTAACTACCACTTCTTCGGTTCAGTGAGATATGCTGGATTCTAAACGGAGAAGCTTCTCTGACGCTTTTTCACAGAGATTTTGAAACTGAAATTTCCAAACCCGTTTCCAACGAAGGCGCCAGTGGGCTTCCCCATAGAACTTGCCAACCTGAATTCCTACAGGCTAGATGTGAGAGGCACATTCTGCTGCTTCCTCCCTTAGAGTTAAACTAGCTTCTGAAAGCTCAACCTCCGGGGAGTTTGTTTGGCAGAGATATAGAACACACTTTTCCAAGCCTGTTGGAAGGCATTTGCAGTTTCATTTCGCGTCTAATTTCCCAAACCAAACTGCTTGCAGCTCTAACTGCCTTCTAACTACCACTTCTTCGGTTCAGTGAGATATGCTGGATTCTAAACGGAGAAGCTTCTCTGACGCTTTTTCACAGAGATTTTGAAACTCAAATCTCCCATGCCGTTTCCACCATAGGCAGCAATGGGCTTCCCCATAGAACTTGCCAACCTGAATTCCTACAGGCTAGATGTGAGAGGCACATTCTGCTGCTTCCTCCCTAAGAGTTAAGCTTGCTTCTGAAAGCTCAACCTCCGGGGAGTCTGTTTGGCAGAGATATAGAACACACTTTTCCAAGCCTGTTGGAAGGCCTTTGCAGTGTCATTTCGCATCTAATTTCCCAAACCAAACTGCTTGCAGCTCTAACTCCCTTCTAACTACCACTTCTTCGGTTCAGTGAGATATGCTGGATTCTAAACGGAGAAGCTTCTCTGACGCTTTTTCACAGAGATTTTGAAACTGAAATCTCCCATGCCGTTTCCACCATAGGCAGCAATGGGCTTCCCCATAGAACTTGCCAACCTGAATTCCTACAGGCTAGATGTGAGAGGCACATTCTGCTGCTTCCTCCCTTAGAGTTAAACTTGCTTCTGAAAGCTCAACCTCCGGGGAGTTTGTTTGGCAGAGATATAGAACACACTTTTCCAAGCCTGTTGGAAGGCATTTGCTGTTTCATTTCGCGTCTAATTTCCCAAACCAAACTGCATGCAGCTCTAACTCCCTTCTAACTACCACTTCTTCGGTTCAGTGAGATATGCTGGATTCTAAACGGAGAAGCTTCTCTGACGCTTTTTCACAGAGATTTTGAAACTGAAATCTCCCATGCCGTTTCCACCATAGGCAGCAATGGGCTTCCCCATAGAACTTGCCAACCTGAATTCCTACAGGCTAGATGTGAGAGGCACATTCTGCTGCTTCCTCCCTTAGAGTTAAACTTGCTTCTGAAAGCTCAACCTCCGGGGAGTTTGTTTGGCAGAGATATAGAACACACTTTTCCAAGCCTGTTGGAAGGCATTTGCAGTTTCATTTCGCGTCTAATTTCCCAAACCAAACTGCTTGCAGCTCTAACTCCCTTCTAACTACCAATTCTTCGGTTCAGTGAGATATGCTGGATTCTAAACGGAGTAGCTTCTCTGACGCTTTTTCACAGAGATTTTGAAACTGAAATTTCCAAACCCGTTTCCAACGAAGGCGCCAATGGGCTTCCACATAGAACTTGCCAACCTGAATTCCTACAGGCTAGATGTGAGAGGCACATTCTGCTGCTTCCTCCCTTAGAGTTAAACTAGCTTCTGAAAGCTCAACCTCCGGGGAGTTTGTTTGGCAGAGATATAGAACACACTTTTCCAAGCCTGTTGGAAGGCATTTGCAGTTTCATTTCGCGTCTAATTTCCCAAACCAAACTGCTTGCAGCTCTAACTGCCTTCTAACTACCACTTCTTCGGTTCAGTGAGATATGCTGGATTCTAAACGGAGAAGCTTCTCTGACGCTTTTTCACAGAGATTTTGAAACTCAAATCTCCCATGCCGTTTCCACCATAGGCAGCAATGGGCTTCCCCATAGAACTTGCCAACCTGAATTCCTACAGGCTAGATGTGAGAGGCACATTCTGCTGCTTCCTCCCTAAGAGTTAAGCTTGCTTCTGAAAGCTCAACCTCCGGGGAGTCTGTTTGGCAGAGATATAGAACACACTTTTCCAAGCCTGTTGGAAGGCCTTTGCAGTGTCATTTCGCATCTAATTTCCCAAACCAAACTGCTTGCAGCTCTAACTCCCTTCTAACTACCACTTCTTCGGTTCAGTGAGATATGCTGGATTCTAAACGGAGAAGCTTCTCTGACGCTTTTTCACAGAGATTTTGAAACTGAAATCTCCCATGCCGTTTCCACCATAGGCAGCAATGGGCTTCCCCATAGAACTTGCCAACCTGAATTCCTACAGGCTAGATGTGAGAGGCACATTCTGCTGCTTCCTCCCTTAGAGTTAAACTTGCTTCTGAAAGCTCAACCTCCGGGGAGTTTGTTTGGCAGAGATATAGAACACACTTTTCCAAGCCTGTTGGAAGGCATTTGCAGTTTCATTTCGCGTCTAATTTCCCCAACCAAACTGCTTGCAGCTCTAACTGCCTTCTAACTACCACTTCTTCGGTTCAGTGAGATATGCTGGATTCTAAACGGAGAAGCTTCTCTGACGCTTTTTCACAGAGATTTTGAAACTGAAATCTCCCATGCCGTTTCCACCATAGGCAGCAATGGGCTTCCCCATAGAACTTGCCAACCTGAATTCCTACAGGCTAGATGTGAGAGGCACATTCTGCTGCTTCCTCCCTTAGAGTTAAACTTGCTTCTGAAAGCTCAACCTCCGGGGAGTTTGTTTGGCAGAGATATAGAACACACTTTTCCAAGCCTGTTGGAAGGCATTTGCAGTTTCATTTCGCGTCTAATTTCCCAAACCAAACTGCTTGCAGCTCTAACTCCCTTCTAACTACCACTTCTTCGGTTCAGTGAGATATGCTGGATTCTAAACGGAGAAGCTTCTCTGACGCTTTTTCACAGAGATTTTGAAACTGAAATTTCCAAACCCGTTTCCAACGAAGGCGCCAATGGGCTTCCCCATAGAACTTGCCAACCTGAATTCCTACAGGCTAGATGTGAGAGGCACATTCTGCTGCTTCCTCCCTTAGAGTTAAACATCCTTCTGAAAGCTCAACCTCCGGGGAGTTTGTTTGGCAGAGATATAGAACACACTTTTCCAAGCCTGTTGGAAGGCATTTGCAGTTTCATTTCGCGTCTAATTTCCCAAACCAAACTGCTTGCAGCTCTAACTCCCTTCTAACTACCACTTCTTCGGTTCAGGGAGATATGCTGGATTCTAAACGGTGAAGCTTCTCTGACGCTTTTTCACAGAGATTTTGAAACTGAAATCTCCCATGCCGTTTCCACCATAGGCAGCAATGGGCTTCCCCATAGAACTTGCCAACCTGAATTCCTACAGGCTAGATGTGAGAGGCACATTCTGCTGCTTCCTCCCTAACAGTTAAGCTTGCTTCTGAAAGCTCAACCTCCGGGGAGTCTGTTTGGCAGAGATATAGAACACACTTTTCCAAGCCTGTTGGAAGGCCTTTGCCGTGTCATTTTGCATCTAATTTCCCAAACCAAACTGCTTGCAGCTCTAACTCCCTTCTAACTACCACTTCTTCGGTTCAGTGAGATATGCTGGATTCTAAACGGAGAAGCTTCTCTGACGCTTTTTCACAGAGATTTTGAAACTGAAATCTCCCATGCCGTTTCCACCATAGGCAGCAATGGGCTTCACCATAGAACTTGCCAACCTGAATTCCTACAGGCTAGATGTGAGAGGCACATTCTGCTGCTTCCTCCCTTAGAGTTAAACTTGCTTCTGAAAGCTCAACCTCCGGGGAGTTTGTTTGGCAGAGATATAGAACACACTTTTCCAAGCCTGTTGGAAGGCATTTGCAGTTTCATTTCGCGTCTAATTTCCCAAACCAAACTGCATGCAGCTCTAACTCCCTTCTAACTACCACTTCTTCGGTTCAGTGAGATATGCTGGATTCTAAACGGAGAAGCTTCTCTGACGCTTTTTCACAGAGATTTTGAAACTGAAATCTCCCATGCCGTTTCCACCATAGGCAGCAATGGGCTTCCCCATAGAACTTGCCAACCTGAATTCCTACAGGCTAGATGTGAGAGGCACATTCTGCTGCTTCCTCCCTTAGAGTTAAACTTGCTTCTGAAAGCTCAACCTCCGGGGAGTTTGTTTGGCAGAGATATAGAACACACTTTTCCAAGCCTGTTGGAAGGCATTTGCAGTTTCATTTCGCGTCTAATTTCCCAAACCAAACTGCTTGCAGCTCTAACTCCCTTCTAACTACCAATTCTTCGGTTCAGTGAGATATGCTGGATTCTAAACGGAGAAGCTTCTCTGACGCTTTTTCACAGAGATTTTGAAACTGAAATTTCCAAACCCGTTTCCAACGAAGGCGCCAATGGGCTTCCCCATAGAACTTGCCAACCTGAATTCCTACAGGCTAGATGTGAGAGGCACATTCTGCTGCTTCCTCCCTTAGAGTTAAACTAGCTTCTGAAAGCTCAACCTCCGGGGAGTTTGTTTGGCAGAGATATAGAACACACTTTTCCAAGCCTGTTGGAAGGCATTTGCAGTTTCATTTCGCGTCTAATTTCCCAAACCAAACTGCTTGCAGCTCTAACTCCCTTCTAACTACCACTTCTTCGGTTCAGGGAGATATGCTGGATTCTAAACGGAGAAGCTTCTCTGACGCTTTTTCACAGAGATTTTGAAACTGAAATCTCCCATGCCGTTTCCACCATAGGCAGCAATGGGCTTCCCCATAGAACTTGCCAACCTGAATTCCTACAGGCTAGATGTGAGAGGCACATTCTGCTGCTTCCTCCCTTAGAGTTAAACTTGCTTCTGAAAGCTCAACCTCCGGGGAGTTTGTTTGGCAGAGATATAGAACACACTTTTCCAAGCCTGTTGGAAGGCATTTGCAGTTTCATTTCGCGTCTAATTTCCCAAACCAAACTGCTTGCAGCTCTAACTCCCTTCTAACTACCACTTCTTCGGTTCAGTGAGATATGCTGGATTCTAAACGGAGAAGCTTCTCTGACGCTTTTTCACAGAGATTTTGAAACTGAAATCTCCCATGCCGTTTCCACCATAGGCAGCAATGGGCTTCCCCATAGAACTTGCCAACCTGAATTCCTACAGGCTAGATGTGAGAGGCACATTCTGCTGCTTCCTCCCTTAGAGTTAAACTAGCTTCTGAAAGCTCAACCTCCGGGGAGTTTGTTTGGCAGAGATATAGAACACACTTTTCCAAGCCTGTTGGAAGGCATTTGCAGTTTCATTTCGCGTCTAATTTCCCAAACCAAACTGCTTGCAGCTCTAACTCCCTTCTAACTACCACTTCTTCGGTTCAGTGAGATATGCTGGATTCTAAACGGAGAAGCTTCTCTGACGCTTTTTCACAGAGATTTTGAAACTGAAATTTCCAAACCCGTTTCCAACGAAGGCGCCAGTGGGCTTCCCCATAGAACTTGCCAACCTGAATTCCTACAGGCTAGATGTGAGAGGCACATTCTGCTGCTTCCTCCCTTAGAGTTAAACTAGCTTCTGAAAGCTCAACCTCCGGGGAGTTTGTTTGGCAGAGATATAGAACACACTTTTCCAAGCCTGTTGGAAGGCATTTGCAGTTTCATTTCGCGTCTAATTTCCCAAACCAAACTGCTTGCAGCTCTAACTGCCTTCTAACTACCACTTCTTCGGTTCAGTGAGATATGCTGGATTCTAAACGGAGAAGCTTCTCTGACGCTTTTTCACAGAGATTTTGAAACTCAAATCTCCCATGCCGTTTCCACCATAGGCAGCAATGGGCTTCCCCATAGAACTTGCCAACCTGAATTCCTACAGGCTAGATGTGAGAGGCACATTCTGCTGCTTCCTCCCTAAGAGTTAAGCTTGCTTCTGAAAGCTCAACCTCCGGGGAGTCTGTTTGGCAGAGATATAGAACACACTTTTCCAAGCCTGTTGGAAGGCATTTGCAGTTTCATTTCGCGTCTAATTTCCCAAACCAAACTGCTTGCAGCTCTAACTCCCTTCTAACTACCAATTCTTCGGTTCAGTGAGATATGCTGGATTCTAAACGGAGTAGCTTCTCTGACGCTTTTTCACAGAGATTTTGAAACTGAAATTTCCAAACCCGTTTCCAACGAAGGCGCCAATGGGCTTCCACATAGAACTTGCCAACCTGAATTCCTACAGGCTAGATGTGAGAGGCACATTCTGCTGCTTCCTCCCTTAGAGTTAAACTAGCTTCTGAAAGCTCAACCTCCGGGGAGTTTGTTTGGCAGAGATATAGAACACACTTTTCCAAGCCTGTTGGAAGGCATTTGCAGTTTCATTTCGCGTCTAATTTCCCAAACCAAACTGCTTGCAGCTCTAACTGCCTTCTAACTACCACTTCTTCGGTTCAGTGAGATATGCTGGATTCTAAACGGAGAAGCTTCTCTGACGCTTTTTCACAGAGATTTTGAAACTCAAATCTCCCATGCCGTTTCCACCATAGGCAGCAATGGGCTTCCCCATAGAACTTGCCAACCTGAATTCCTACAGGCTAGATGTGAGAGGCACATTCTGCTGCTTCCTCCCTAAGAGTTAAGCTTGCTTCTGAAAGCTCAACCTCCGGGGAGTCTGTTTGGCAGAGATATAGAACACACTTTTCCAAGCCTGTTGGAAGGCCTTTGCAGTGTCATTTCGCATCTAATTTCCCAAACCAAACTGCTTGCAGCTCTAACTCCCTTCTAACTACCACTTCTTCGGTTCAGTGAGATATGCTGGATTCTAAACGGAGAAGCTTCTCTGACGCTTTTTCACAGAGATTTTGAAACTGAAATCTCCCATGCCGTTTCCACCATAGGCAGCAATGGGCTTCCCCATAGAACTTGCCAACCTGAATTCCTACAGGCTAGATGTGAGAGGCACATTCTGCTGCTTCCTCCCTTAGAGTTAAACTTGCTTCTGAAAGCTCAACCTCCGGGGAGTTTGTTTGGCAGAGATATAGAACACACTTTTCCAAGCCTGTTGGAAGGCATTTGCAGTTTCATTTCGCGTCTAATTTCCCCAACCAAACTGCTTGCAGCTCTAACTGCCTTCTAACTACCACTTCTTCGGTTCAGTGAGATATGCTGGATTCTAAACGGAGAAGCTTCTCTGACGCTTTTTCACAGAGATTTTGAAACTGAAATCTCCCATGCCGTTTCCACCATAGGCAGCAATGGGCTTCCCCATAGAACTTGCCAACCTGAATTCCTACAGGCTAGATGTGAGAGGCACATTCTGCTGCTTCCTCCCTTAGAGTTAAACTTGCTTCTGAAAGCTCAACCTCCGGGGAGTTTGTTTGGCAGAGATATAGAACACACTTTTCCAAGCCTGTTGGAAGGCATTTGCAGTTTCATTTCGCGTCTAATTTCCCAAACCAAACTGCTTGCAGCTCTAACTCCCTTCTAACTACCACTTCTTCGGTTCAGTGAGATATGCTGGATTCTAAACGGAGAAGCTTCTCTGACGCTTTTTCACAGAGATTTTGAAACTGAAATTTCCAAACCCGTTTCCAACGAAGGCGCCAATGGGCTTCCCCATAGAACTTGCCAACCTGAATTCCTACAGGCTAGATGTGAGAGGCACATTCTGCTGCTTCCTCCCTTAGAGTTAAACATCCTTCTGAAAGCTCAACCTCCGGGGAGTTTGTTTGGCAGAGATATAGAACACACTTTTCCAAGCCTGTTGGAAGGCATTTGCAGTTTCATTTCGCGTCTAATTTCCCAAACCAAACTGCTTGCAGCTCTAACTCCCTTCTAACTACCACTTCTTCGGTTCAGGGAGATATGCTGGATTCTAAACGGTGAAGCTTCTCTGACGCTTTTTCACAGAGATTTTGAAACTGAAATCTCCCATGCCGTTTCCACCATAGGCAGCAATGGGCTTCCCCATAGAACTTGCCAACCTGAATTCCTACAGGCTAGATGTGAGAGGCACATTCTGCTGCTTCCTCCCTAACAGTTAAGCTTGCTTCTGAAAGCTCAACCTCCGGGGAGTCTGTTTGGCAGAGATATAGAACACACTTTTCCAAGCCTGTTGGAAGGCCTTTGCCGTGTCATTTTGCATCTAATTTCCCAAACCAAACTGCTTGCAGCTCTAACTCCCTTCTAACTACCACTTCTTCGGTTCAGTGAGATATGCTGGATTCTAAACGGAGAAGCTTCTCTGACGCTTTTTCACAGAGATTTTGAAACTGAAATCTCCCATGCCGTTTCCACCATAGGCAGCAATGGGCTTCACCATAGAACTTGCCAACCTGAATTCCTACAGGCTAGATGTGAGAGGCACATTCTGCTGCTTCCTCCCTTAGAGTTAAACTTGCTTCTGAAAGCTCAACCTCCGGGGAGTTTGTTTGGCAGAGATATAGAACACACTTTTCCAAGCCTGTTGGAAGGCATTTGCAGTTTCATTTCGCGTCTAATTTCCCAAACCAAACTGCATGCAGCTCTAACTCCCTTCTAACTACCACTTCTTCGGTTCAGTGAGATATGCTGGATTCTAAACGGAGAAGCTTCTCTGACGCTTTTTCACAGAGATTTTGAAACTGAAATCTCCCATGCCGTTTCCACCATAGGCAGCAATGGGCTTCCCCATAGAACTTGCCAACCTGAATTCCTACAGGCTAGATGTGAGAGGCACATTCTGCTGCTTCCTCCCTTAGAGTTAAACTTGCTTCTGAAAGCTCAACCTCCGGGGAGTTTGTTTGGCAGAGATATAGAACACACTTTTCCAAGCCTGTTGGAAGGCATTTGCAGTTTCATTTCGCGTCTAATTTCCCAAACCAAACTGCTTGCAGCTCTAACTCCCTTCTAACTACCAATTCTTCGGTTCAGTGAGATATGCTGGATTCTAAACGGAGAAGCTTCTCTGACGCTTTTTCACAGAGATTTTGAAACTGAAATTTCCAAACCCGTTTCCAACGAAGGCGCCAATGGGCTTCCCCATAGAACTTGCCAACCTGAATTCCTACAGGCTAGATGTGAGAGGCACATTCTGCTGCTTCCTCCCTTAGAGTTAAACTAGCTTCTGAAAGCTCAACCTCCGGGGAGTTTGTTTGGCAGAGATATAGAACACACTTTTCCAAGCCTGTTGGAAGGCATTTGCAGTTTCATTTCGCGTCTAATTTCCCAAACCAAACTGCTTGCAGCTCTAACTCCCTTCTAACTACCAATTCTTCGGTTCAGTGAGATATGCTGGATTCTAAACGGAGAAGCTTCTCTGACGCTTTTTCACAGAGATTTTGAAACTGAAATTTCCAAACCCGTTTCCAACGAAGGCGCCAATGGGCTTCCCCATAGAACTTGCCAACCTGAATTCCTACAGGCTAGATGTGAGAGGCACATTCTGCTGCTTCCTCCCTTAGAGTTAAACTAGCTTCTGAAAGCTCAACCTCCGGGGAGTTTGTTTGGCAGAGATATAGAACACACTTTTCCAAGCCTGTTGGAAGGCATTTGCAGTTTCATTTCGCGTCTAATTTCCCAAACCAAACTGCTTGCAGCTCTAACTGCCTTCTAACTACCACTTCTTCGGTTCAGTGAGATATGCTGGATTCTAAACGGAGAAGCTTCTCTGACGCTTTTTCACAGAGATTTTGAAACTCAAATCTCCCATGCCGTTTCCACCATAGGCAGCAATGGGCTTCCCCATAGAACTTGCCAACCTGAATTCCTACAGGCTAGATGTGAGAGGCACATTCTGCTGCTTCCTCCCTAAGAGTTAAGCTTGCTTCTGAAAGCTCAACCTCCGGGGAGTCTGTTTGGCAGAGATATAGAACACACTTTTCCAAGCCTGTTGGAAGGCCTTTGCAGTGTCATTTCGCATCTAATTTCCCAAACCAAACTGCTTGCAGCTCTAACTCCCTTCTAACTACCACTTCTTCGGTTCAGTGAGATATGCTGGATTCTAAACGGAGAAGCTTCTCTGACGCTTTTTCACAGAGATTTTGAAACTGAAATCTCCCATGCCGTTTCCACCATAGGCAGCAATGGGCTTCCCCATAGAACTTGCCAACCTGAATTCCTACAGGCTAGATGTGAGAGGCACATTCTGCTGCTTCCTCCCTTAGAGTTAAACTTGCTTCTGAAAGCTCAACCTCCGGGGAGTTTGTTTGGCAGAGATATAGAACACACTTTTCCAAGCCTGTTGCAAGGCATTTGCAGTTTCATTTCGCGTCTAATTTCCCAAACCAAACTGCTTGCAGCTCTAACTGCCTTCTAACTACCACTTCTTCGGTTCAGTGAGATATGCTGGATTCTAAACGGAGAAGCTTCTCTGACGCTTTTTCACAGAGATTTTGAAACTGAAATCTCCCATGCCGTTTCCACCATAGGCAGCAATGGGCTTCCCCATAGAACTTGCCAACCTGAATTCCTACAGGCTAGATGTGAGAGGCACATTCTGCTGCTTCCTCCCTTAGAGTTAAACTTGCTTCTGAAAGCTCAACCTCCGGGGAGTTTGTTTGGCAGAGATATAGAACACACTTTTCCAAGCCTGTTGGAAGGCATTTGCAGTTTCATTTCGCGTCTAATTTCCCAAACCAAACTGCTTGCAGCTCTAACTCCCTTCTAACTACCAATTCTTCGGTTCAGTGAGATATGCTGGATTCTAAACGGAGAAGCTTCTCTGACGCTTTTTCACAGAGATTTTGAAACTGAAATTTCCAAACCCGTTTCCAACGAAGGCGCCAATGGGCTTCCCCATAGAACTTGCCAACCTGAATTCCTACAGGCTAGATGTGAGAGGCACATTCTGCTGCTTCCTCCCTTAGAGTTAAACTAGCTTCTGAAAGCTCAACCTCCGGGGAGTTTGTTTGGCAGAGATATAGAACACACTTTTCCAAGCCTGTTGGAAGGCATTTGCAGTTTCATTTCGCGTCTAATTTCCCAAACCAAACTGCTTGCAGCTCTAACTCCCTTCTAACTACCACTTCTTCGGTTCAGGGAGATATGCTGGATTCTAAACGGAGAAGCTTCTCTGACGCTTTTTCACAGAGATTTTGAAACTGAAATCTCCCATGCCGTTTCCACCATAGGCAGCAATGGGCTTCCCCATAGAACTTGCCAACCTGAATTCCTACAGGCTAGATGTGAGAGGCACATTCTGCTGCTTCCTCCCTTAGAGTTAAACTTGCTTCTGAAAGCTCAACCTCCGGGGAGTTTGTTTGGCAGAGATATAGAACACACTTTTCCAAGCCTGTTGGAAGGCATTTGCAGTTTCATTTCGCGTCTAATTTCCCAAACCAAACTGCTTGCAGCTCTAACTCCCTTCTAACTACCACTTCTTCGGTTCAGTGAGATATGCTGGATTCTAAACGGAGAAGCTTCTCTGACGCTTTTTCACAGAGATTTTGAAACTGAAATCTCCCATGCCGTTTCCACCATAGGCAGCAATGGGCTTCCCCATAGAACTTGCCAACCTGAATTCCTACAGGCTAGATGTGAGAGGCACATTCTGCTGCTTCCTCCCTTAGAGTTAAACTAGCTTCTGAAAGCTCAACCTCCGGGGAGTTTGTTTGGCAGAGATATAGAACACACTTTTCCAAGCCTGTTGGAAGGCATTTGCAGTTTCATTTCGCGTCTAATTTCCCAAACCAAACTGCTTGCAGCTCTAACTCCCTTCTAACTACCACTTCTTCGGTTCAGTGAGATATGCTGGATTCTAAACGGAGAAGCTTCTCTGACGCTTTTTCACAGAGATTTTGAAACTGAAATTTCCAAACCCGTTTCCAACGAAGGCGCCAGTGGGCTTCCCCATAGAACTTGCCAACCTGAATTCCTACAGGCTAGATGTGAGAGGCACATTCTGCTGCTTCCTCCCTTAGAGTTAAACTAGCTTCTGAAAGCTCAACCTCCGGGGAGTTTGTTTGGCAGAGATATAGAACACACTTTTCCAAGCCTGTTGGAAGGCATTTGCAGTTTCATTTCGCGTCTAATTTCCCAAACCAAACTGCTTGCAGCTCTAACTGCCTTCTAACTACCACTTCTTCGGTTCAGTGAGATATGCTGGATTCTAAACGGAGAAGCTTCTCTGACGCTTTTTCACAGAGATTTTGAAACTCAAATCTCCCATGCCGTTTCCACCATAGGCAGCAATGGGCTTCCCCATAGAACTTGCCAACCTGAATTCCTACAGGCTAGATGTGAGAGGCACATTCTGCTGCTTCCTCCCTAAGAGTTAAGCTTGCTTCTGAAAGCTCAACCTCCGGGGAGTCTGTTTGGCAGAGATATAGAACACACTTTTCCAAGCCTGTTGGAAGGCCTTTGCAGTGTCATTTCGCATCTAATTTCCCAAACCAAACTGCTTGCAGCTCTAACTCCCTTCTAACTACCACTTCTTCGGTTCAGTGAGATATGCTGGATTCTAAACGGAGAAGCTTCTCTGACGCTTTTTCACAGAGATTTTGAAACTGAAATCTCCCATGCCGTTTCCACCATAGGCAGCAATGGGCTTCCCCATAGAACTTGCCAACCTGAATTCCTACAGGCTAGATGTGAGAGGCACATTCTGCTGCTTCCTCCCTTAGAGTTAAACTTGCTTCTGAAAGCTCAACCTCCGGGGAGTTTGTTTGGCAGAGATATAGAACACACTTTTCCAAGCCTGTTGGAAGGCATTTGCTGTTTCATTTCGCGTCTAATTTCCCAAACCAAACTGCATGCAGCTCTAACTCCCTTCTAACTACCACTTCTTCGGTTCAGTGAGATATGCTGGATTCTAAACGGAGAAGCTTCTCTGACGCTTTTTCACAGAGATTTTGAAACTGAAATCTCCCATGCCGTTTCCACCATAGGCAGCAATGGGCTTCCCCATAGAACTTGCCAACCTGAATTCCTACAGGCTAGATGTGAGAGGCACATTCTGCTGCTTCCTCCCTTAGAGTTAAACTTGCTTCTGAAAGCTCAACCTCCGGGGAGTTTGTTTGGCAGAGATATAGAACACACTTTTCCAAGCCTGTTGGAAGGCATTTGCAGTTTCATTTCGCGTCTAATTTCCCAAACCAAACTGCTTGCAGCTCTAACTCCCTTCTAACTACCAATTCTTCGGTTCAGTGAGATATGCTGGATTCTAAACGGAGTAGCTTCTCTGACGCTTTTTCACAGAGATTTTGAAACTGAAATTTCCAAACCCGTTTCCAACGAAGGCGCCAATGGGCTTCCACATAGAACTTGCCAACCTGAATTCCTACAGGCTAGATGTGAGAGGCACATTCTGCTGCTTCCTCCCTTAGAGTTAAACTAGCTTCTGAAAGCTCAACCTCCGGGGAATTTGTTTGGCAGAGATATAGAACACACTTTTCCAAGCCTGTTGGAAGGCATTTGCAGTTTCATTTCGCGTCTAATTTCCCAAACCAAACTGCTTGCAGCTCTAACTGCCTTCTAACTACCACTTCTTCGGTTCAGTGAGATATGCTGGATTCTAAACGGAGAAGCTTCTCTGACGCTTTTTCACAGAGATTTTGAAACTCAAATCTCCCATGCCGTTTCCACCATAGGCAGCAATGGGCTTCCCCATAGAACTTGCCAACCTGAATTCCTACAGGCTAGATGTGAGAGGCACATTCTGCTGCTTCCTCCCTAAGAGTTAAGCTTGCTTCTGAAAGCTCAACCTCCGGGGAGTCTGTTTGGCAGAGATATAGAACACACTTTTCCAAGCCTGTTGGAAGGCCTTTGCAGTGTCATTTCGCATCTAATTTCCCAAACCAAACTGCTTGCAGCTCTAACTCCCTTCTAACTACCACTTCTTCGGTTCAGTGAGATATGCTGGATTCTAAACGGAGAAGCTTCTCTGACGCTTTTTCACAGAGATTTTGAAACTGAAATCTCCCATGCCGTTTCCACCATAGGCAGCAATGGGCTTCCCCATAGAACTTGCCAACCTGAATTCCTACAGGCTAGATGTGAGAGGCACATTCTGCTGCTTCCTCCCTTAGAGTTAAACTTGCTTCTGAAAGCTCAACCTCCGGGGAGTTTGTTTGGCAGAGATATAGAACACACTTTTCCAAGCCTGTTGGAAGGCATTTGCAGTTTCATTTCGCGTCTAATTTCCCCAACCAAACTGCTTGCAGCTCTAACTGCCTTCTAACTACCACTTCTTCGGTTCAGTGAGATATGCTGGATTCTAAACGGAGAAGCTTCTCTGACGCTTTTTCACAGAGATTTTGAAACTGAAATCTCCCATGCCGTTTCCACCATAGGCAGCAATGGGCTTCCCCATAGAACTTGCCAACCTGAATTCCTACAGGCTAGATGTGAGAGGCACATTCTGCTGCTTCCTCCCTTAGAGTTAAACTTGCTTCTGAAAGCTCAACCTCCGGGGAGTTTGTTTGGCAGAGATATAGAACACACTTTTCCAAGCCTGTTGGAAGGCATTTGCAGTTTCATTTCGCGTCTAATTTCCCAAACCAAACTGCTTGCAGCTCTAACTCCCTTCTAACTACCACTTCTTCGGTTCAGTGAGATATGCTGGATTCTAAACGGAGAAGCTTCTCTGACGCTTTTTCACAGAGATTTTGAAACTGAAATTTCCAAACCCGTTTCCAACGAAGGCGCCAATGGGCTTCCCCATAGAACTTGCCAACCTGAATTCCTACAGGCTAGATGTGAGAGGCACATTCTGCTGCTTCCTCCCTTAGAGTTAAACATCCTTCTGAAAGCTCAACCTCCGGGGAGTTTGTTTGGCAGAGATATAGAACACACTTTTCCAAGCCTGTTGGAAGGCATTTGCAGTTTCATTTCGCGTCTAATTTCCCAAACCAAACTGCTTGCAGCTCTAACTCCCTTCTAACTACCACTTCTTCGGTTCAGGGAGATATGCTGGATTCTAAACGGTGAAGCTTCTCTGACGCTTTTTCACAGAGATTTTGAAACTGAAATCTCCCATGCCGTTTCCACCATAGGCAGCAATGGGCTTCCCCATAGAACTTGCCAACCTGAATTCCTACAGGCTAGATGTGAGAGGCACATTCTGCTGCTTCCTCCCTAACAGTTAAGCTTGCTTCTGAAAGCTCAACCTCCGGGGAGTCTGTTTGGCAGAGATATAGAACACACTTTTCCAAGCCTGTTGGAAGGCCTTTGCCGTGTCATTTTGCATCTAATTTCCCAAACCAAACTGCTTGCAGCTCTAACTCCCTTCTAACTACCACTTCTTCGGTTCAGTGAGATATGCTGGATTCTAAACGGAGAAGCTTCTCTGACGCTTTTTCACAGAGATTTTGAAACTGAAATCTCCCATGCCGTTTCCACCATAGGCAGCAATGGGCTTCACCATAGAACTTGCCAACCTGAATTCCTACAGGCTAGATGTGAGAGGCACATTCTGCTGCTTCCTCCCTTAGAGTTAAACTTGCTTCTGAAAGCTCAACCTCCGGGGAGTTTGTTTGGCAGAGATATAGAACACACTTTTCCAAGCCTGTTGGAAGGCATTTGCAGTTTCATTTCGCGTCTAATTTCCCAAACCAAACTGCATGCAGCTCTAACTCCCTTCTAACTACCACTTCTTCGGTTCAGTGAGATATGCTGGATTCTAAACGGAGAAGCTTCTCTGACGCTTTTTCACAGAGATTTTGAAACTGAAATCTCCCATGCCGTTTCCACCATAGGCAGCAATGGGCTTCCCCATAGAACTTGCCAACCTGAATTCCTACAGGCTAGATGTGAGAGGCACATTCTGCTGCTTCCTCCCTTAGACTTAAACTTGCTTCTGAAAGCTCAACCTCCGGGGAGTTTGTTTGGCAGAGATATAGAACACACTTTTCCAAGCCTGTTGGAAGGCATTTGCAGTTTCATTTCGCGTCTAATTTCCCAAACCAAACTGCTTGCAGCTCTAACTCCCTTCTAACTACCAATTCTTCGGTTCAGTGAGATATGCTGGATTCTAAACGGAGAAGCTTCTCTGACGCTTTTTCACAGAGATTTTGAAACTGAAATTTCCAAACCCGTTTCCAACGAAGGCGCCAATGGGCTTCCCCATAGAACTTGCCAACCTGAATTCCTACAGGCTAGATGTGAGAGGCACATTCTGCTGCTTCCTCCCTTAGAGTTAAACTAGCTTCTGAAAGCTCAACCTCCGGGGAGTTTGTTTGGCAGAGATATAGAACACACTTTTCCAAGCCTGTTGGAAGGCATTTGCAGTTTCATTTCGCGTCTAATTTCCCAAACCAAACTGCTTGCAGCTCTAACTGCCTTCTAACTACCACTTCTTCGGTTCAGTGAGATATGCTGGATTCTAAACGGAGAAGCTTCTCTGACGCTTTTTCACAGAGATTTTGAAACTCAAATCTCCCATGCCGTTTCCACCATAGGCAGCAATGGGCTTCCCCATAGAACTTGCCAACCTGAATTCCTACAGGCTAGATGTGAGAGGCACATTCTGCTGCTTCCTCCCTAAGAGTTAAGCTTGCTTCTGAAAGCTCAACCTCCGGGGAGTCTGTTTGGCAGAGATATAGAACACACTTTTCCAAGCCTGTTGGAAGGCCTTTGCAGTGTCATTTCGCATCTAATTTCCCAAACCAAACTGCTTGCAGCTCTAACTCCCTTCTAACTACCACTTCTTCGGTTCAGTGAGATATGCTGGATTCTAAACGGAGAAGCTTCTCTGACGCTTTTTCACAGAGATTTTGAAACTGAAATCTCCCATGCCGTTTCCACCATAGGCAGCAATGGGCTTCCCCATAGAACTTGCCAACCTGAATTCCTACAGGCTAGATGTGAGAGGCACATTCTGCTGCTTCCTCCCTTAGAGTTAAACTTGCTTCTGAAAGCTCAACCTCCGGGGAGTTTGTTTGGCAGAGATATAGAACACACTTTTCCAAGCCTGTTGGAAGGCATTTGCAGTTTCATTTTGCGTCTAATTTCCCCAACCAAACTGCTTGCAGCTCTAACTGCCTTCTAACTACCACTTCTTCGGTTCAGTGAGATATGCTGGATTCTAAACGGAGAAGCTTCTCTGACGCTTTTTCACAGAGATTTTGAAACTGAAATCTCCCATGCCGTTTCCACCATAGGCAGCAATGGGCTTCCCCATAGAACTTGCCAACCTGAATTCCTACAGGCTAGATGTGAGAGGCACATTCTGCTGCTTCCTCCCTTAGAGTTAAACTTGCTTCTGAAAGCTCAACCTCCGGGGAGTTTGTTTGGCAGAGATATAGAACACACTTTTCCAAGCCTGTTGGAAGGCATTTGCAGTTTCATTTCGCGTCTAATTTCCCAAACCAAACTGCTTGCAGCTCTAACTCCCTTCTAACTACCACTTCTTCGGTTCAGTGAGATATGCTGGATTCTAAACGGAGAAGCTTCTCTGACGCTTTTTCACAGAGATTTTGAAACTGAAATTTCCAAACCCGTTTCCAACGAAGGCGCCAATGGGCTTCCCCATAGAACTTGCCAACCTGAATTCCTACAGGCTAGATGTGAGAGGCACATTCTGCTGCTTCCTCCCTTAGAGTTAAACTAGCTTCTGAAAGCTCAACCTCCGGGGAGTTTGTTTGGCAGAGATATAGAACACACTTTTCCAAGCCTGTTGGAAGGCATTTGCAGTTTCATTTCGCGTCTAATTTCCCAAACCAAACTGCTTGCAGCTCTAACTCCCTTCTAACTACCACTTCTTCGGTTCAGGGAGATATGCTGGATTCTAAACGGAGAAGCTTCTCTGACGCTTTTTCACAGAGATTTTGAAACTGAAATCTCCCATGCCGTTTCCACCATAGGCAGCAATGGGCTTCCCCATAGAACTTGCCAACCTGAATTCCTACAGGCTAGATGTGAGAGGCACATTCTGCTGCTTCCTCCCTTAGAGTTAAACTTGCTTCTGAAAGCTCAACCTCCGGGGAGTTTGTTTGGCAGAGATATAGAACACACTTTTCCAAGCCTGTTGGAAGGCATTTGCAGTTTCATTTCGCGTCTAATTTCCCAAACCAAACTGCTTGCAGCTCTAACTCCCTTCTAACTACCACTTCTTCGGTTCAGTGAGATATGCTGGATTCTAAACGGAGAAGCTTCTCTGACGCTTTTTCACCGAGTTTTTGAAACTGAAATCTCCCATGCCGTTTCCACCATAGGCAGCAATGGGCTTCCCCATAGAACTTGCCAACCTGAATTCCTACAGGCTAGATGTGAGAGGCACATTCTGCTGCTTCCTCCCTTAGAGTTAAACTAGCTTCTGAAAGCTCAACCTCCGGGGAGTTTGTTTGGCAGAGATATAGAACACACTTTTCCAAGCCTGTTGGAAGGCATTTGCAGTTTCATTTCGCGTCTAATTTCCCAAACCAAACTGCTTGCAGCTCTAACTCCCTTCTAACTACCACTTCTTCGGTTCAGTGAGATATGCTGCATTCTAAACGGAGAAGCTTCTCTGACGCTTTTTCACAGAGATTTTGAAACTGAAATCTCCCATGCCGTTTCCACCATAGGCAGCAATGGGCTTCCCCATAGAACTTGCCAACCTGAATTCCTACAGGCTAGATGTGAGAGGCACATTCTGCTGCTTCCTCCCTTAGAGTTAAACTTGCTTCTGAAAGCTCAACCTCCGGGGAGTTTGTTTGGCAGAGATATAGAACACACTTTTCCAAGCCTGTTGGAAGGCATTTGCAGTTTCATTTCGCGTCTAATTTCCCAAACCAAACTGCTTGCAGCTCTAACTCCCTTCTAACTACCACTTCTTCGGTTCAGTGAGATATGCTGGATTCTAAACGGAGAAGCTTCTCTGACGCTTTTTCACAGAGGTTTTGAAACTGAAATTTCCAAACCCGTTTCCAACGAAGGCGCCAGTGGGCTTCCCCATAGAACTTGCCAACCTGAATTCCTACAGGCTAGATGTGAGAGGCACATTCTGCTGCTTCCTCCCTTAGAGTTAAACTAGCTTCTGAAAGCTCAACCTCCGGGGAGTTTGTTTGGCAGAGATATAGAACACACTTTTCCAAGCCTGTTGGAAGGCATTTGCAGTTTCATTTCGCGTCTAATTTCCCAAACCAAACTGCTTGCAGCTCTAACTGCCTTCTAACTACCACTTCTTCGGTTCAGTGAGATATGCTGGATTCTAAACGGAGAAGCTTCTCTGACGCTTTTTCACAGAGATTTTGAAACTGAAATTTCCAAACCCGTTTCCAACGAAGGCGCCAATGGGCTTCCCCATAGAACTTGCCAACCTGAATTCCTACAGGCTAGATGTGAGAGGCACATTCTGCTGCTTCCTCCCTTAGAGTTAAACTAGCTTCTGAAAGCTCAACCTCCGGGGAGTTTGTTTGGCAGAGATATAGAACACACTTTTCCAAGCCTGTTGGAAGGCATTTGCAGTTTCATTTCGCGTCTAATTTCCCAAACCAAACTGCTTGCAGCTCTAACTCCCTTCTAACTACCACTTCTTCGGTTCAGGGAGATATGCTGGATTCTAAACGGAGAAGCTTCTCTGACGCTTTTTCACAGAGATTTTGAAACTGAAATCTCCCATGCCGTTTCCACCATAGGCAGCAATGGGCTTCCCCATAGAACTTGCCAACCTGAATTCCTACAGGCTAGATGTGAGAGGCACATTCTGCTGCTTCCTCCCTTAGAGTTAAACTTGCTTCTGAAAGCTCAACCTCCGGGGAGTTTGTTTGGCAGAGATATAGAACACACTTTTCCAAGCCTGTTGGAAGGCATTTGCAGTTTCATTTCGCGTCTAATTTCCCAAACCAAACTGCTTGCAGCTCTAACTCCCTTCTAACTACCACTTCTTCGGTTCAGTGAGATATGCTGGATTCTAAACGGAGAAGCTTCTCTGACGCTTTTTCACCGAGTTTTTGAAACTGAAATCTCCCATGCCGTTTCCACCATAGGCAGCAATGGGCTTCCCCATAGAACTTGCCAACCTGAATTCCTACAGGCTAGATGTGAGAGGCACATTCTGCTGCTTCCTCCCTTAGAGTTAAACTAGCTTCTGAAAGCTCAACCTCCGGGGAGTTTGTTTGGCAGAGATATAGAACACACTTTTCCAAGCCTGTTGGAAGGCATTTGCAGTTTCATTTCGCGTCTAATTTCCCAAACCAAACTGCTTGCAGCTCTAACTCCCTTCTAACTACCACTTCTTCGGTTCAGTGAGATATGCTGGATTCTAAACGGAGAAGCTTCTCTGACGCTTTTTCACAGAGATTTTGAAACTGAAATTTCCAAACCCGTTTCCAACGAAGGCGCCAGTGGGCTTCCCCATAGAACTTGCCAACCTGAATTCCTACAGGCTAGATGTGAGAGGCACATTCTGCTGCTTCCTCCCTTAGAGTTAAACATCCTTCTGAAAGCTCAACCTCCGGGGAGTTTGTTTGGCAGAGATATAGAACACACTTTTCCAAGCCTGTTGGAAGGCATTTGCAGTTTCATTTCGCGTCTAATTTCCCAAACCAAACTGCTTGCAGCTCTAACTCCCTTCTAACTACCACTTCTTCGGTTCAGGGAGATATGCTGGATTCTAAACGGTGAAGCTTCTCTGACGCTTTTTCACAGAGATTTTGAAACTGAAATCTCCCATGCCGTTTCCACCATAGGCAGCAATGGGCTTCCCCATAGAACTTGCCAACCTGAATTCCTACAGGCTAGATGTGAGAGGCACATTCTGCTGCTTCCTCCCTAACAGTTAAGCTTGCTTCTGAAAGCTCAACCTCCGGGGAGTCTGTTTGGCAGAGATATAGAACACACTTTTCCAAGCCTGTTGGAAGGCCTTTGCCGTGTCATTTTGCATCTAATTTCCCAAACCAAACTGCTTGCAGCTCTAACTCCCTTCTAACTACCACTTCTTCGGTTCAGTGAGATATGCTGGATTCTAAACGGAGAAGCTTCTCTGACGCTTTTTCACAGAGATTTTGAAACTGAAATCTCCCATGCCGTTTCCACCATAGGCAGCAATGGGCTTCACCATAGAACTTGCCAACCTGAATTCCTACAGGCTAGATGTGAGAGGCACATTCTGCTGCTTCCTCCCTTAGAGTTAAACTTGCTTCTGAAAGCTCAACCTCCGGGGAGTTTGTTTGGCAGAGATATAGAACACACTTTTCCAAAGCCTGTTGGAAGGCATTTGCAGTTTCATTTCGCGTCTAATTTCCCAAACCAAACTGCATGCAGCTCTAACTCCCTTCTAACTACCACTTCTTCGGTTCAGTGAGATATGCTGGATTCTAAACGGAGAAGCTTCTCTGACGCTTTTTCACAGAGATTTTGAAACTGAAATCTCCCATGCCGTTTCCACCATAGGCAGCAATGGGCTTCCCCATAGAACTTGCCAACCTGAATTCCTACAGGCTAGATGTGAGAGGCACATTCTGCTGCTTCCTCCCTTAGACTTAAACTTGCTTCTGAAAGCTCAACCTCCGGGGAGTTTGTTTGGCAGAGATATAGAACACACTTTTCCAAGCCTGTTGGAAGGCATTTGCAGTTTCATTTCGCGTCTAATTTCCCAAACCAAACTGCTTGCAGCTCTAACTCCCTTCTAACTACCAATTCTTCGGTTCAGTGAGATATGCTGGATTCTAAACGGAGAAGCTTCTCTGACGCTTTTTCACAGAGATTTTGAAACTGAAATTTCCAAACCCGTTTCCAACGAAGGCGCCAATGGGCTTCCCCATAGAACTTGCCAACCTGAATTCCTACAGGCTAGATGTGAGAGGCACATTCTGCTGCTTCCTCCCTTAGAGTTAAACTAGCTTCTGAAAGCTCAACCTCCGGGGAGTTTGTTTGGCAGAGATATAGAACACACTTTTCCAAGCCTGTTGGAAGGCATTTGCAGTTTCATTTCGCGTCTAATTTCCCAAACCAAACTGCTTGCAGCTCTAACTGCCTTCTAACTACCACTTCTTCGGTTCAGTGAGATATGCTGGATTCTAAACGGAGAAGCTTCTCTGACGCTTTTTCACAGAGATTTTGAAACTCAAATCTCCCATGCCGTTTCCACCATAGGCAGCAATGGGCTTCCCCATAGAACTTGCCAACCTGAATTCCTACAGGCTAGATGTGAGAGGCACATTCTGCTGCTTCCTCCCTAAGAGTTAAGCTTGCTTCTGAAAGCTCAACCTCCGGGGAGTCTGTTTGGCAGAGATATAGAACACACTTTTCCAAGCCTGTTGGAAGGCCTTTGCAGTGTCATTTCGCATCTAATTTCCCAAACCAAACTGCTTGCAGCTCTAACTCCCTTCTAACTACCACTTCTTCGGTTCAGTGAGATATGCTGGATTCTAAACGGAGAAGCTTCTCTGACGCTTTTTCACAGAGATTTTGAAACTGAAATCTCCCATGCCGTTTCCACCATAGGCAGCAATGGGCTTCCCCATAGAACTTGCCAACCTGAATTCCTACAGGCTAGATGTGAGAGGCACATTCTGCTGCTTCCTCCCTTAGAGTTAAACTTGCTTCTGAAAGCTCAACCTCCGGGGAGTTTGTTTGGCAGAGATATAGAACACACTTTTCCAAGCCTGTTGGAAGGCATTTGCAGTTTCATTTTGCGTCTAATTTCCCCAACCAAACTGCTTGCAGCTCTAACTGCCTTCTAACTACCACTTCTTCGGTTCAGTGAGATATGCTGGATTCTAAACGGAGAAGCTTCTCTGACGCTTTTTCACAGAGATTTTGAAACTGAAATCTCCCATGCCGTTTCCACCATAGGCAGCAATGGGCTTCCCCATAGAACTTGCCAACCTGAATTCCTACAGGCTAGATGTGAGAGGCACATTCTGCTGCTTCCTCCCTTAGAGTTAAACTTGCTTCTGAAAGCTCAACCTCCGGGGAGTTTGTTTGGCAGAGATATAGAACACACTTTTCCAAGCCTGTTGGAAGGCATTTGCAGTTTCATTTCGCGTCTAATTTCCCAAACCAAACTGCTTGCAGCTCTAACTCCCTTCTAACTACCACTTCTTCGGTTCAGTGAGATATGCTGGATTCTAAACGGAGAAGCTTCTCTGACGCTTTTTCACAGAGATTTTGAAACTGAAATCTCCCATGCCGTTTCCACCATAGGCAGCAATGGGCTTCCCCATAGAACTTGCCAACCTGAATTCCTACAGGCTAGATGTGAGAGGCACATTCTGCTGCTTCCTCCCTTAGAGTTAAACTTGCTTCTGAAAGCTCAACCTCCGGGGAGTTTGTTTGGCAGAGATATAGAACACACTTTTCCAAGCCTGTTGGAAGGCATTTGCAGTTTCATTTCGCGTCTAATTTCCCAAACCAAACTGCTTGCAGCTCTAACTCCCTTCTAACTACCACTTCTTCGGTTCAGTGAGATATGCTGGATTCTAAACGGAGAAGCTTCTCTGACGCTTTTTCACCGAGTTTTTGAAACTGAAATCTCCCATGCCGTTTCCACCATAGGCAGCAATGGGCTTCCCCATAGAACTTGCCAACCTGAATTCCTACAGGCTAGATGTGAGAGGCACATTCTGCTGCTTCCTCCCTTAGAGTTAAACTAGCTTCTGAAAGCTCAACCTCCGGGGAGTTTGTTTGGCAGAGATATGGAACACACTTTTCCAAGCCTGTTGGAAGGCATTTGCAGTTTCATTTCGCGTCTAATTTCCCAAACCAAACTGCTTGCAGCTCTAACTCCCTTCTAACTACCACTTCTTCGGTTCAGTGAGATATGCTGCATTCTAAACGGAGAAGCTTCTCTGACGCTTTTTCACAGAGATTTTGAAACTGAAATCTCCCATGCCGTTTCCACCATAGGCAGCAATGGGCTTCCCCATAGAACTTGCCAACCTGAATTCCTACAGGCTAGATGTGAGAGGCACATTCTGCTGCTTCCTCCCTTAGAGTTAAACTTGCTTCTGAAAGCTCAACCTCCGGGGAGTTTGTTTGGCAGAGATATAGAACACACTTTTCCAAGCCTGTTGGAAGGCATTTGCAGTTTCATTTCGCGTCTAATTTCCCAAACCAAACTGCTTGCAGCTCTAACTCCCTTCTAACTACCACTTCTTCGGTTCAGTGAGATATGCTGGATTCTAAACGGAGAAGCTTCTCTGACGCTTTTTCACAGAGGTTTTGAAACTGAAATTTCCAAACCCGTTTCCAACGAAGGCGCCAGTGGGCTTCCCCATAGAACTTGCCAACCTGAATTCCTACAGGCTAGATGTGAGAGGCACATTCTGCTGCTTCCTCCCTTAGAGTTAAACTAGCTTCTGAAAGCTCAACCTCCGGGGAGTTTGTTTGGCAGAGATATAGAACACACTTTTCCAAGCCTGTTGGAAGGCATTTGCAGTTTCATTTCGCGTCTAATTTCCCAAACCAAACTGCTTGCAGCTCTAACTGCCTTCTAACTACCACTTCTTCGGTTCAGTGAGATATGCTGGATTCTAAACGGAGAAGCTTCTCTGACGCTTTTTCACAGAGATTTTGAAACTCAAATCTCCCATGCCGTTTCCACCATAGGCAGCAATGGGCTTCCCCATAGAACTTGCCAACCTGAATTCCTACAGGCTAGATGTGAGAGGCACATTCTGCTGCTTCCTCCCTAAGAGTTAAGCTTGCTTCTGAAAGCTCAACCTCCGGGGAGTCTGTTTGGCAGAGATATAGAACACACTTTTCCAAGCCTGTTGGAAGGCCTTTGCAGTGTCATTTCGCATCTAATTTCCCAAACCAAACTGCTTGCAGCTCTAACTCCCTTCTAACTACCACTTCTTCGGTTCAGTGAGATATGCTGGATTCTAAACGGAGAAGCTTCTCTGACGCTTTTTCACAGAGATTTTGAAACTGAAATCTCCCATGCCGTTTCCACCATAGGCAGCAATGGGCTTCCCCATAGAACTTGCCAACCTGAATTCCTACAGGCTAGATGTGAGAGGCACATTCTGCTGCTTCCTCCCTTAGAGTTAAACTTGCTTCTGGAAGCTCAACCTCCGGGGAGTTTGTTTGGCAGAGATATAGAACACACTTTTCCAAGCCTGTTGGAAGGCATTTGCAGTTTCATTTCGCGTCTAATTTCCCAAACCAAACTGCATGCAGCTCTAACTCCCTTCTAACTACCACTTCTTCGGTTCAGTGAGATATGCTGGATTCTAAACGGAGAAGCTTCTCTGACGCTTTTTCACAGAGATTTTGAAACTGAAATCTCCCATGCCGTTTCCACCATAGGCAGCAATGGGCTTCCCCATAGAACTTGCCAACCTGAATTCCTACAGGCTAGATGTGAGAGGCACATTCTGCTGCTTCCTCCCTTAGAGTTAAACTAGCTTCTGAAAGCTCAACCTCCGGGGAGTTTGTTTGGCAGAGATATAGAACACACTTTTCCAAGCCTGTTGGAAGGCATTTGCAGTTTCATTTCGCGTCTAATTTCCCAAACCAAACTGCTTGCAGCTCTAACTGCCTTCTAACTACCACTTCTTCGGTTCAGTGAGATATGCTGGATTCTAAACGGAGAAGCTTCTCTGACGCTTTTTCACAGAGATTTTGAAACTGAAATTTCCAAACCCGTTTCCAACGAAGGCGCCAATGGGCTTCCCCATAGAACTTGCCAACCTGAATTCCTACAGGCTAGATGTGAGAGGCACATTCTGCTGCTTCCTCCCTTAGAGTTAAACTAGCTTCTGAAAGCTCAACCTCCGGGGAGTTTGTTTGGCAGAGATATAGAACACACTTTTCCAAGCCTGTTGGAAGGCATTTGCAGTTTCATTTCGCGTCTAATTTCCCAAACCAAACTGCTTGCAGCTCTAACTCCCTTCTAACTACCACTTCTTCGGTTCAGGGAGATATGCTGGATTCTAAACGGAGAAGCTTCTCTGACGCTTTTTCACAGAGATTTTGAAACTGAAATCTCCCATGCCGTTTCCACCATAGGCAGCAATGGGCTTCCCCATAGAACTTGCCAACCTGAATTCCTACAGGCTAGATGTGAGAGGCACATTCTGCTGCTTCCTCCCTTAGAGTTAAACTTGCTTCTGAAAGCTCAACCTCCGGGGAGTTTGTTTGGCAGAGATATAGAACACACTTTTCCAAGCCTGTTGGAAGGCATTTGCAGTTTCATTTCGCGTCTAATTTCCCAAACCAAACTGCTTGCAGCTCTAACTCCCTTCTAACTACCACTTCTTCGGTTCAGTGAGATATGCTGGATTCTAAACGGAGAAGCTTCTCTGACGCTTTTTCACCGAGTTTTTGAAACTGAAATCTCCCATGCCGTTTCCACCATAGGCAGCAATGGGCTTCCCCATAGAACTTGCCAACCTGAATTCCTACAGGCTAGATGTGAGAGGCACATTCTGCTGCTTCCTCCCTTAGAGTTAAACTAGCTTCTGAAAGCTCAACCTCCGGGGAGTTTGTTTGGCAGAGATATAGAACACACTTTTCCAAGCCTGTTGGAAGGCATTTGCAGTTTCATTTCGCGTCTAATTTCCCAAACCAAACTGCTTGCAGCTCTAACTCCCTTCTAACTACCACTTCTTCGGTTCAGTGAGATATGCTGGATTCTAAACGGAGAAGCTTCTCTGACGCTTTTTCACAGAGATTTTGAAACTGAAATTTCCAAACCCGTTTCCAACGAAGGCGCCAGTGGGCTTCGCCATAGAACTTGCCAACCTGAATTCCTACAGGCTAGATGTGAGAGGCACATTCTGCTGCTTCCTCCCTTAGAGTTAAACATCCTTCTGAAAGCTCAACCTCCGGGGAGTTTGTTTGGCAGAGATATAGAACACACTTTTCCAAGCCTGTTGGAAGGCATTTGCAGTTTCATTTCGCGTCTAATTTCCCAAACCAAACTGCTTGCAGCTCTAACTCCCTTCTAACTACCACTTCTTCGGTTCAGGGAGATATGCTGGATTCTAAACGGTGAAGCTTCTCTGACGCTTTTTCACAGAGATTTTGAAACTGAAATCTCCCATGCCGTTTCCACCATAGGCAGCAATGGGCTTCCCCATAGAACTTGCCAACCTGAATTCCTACAGGCTAGATGTGAGAGGCACATTCTGCTGCTTCCTCCCTAACAGTTAAGCTTGCTTCTGAAAGCTCAACCTCCGGGGAGTCTGTTTGGCAGAGATATAGAACACACTTTTCCAAGCCTGTTGGAAGGCCTTTGCCGTGTCATTTTGCATCTAATTTCCCAAACCAAACTGCTTGCAGCTCTAACTCCCTTCTAACTACCACTTCTTCGGTTCAGTGAGATATGCTGGATTCTAAACGGAGAAGCTTCTCTGACGCTTTTTCACAGAGATTTTGAAACTGAAATCTCCCATGCCGTTTCCACCATAGGCAGCAATGGGCTTCACCATAGAACTTGCCAACCTGAATTCCTACAGGCTAGATGTGAGAGGCACATTCTGCTGCTTCCTCCCTTAGAGTTAAACTTGCTTCTGAAAGCTCAACCTCCGGGGAGTTTGTTTGGCAGAGATATAGAACACACTTTTCCAAGCCTGTTGGAAGGCATTTGCAGTTTCATTTCGCGTCTAATTTCCCAAACCAAACTGCATGCAGCTCTAACTCCCTTCTAACTACCACTTCTTCGGTTCAGTGAGATATGCTGGATTCTAAACGGAGAAGCTTCTCTGACGCTTTTTCACAGAGATTTTGAAACTGAAATCTCCCATGCCGTTTCCACCATAGGCAGCAATGGGCTTCCCCATAGAACTTGCCAACCTGAATTCCTACAGGCTAGATGTGAGAGGCACATTCTGCTGCTTCCTCCCTTAGACTTAAACTTGCTTCTGAAAGCTCAACCTCCGGGGAGTTTGTTTGGCAGAGATATAGAACACACTTTTCCAAGCCTGTTGGAAGGCATTTGCAGTTTCATTTCGCGTCTAATTTCCCAAACCAAACTGCTTGCAGCTCTAACTCCCTTCTAACTACCAATTCTTCGGTTCAGTGAGATATGCTGGATTCTAAACGGAGAAGCTTCTCTGACGCTTTTTCACAGAGATTTTGAAACTGAAATTTCCAAACCCGTTTCCAACGAAGGCGCCAATGGGCTTCCCCATAGAACTTGCCAACCTGAATTCCTACAGGCTAGATGTGAGAGGCACATTCTGCTGCTTCCTCCCTTAGAGTTAAACTAGCTTCTGAAAGCTCAACCTCCGGGGAGTTTGTTTGGCAGAGATATAGAACACACTTTTCCAAGCCTGTTGGAAGGCATTTGCAGTTTCATTTCGCGTCTAATTTCCCAAACCAAACTGCTTGCAGCTCTAACTGCCTTCTAACTACCACTTCTTCGGTTCAGTGAGATATGCTGGATTCTAAACGGAGAAGCTTCTCTGACGCTTTTTCACAGAGATTTTGAAACTCAAATCTCCCATGCCGTTTCCACCATAGGCAGCAATGGGCTTCCCCATAGAACTTGCCAACCTGAATTCCTACAGGCTAGATGTGAGAGGCACATTCTGCTGCTTCCTCCCTAAGAGTTAAGCTTGCTTCTGAAAGCTCAACCTCCGGGGAGTCTGTTTGGCAGAGATATAGAACACACTTTTCCAAGCCTGTTGGAAGGCCTTTGCAGTGTCATTTCGCATCTAATTTCCCAAACCAAACTGCTTGCAGCTCTAACTCCCTTCTAACTACCACTTCTTCGGTTCAGTGAGATATGCTGGATTCTAAACGGAGAAGCTTCTCTGACGCTTTTTCACAGAGATTTTGAAACTGAAATCTCCCATGCCGTTTCCACCATAGGCAGCAATGGGCTTCCCCATAGAACTTGCCAACCTGAATTCCTACAGGCTAGATGTGAGAGGCACATTCTGCTGCTTCCTCCCTTAGAGTTAAACTTGCTTCTGAAAGCTCAACCTCCGGGGAGTTTGTTTGGCAGAGATATAGAACACACTTTTCCAAGCCTGTTGGAAGGCATTTGCAGTTTCATTTTGCGTCTAATTTCCCCAACCAAACTGCTTGCAGCTCTAACTGCCTTCTAACTACCACTTCTTCGGTTCAGTGAGATATGCTGGATTCTAAACGGAGAAGCTTCTCTGACGCTTTTTCACAGAGATTTTGAAACTGAAATCTCCCATGCCGTTTCCACCATAGGCAGCAATGGGCTTCCCCATAGAACTTGCCAACCTGAATTCCTACAGGCTAGATGTGAGAGGCACATTCTGCTGCTTCCTCCCTTAGAGTTAAACTTGCTTCTGAAAGCTCAACCTCCGGGGAGTTTGTTTGGCAGAGATATAGAACACACTTTTCCAAGCCTGTTGGAAGGCATTTGCAGTTTCATTTCGCGTCTAATTTCCCAAACCAAACTGCTTGCAGCTCTAACTCCCTTCTAACTACCACTTCTTCGGTTCAGTGAGATATGCTGGATTCTAAACGGAGAAGCTTCTCTGACGCTTTTTCACAGAGATTTTGAAACTGAAATTTCCAAACCCGTTTCCAACGAAGGCGCCAATGGGCTTCCCCATAGAACTTGCCAACCTGAATTCCTACAGGCTAGATGTGAGAGGCACATTCTGCTGCTTCCTCCCTTAGAGTTAAACTAGCTTCTGAAAGCTCAACCTCCGGGGAGTTTGTTTGGCAGAGATATAGAACACACTTTTCCAAGCCTGTTGGAAGGCATTTGCAGTTTCATTTCGCGTCTAATTTCCCAAACCAAACTGCTTGCAGCTCTAACTCCCTTCTAACTACCACTTCTTCGGTTCAGGGAGATATGCTGGATTCTAAACGGAGAAGCTTCTCTGACGCTTTTTCACAGAGATTTTGAAACTGAAATCTCCCATGCCGTTTCCACCATAGGCAGCAATGGGCTTCCCCATAGAACTTGCCAACCTGAATTCCTACAGGCTAGATGTGAGAGGCACATTCTGCTGCTTCCTCCCTTAGAGTTAAACTTGCTTCTGAAAGCTCAACCTCCGGGGAGTTTGTTTGGCAGAGATATAGAACACACTTTTCCAAGCCTGTTGGAAGGCATTTGCAGTTTCATTTCGCGTCTAATTTCCCAAACCAAACTGCTTGCAGCTCTAACTCCCTTCTAACTACCACTTCTTCGGTTCAGTGAGATATGCTGGATTCTAAACGGAGAAGCTTCTCTGACGCTTTTTCACCGAGTTTTTGAAACTGAAATCTCCCATGCCGTTTCCACCATAGGCAGCAATGGGCTTCCCCATAGAACTTGCCAACCTGAATTCCTACAGGCTAGATGTGAGAGGCACATTCTGCTGCTTCCTCCCTTAGAGTTAAACTAGCTTCTGAAAGCTCAACCTCCGGGGAGTTTGTTTGGCAGAGATATAGAACACACTTTTCCAAGCCTGTTGGAAGGCATTTGCAGTTTCATTTCGCGTCTAATTTCCCAAACCAAACTGCTTGCAGCTCTAACTCCCTTCTAACTACCACTTCTTCGGTTCAGTGAGATATGCTGCATTCTAAACGGAGAAGCTTCTCTGACGCTTTTTCACAGAGATTTTGAAACTGAAATCTCCCATGCCGTTTCCACCATAGGCAGCAATGGGCTTCCCCATAGAACTTGCCAACCTGAATTCCTACAGGCTAGATGTGAGAGGCACATTCTGCTGCTTCCTCCCTTAGAGTTAAACTTGCTTCTGAAAGCTCAACCTCCGGGGAGTTTGTTTGGCAGAGATATAGAACACACTTTTCCAAGCCTGTTGGAAGGCATTTGCAGTTTCATTTCGCGTCTAATTTCCCAAACCAAACTGCTTGCAGCTCTAACTCCCTTCTAACTACCACTTCTTCGGTTCAGTGAGATATGCTGGATTCTAAACGGAGAAGCTTCTCTGACGCTTTTTCACAGAGGTTTTGAAACTGAAATTTCCAAACCCGTTTCCAACGAAGGCGCCAGTGGGCTTCCCCATAGAACTTGCCAACCTGAATTCCTACAGGCTAGATGTGAGAGGCACATTCTGCTGCTTCCTCCCTTAGAGTTAAACTAGCTTCTGAAAGCTCAACCTCCGGGGAGTTTGTTTGGCAGAGATATAGAACACACTTTTCCAAGCCTGTTGGAAGGCATTTGCAGTTTCATTTCGCGTCTAATTTCCCAAACCAAACTGCTTGCAGCTCTAACTGCCTTCTAACTACCACTTCTTCGGTTCAGTGAGATATGCTGGATTCTAAACGGAGAAGCTTCTCTGACGCTTTTTCACAGAGATTTTGAAACTCAAATCTCCCATGCCGTTTCCACCATAGGCAGCAATGGGCTTCCCCATAGAACTTGCCAACCTGAATTCCTACAGGCTAGATGTGAGAGGCACATTCTGCTGCTTCCTCCCTAAGAGTTAAGCTTGCTTCTGAAAGCTCAACCTCCGGGGAGTCTGTTTGGCAGAGATATAGAACACACTTTTCCAAGCCTGTTGGAAGGCCTTTGCAGTGTCATTTCGCATCTAATTTCCCAAACCAAACTGCTTGCAGCTCTAACTCCCTTCTAACTACCACTTCTTCGGTTCAGTGAGATATGCTGGATTCTAAACGGAGAAGCTTCTCTGACGCTTTTTCACAGAGATTTTGAAACTGAAATCTCCCATGCCGTTTCCACCATAGGCAGCAATGGGCTTCCCCATAGAACTTGCCAACCTGAATTCCTACAGGCTAGATGTGAGAGGCACATTCTGCTGCTTCCTCCCTTAGAGTTAAACTTGCTTCTGGAAGCTCAACCTCCGGGGAGTTTGTTTGGCAGAGATATAGAACACACTTTTCCAAGCCTGTTGGAAGGCATTTGCAGTTTCATTTCGCGTCTAATTTCCCAAACCAAACTGCATGCAGCTCTAACTCCCTTCTAACTACCACTTCTTCGGTTCAGTGAGATATGCTGGATTCTAAACGGAGAAGCTTCTCTGACGCTTTTTCACAGAGATTTTGAAACTGAAATCTCCCATGCCGTTTCCACCATAGGCAGCAATGGGCTTCCCCATAGAACTTGCCAACCTGAATTCCTACAGGCTAGATGTGAGAGGCACATTCTGCTGCTTCCTCCCTTAGAGTTAAACTTGCTTCTGGAAGCTCAACCTCCGGGGAGTTTGTTTGGCAGAGATATAGAACACACTTTTCCAAGCCTGTTGGAAGGCATTTGCAGTTTCATTTCGCGTCTAATTTCCCAAACCAAACTGCTTGCAGCTCTAACTGCCTTCTAACTACCACTTCTTCGGTTCAGTGAGATATGCTGGATTCTAAACGGAGAAGCTTCTCTGACGCTTTTTCACAGAGATTTTGAAACTGAAATTTCCAAACCCGTTTCCAACGAAGGCGCCAATGGGCTTCCCCATAGAACTTGCCAACCTGAATTCCTACAGGCTAGATGTGAGAGGCACATTCTGCTGCTTCCTCCCTTAGAGTTAAACTTCCTTCTGAAAGCTCAACCTCCGGGGAGTTTGTTTGGCAGAGATATAGAACACACTTTTCCAAGCCTGTTGGAAGGCATTTGCAGTTTCATTTCGCGTCTAATTTCCCAAACCAAACTGCTTGCAGCTCTAACTCCCTTCTAACTACCACTTCTTCGGTTCAGGGAGATATGCTGGATTCTAAACGGTGAAGCTTCTCTGACGCTTTTTCACAGAGATTTTGAAACTGAAATCTCCCATGCCGTTTCCACCATAGGCAGCAATGGGCTTCCCCATAGAACTTGCCAACCTGAATTCCTACAGGCTAGATGTGAGAGGCACATTCTGCTGCTTCCTCCCTAACAGTTAAGCTTGCTTCTGAAAGCTCAACCTCCGGGGAGTCTGTTTGGCAGAGATATAGAACACACTTTTCCAAGCCTGTTGGAAGGCCTTTGCAGTGTCATTTCGCATCTAATTTCCCAAACCAAACTGCTTGCAGCTCTAACTCCCTTCTAACTACCACTTCTTCGGTTCAGTGAGATATGCTGGATTCTAAACGGAGAAGCTTCTCTGACGCTTTTTCACAGAGATTTTGAAACTGAAATCTCCCATGCCGTTTCCACCATAGGCAGCAATGGGCTTCCCCATAGAACTTGCCAACCTGAATTCCTACAGGCTAGATGTGAGAGGCACATTCTGCTGCTTCCTCCCTTAGAGTTAAACTTGCTTCTGAAAGCTCAACCTCCGGGGAGTTTGTTTGGCAGAGATATAGAACACACTTTTCCAAGCCTGTTGGAAGGCATTTGCAGTTTCATTTCGCGTCTAATTTCCCAAACCAAACTGCATGCAGCTCTAACTCCCTTCTAACTACCACTTCTTCGGTTCAGTGAGATATGCTGGATTCTAAACGGAGAAGCTTCTCTGACGCTTTTTCACAGAGATTTTGAAACTGAAATCTCCCATGCCGTTTCCACCATAGGCAGCAATGGGCTTCCCCATAGAACTTGCCAACCTGAATTCCTACAGGCTAGATGTGAGAGGCACATTCTGCTGCTTCCTCCCTTAGACTTAAACTTGCTTCTGAAAGCTCAACCTCCGGGGAGTTTGTTTGGCAGAGATATAGAACACACTTTTCCAAGCCTGTTGGAAGGCATTTGCAGTTTCATTTCGCGTCTAATTTCCCAAACCAAACTGCTTGCAGCTCTAACTCCCTTCTAACTACCAATTCTTCGGTTCAGTGAGATATGCTGGATTCTAAACGGAGAAGCTTCTCTGACGCTTTTTCACAGAGATTTTGAAACTGAAATTTCCAAACCCGTTTCCAACGAAGGCGCCAATGGGCTTCCCCATAGAACTTGCCAACCTGAATTCCTACAGGCTAGATGTGAGAGGCACATTCTGCTGCTTCCTCCCTTAGAGTTAAACTAGCTTCTGAAAGCTCAACCTCCGGGGAGTTTGTTTGGCAGAGATATAGAACACACTTTTCCAAGCCTGTTGGAAGGCATTTGCAGTTTCATTTCGCGTCTAATTTCCCAAACCAAACTGCTTGCAGCTCTAACTGCCTTCTAACTACCACTTCTTCGGTTCAGTGAGATATGCTGGATTCTAAACGGAGAAGCTTCTCTGACGCTTTTTCACAGAGATTTTGAAACTCAAATCTCCCATGCCGTTTCCACCATAGGCAGCAATGGGCTTCCCCATAGAACTTGCCAACCTGAATTCCTACAGGCTAGATGTGAGAGGCACATTCTGCTGCTTCCTCCCTAAGAGTTAAGCTTGCTTCTGAAAGCTCAACCTCCGGGGAGTCTGTTTGGCAGAGATATAGAACACACTTTTCCAAGCCTGTTGGAAGGCCTTTGCAGTGTCATTTCGCATCTAATTTCCCAAACCAAACTGCTTGCAGCTCTAACTCCCTTCTAACTACCACTTCTTCGGTTCAGTGAGATATGCTGGATTCTAAACGGAGAAGCTTCTCTGACGCTTTTTCACAGAGATTTTGAAACTGAAATCTCCCATGCCGTTTCCACCATAGGCAGCAATGGGCTTCCCCATAGAACTTGCCAACCTGAATTCCTACAGGCTAGATGTGAGAGGCACATTCTGCTGCTTCCTCCCTTAGAGTTAAACTTGCTTCTGAAAGCTCAACCTCCGGGGAGTTTGTTTGGCAGAGATATAGAACACACTTTTACAAGCCTGTTGGAAGGCATTTGCAGTTTCATTTTGCGTCTAATTTCCCCAACCAAACTGCTTGCAGCTCTAACTGCCTTCTAACTACCACTTCTTCGGTTCAGTGAGATATGCTGGATTCTAAACGGAGAAGCTTCTCTGACGCTTTTTCACAGAGATTTTGAAACTGAAATCTCCCATGCCGTTTCCACCATAGGCAGCAATGGGCTTCCCCATAGAACTTGCCAACCTGAATTCCTACAGGCTAGATGTGAGAGGCACATTCTGCTGCTTCCTCCCTTAGAGTTAAACTTGCTTCTGAAAGCTCAACCTCCGGGGAGTTTGTTTGGCAGAGATATAGAACACACTTTTCCAAGCCTGTTGGAAGGCATTTGCAGTTTCATTTCGCGTCTAATTTCCCAAACCAAACTGCTTGCAGCTCTAACTCCCTTCTAACTACCACTTCTTCGGTTCAGTGAGATATGCTGGATTCTAAACGGAGAAGCTTCTCTGACGCTTTTTCACAGAGATTTTGAAACTGAAATTTCCAAACCCGTTTCCAACGAAGGCGCCAATGGGCTTCCCCATAGAACTTGCCAACCTGAATTCCTACAGGCTAGATGTGAGAGGCACATTCTGCTGCTTCCTCCCTTAGAGTTAAACTAGCTTCTGAAAGCTCAACCTCCGGGGAGTTTGTTTGGCAGAGATATAGAACACACTTTTCCAAGCCTGTTGGAAGGCATTTGCAGTTTCATTTCGCGTCTAATTTCCCAAACCAAACTGCTTGCAGCTCTAACTCCCTTCTAACTACCACTTCTTCGGTTCAGGGAGATATGCTGGATTCTAAACGGAGAAGCTTCTCTGACGCTTTTTCACAGAGATTTTGAAACTGAAATCTCCCATGCCGTTTCCACCATAGGCAGCAATGGGCTTCCCCATAGAACTTGCCAACCTGAATTCCTACAGGCTAGATGTGAGAGGCACATTCTGCTGCTTCCTCCCTTAGAGTTAAACTTGCTTCTGAAAGCTCAACCTCCGGGGAGTTTGTTTGGCAGAGATATAGAACACACTTTTCCAAGCCTGTTGGAAGGCATTTGCAGTTTCATTTCGCGTCTAATTTCCCAAACCAAACTGCTTGCAGCTCTAACTCCCTTCTAACTACCACTTCTTCGGTTCAGTGAGATATGCTGGATTCTAAACGGAGAAGCTTCTCTGACGCTTTTTCACCGAGTTTTTGAAACTGAAATCTCCCATGCCGTTTCCACCATAGGCAGCAATGGGCTTCCCCATAGAACTTGCCAACCTGAATTCCTACAGGCTAGATGTGAGAGGCACATTCTGCTGCTTCCTCCCTTAGAGTTAAACTAGCTTCTGAAAGCTCAACCTCCGGGGAGTTTGTTTGGCAGAGATATAGAACACACTTTTCCAAGCCTGTTGGAAGGCATTTGCAGTTTCATTTCGCGTCTAATTTCCCAAACCAAACTGCTTGCAGCTCTAACTCCCTTCTAACTACCACTTCTTCGGTTCAGTGAGATATGCTGGATTCTAAACGGAGAAGCTTCTCTGACGCTTTTTCACAGAGATTTTGAAACTGAAATTTCCAAACCCGTTTCCAACGAAGGCGCCAGTGGGCTTCCCCATAGAACTTGCCAACCTGAATTCCTACAGGCTAGATGTGAGAGGCACATTCTGCTGCTTCCTCCCTTAGAGTTAAACTAGCTTCTGAAAGCTCAACCTCCGGGGAGTTTGTTTGGCAGAGATATAGAACACACTTTTCCAAGCCTGTTGGAAGGCATTTGCAGTTTCATTTCGCGTCTAATTTCCCAAACCAAACTGCTTGCAGCTCTAACTGCCTTCTAACTACCACTTCTTCGGTTCAGTGAGATATGCTGGATTCTAAACGGAGAAGCTTCTCTGACGCTTTTTCACAGAGATTTTGAAACTCAAATCTCCCATGCCGTTTCCACCATAGGCAGCAATGGGCTTCCCCATAGAACTTGCCAACCTGAATTCCTACAGGCTAGATGTGAGAGGCACATTCTGCTGCTTCCTCCCTAAGAGTTAAGCTTGCTTCTGAAAGCTCAACCTCCGGGGAGTCTGTTTGGCAGAGATATAGAACACACTTTTCCAAGCCTGTTGGAAGGCCTTTGCAGTGTCATTTCGCATCTAATTTCCCAAACCAAACTGCTTGCAGCTCTAACTCCCTTCTAACTACCACTTCTTCGGTTCAGTGAGATATGCTGGATTCTAAACGGAGAAGCTTCTCTGACGCTTTTTCACAGAGATTTTGAAACTGAAATCTCCCATGCCGTTTCCACCATAGGCAGCAATGGGCTTCCCCATAGAACTTGCCAACCTGAATTCCTACAGGCTAGATGTGAGAGGCACATTCTGCTGCTTCCTCCCTTAGAGTTAAACTTGCTTCTGAAAGCTCAACCTCCGGGGAGTTTGTTTGGCAGAGATATAGAACACACTTTTCCAAGCCTGTTGGAAGGCATTTGCTGTTTCATTTCGCGTCTAATTTCCCAAACCAAACTGCATGCAGCTCTAACTCCCTTCTAACTACCACTTCTTCGGTTCAGTGAGATATGCTGGATTCTAAACGGAGAAGCTTCTCTGACGCTTTTTCACAGAGATTTTGAAACTGAAATCTCCCATGCCGTTTCCACCATAGGCAGCAATGGGCTTCCCCATAGAACTTGCCAACCTGAATTCCTACAGGCTAGATGTGAGAGGCACATTCTGCTGCTTCCTCCCTTAGACTTAAACTTGCTTCTGAAAGCTCAACCTCCGGGGAGTTTGTTTGGCAGAGATATAGAACACACTTTTCCAAGCCTGTTGGAAGGCATTTGCAGTTTCATTTCGCGTCTAATTTCCCAAACCAAACTGCTTGCAGCTCTAACTCCCTTCTAACTACCAATTCTTCGGTTCAGTGAGATATGCTGGATTCTAAACGGAGAAGCTTCTCTGACGCTTTTTCACAGAGATTTTGAAACTGAAATTTCCAAACCCGTTTCCAACGAAGGCGCCAATGGGCTTCCCCATAGAACTTGCCAACCTGAATTCCTACAGGCTAGATGTGAGAGGCACATTCTGCTGCTTCCTCCCTTAGAGTTAAACTAGCTTCTGAAAGCTCAACCTCCGGGGAGTTTGTTTGGCAGAGATATAGAACACACTTTTCCAAGCCTGTTGGAAGGCATTTGCAGTTTCATTTCGCGTCTAATTTCCCAAACCAAACTGCTTGCAGCTCTAACTGCCTTCTAACTACCACTTCTTCGGTTCAGTGAGATATGCTGGATTCTAAACGGAGAAGCTTCTCTGACGCTTTTTCACAGAGATTTTGAAACTCAAATCTCCCATGCCGTTTCCACCATAGGCAGCAATGGGCTTCCCCATAGAACTTGCCAACCTGAATTCCTACAGGCTAGATGTGAGAGGCACATTCTGCTGCTTCCTCCCTAAGAGTTAAGCTTGCTTCTGAAAGCTCAACCTCCGGGGAGTCTGTTTGGCAGAGATATAGAACACACTTTTCCAAGCCTGTTGGAAGGCCTTTGCAGTGTCATTTCGCATCTAATTTCCCAAACCAAACTGCTTGCAGCTCTAACTCCCTTCTAACTACCACTTCTTCGGTTCAGTGAGATATGCTGGATTCTAAACGGAGAAGCTTCTCTGACGCTTTTTCACAGAGATTTTGAAACTGAAATCTCCCATGCCGTTTCCACCATAGGCAGCAATGGGCTTCCCCATAGAACTTGCCAACCTGAATTCCTACAGGCTAGATGTGAGAGGCACATTCTGCTGCTTCCTCCCTTAGAGTTAAACTTGCTTCTGAAAGCTCAACCTCCGGGGAGTTTGTTTGGCAGAGATATAGAACACACTTTTCCAAGCCTGTTGGAAGGCATTTGCAGTTTCATTTCGCGTCTAATTTCCCCAACCAAACTGCTTGCAGCTCTAACTGCCTTCTAACTACCACTTCTTCGGTTCAGTGAGATATGCTGGATTCTAAACGGAGAAGCTTCTCTGACGCTTTTTCACAGAGATTTTGAAACTGAAATCTCCCATGCCGTTTCCACCATAGGCAGCAATGGGCTTCCCCATAGAACTTGCCAACCTGAATTCCTACAGGCTAGATGTGAGAGGCACATTCTGCTGCTTCCTCCCTTAGAGTTAAACTTGCTTCTGAAAGCTCAACCTCCGGGGAGTTTGTTTGGCAGAGATATAGAACACACTTTTCCAAGCCTGTTGGAAGGCATTTGCAGTTTCATTTCGCGTCTAATTTCCCAAACCAAACTGCTTGCAGCTCTAACTCCCTTCTAACTACCACTTCTTCGGTTCAGTGAGATATGCTGGATTCTAAACGGAGAAGCTTCTCTGACGCTTTTTCACAGAGATTTTGAAACTGAAATTTCCAAACCCGTTTCCAACGAAGGCGCCAATGGGCTTCCCCATAGAACTTGCCAACCTGAATTCCTACAGGCTAGATGTGAGAGGCACATTCTGCTGCTTCCTCCCTTAGAGTTAAACTAGCTTCTGAAAGCTCAACCTCCGGGGAGTTTGTTTGGCAGAGATATAGAACACACTTTTCCAAGCCTGTTGGAAGGCATTTGCAGTTTCATTTCGCGTCTAATTTCCCAAACCAAACTGCTTGCAGCTCTAACTCCCTTCTAACTACCACTTCTTCGGTTCAGGGAGATATGCTGGATTCTAAACGGAGAAGCTTCTCTGACGCTTTTTCACAGAGATTTTGAAACTGAAATCTCCCATGCCGTTTCCACCATAGGCAGCAATGGGCTTCCCCATAGAACTTGCCAACCTGAATTCCTACAGGCTAGATGTGAGAGGCACATTCTGCTGCTTCCTCCCTTAGAGTTAAACTTGCTTCTGAAAGCTCAACCTCCGGGGAGTTTGTTTGGCAGAGATATAGAACACACTTTTCCAAGCCTGTTGGAAGGCATTTGCAGTTTCATTTCGCGTCTAATTTCCCAAACCAAACTGCTTGCAGCTCTAACTCCCTTCTAACTACCACTTCTTCGGTTCAGTGAGATATGCTGGATTCTAAACGGAGAAGCTTCTCTGACGCTTTTTCACCGAGTTTTTGAAACTGAAATCTCCCATGCCGTTTCCACCATAGGCAGCAATGGGCTTCCCCATAGAACTTGCCAACCTGAATTCCTACAGGCTAGATGTGAGAGGCACATTCTGCTGCTTCCTCCCTTAGAGTTAAACTAGCTTCTGAAAGCTCAACCTCCGGGGAGTTTGTTTGGCAGAGATATAGAACACACTTTTCCAAGCCTGTTGGAAGGCATTTGCAGTTTCATTTCGCGTCTAATTTCCCAAACCAAACTGCTTGCAGCTCTAACTCCCTTCTAACTACCACTTCTTCGGTTCAGTGAGATATGCTGCATTCTAAACGGAGAAGCTTCTCTGACGCTTTTTCACAGAGATTTTGAAACTGAAATCTCCCATGCCGTTTCCACCATAGGCAGCAATGGGCTTCCCCATAGAACTTGCCAACCTGAATTCCTACAGGCTAGATGTGAGAGGCACATTCTGCTGCTTCCTCCCTTAGAGTTAAACTTGCTTCTGAAAGCTCAACCTCCGGGGAGTTTGTTTGGCAGAGATATAGAACACACTTTTCCAAGCCTGTTGGAAGGCATTTGCAGTTTCATTTCGCGTCTAATTTCCCAAACCAAACTGCTTGCAGCTCTAACTCCCTTCTAACTACCACTTCTTCGGTTCAGTGAGATATGCTGGATTCTAAACGGAGAAGCTTCTCTGACGCTTTTTCACAGAGATTTTGAAACTGAAATTTCTAAACCCGTTTCCAACGAAGGCGCCAGTGGGCTTCCCCATAGAACTTGCCAACCTGAATTCCTACAGGCTAGATGTGAGAGGCACATTCTGCTGCTTCCTCCCTTAGAGTTAAACTAGCTTCTGAAAGCTCAACCTCCGGGGAGTTTGTTTGGCAGAGATATAGAACACACTTTTCCAAGCCTGTTGGAAGGCATTTGCAGTTTCATTTCGCGTCTAATTTCCCAAACCAAACTGCTTGCAGCTCTAACTGCCTTCTAACTACCACTTCTTCGGTTCAGTGAGATATGCTGGATTCTAAACGGAGAAGCTTCTCTGACGCTTTTTCACAGAGATTTTGAAACTCAAATCTCCCATGCCGTTTCCACCATAGGCAGCAATGGGCTTCCCCATAGAACTTGCCAACCTGAATTCCTACAGGCTAGATGTGAGAGGCACATTCTGCTGCTTCCTCCCTAAGAGTTAAGCTTGCTTCTGAAAGCTCAACCTCCGGGGAGTCTGTTTGGCAGAGATATAGAACACACTTTTCCAAGCCTGTTGGAAGGCCTTTGCAGTGTCATTTCGCATCTAATTTCCCAAACCAAACTGCTTGCAGCTCTAACTCCCTTCTAACTACCACTTCTTCGGTTCAGTGAGATATGCTGGATTCTAAACGGAGAAGCTTCTCTGACGCTTTTTCACAGAGATTTTGAAACTGAAATCTCCCATGCCGTTTCCACCATAGGCAGCAATGGGCTTCCCCATAGAACTTGCCAACCTGAATTCCTACAGGCTAGATGTGAGAGGCACATTCTGCTGCTTCCTCCCTTAGAGTTAAACTTGCTTCTGAAAGCTCAACCTCCGGGGAGTTTGTTTGGCAGAGATATAGAACACACTTTTCCAAGCCTGTTGGAAGGCATTTGCAGTTTCATTTCGCGTCTAATTTCCCAAACCAAACTGCTTGCAGCTCTAACTGCCTTCTAACTACCACTTCTTCGGTTCAGTGAGATATGCTGGATTCTAAACGGAGAAGCTTCTCTGACGCTTTTTCACAGAGATTTTGAAACTGAAATCTCCCATGCCGTTTCCACCATAGGCAGCAATGGGCTTCCCCATAGAACTTGCCAACCTGAATTCCTACAGGCTAGATGTGAGAGGCACATTCTGCTGCTTCCTCCCTTAGAGTTAAACTTGCTTCTGAAAGCTCAACCTCCGGGGAGTTTGTTTGGCAGAGATATAGAACACACTTTTCCAAGCCTGTTGGAAGGCATTTGCAGTTTCATTTCGCGTCTAATTTCCCAAACCAAACTGCTTGCAGCTCTAACTCCCTTCTAACTACCAATTCTTCGGTTCAGTGAGATATGCTGGATTCTAAACGGAGAAGCTTCTCTGACGCTTTTTCACAGAGATTTTGAAACTGAAATTTCCAAACCCGTTTCCAACGAAGGCGCCAATGGGCTTCCCCATAGAACTTGCCAACCTGAATTCCTACAGGCTAGATGTGAGAGGCACATTCTGCTGCTTCCTCCCTTAGAGTTAAACTAGCTTCTGAAAGCTCAACCTCCGGGGAGTTTGTTTGGCAGAGATATAGAACACACTTTTCCAAGCCTGTTGGAAGGCATTTGCAGTTTCATTTCGCGTCTAATTTCCCAAACCAAACTGCTTGCAGCTCTAACTCCCTTCTAACTACCACTTCTTCGGTTCAGGGAGATATGCTGGATTCTAAACGGAGAAGCTTCTCTGACGCTTTTTCACAGAGATTTTGAAACTGAAATCTCCCATGCCGTTTCCACCATAGGCAGCAATGGGCTTCCCCATAGAACTTGCCAACCTGAATTCCTACAGGCTAGATGTGAGAGGCACATTCTGCTGCTTCCTCCCTTAGAGTTAAACTTGCTTCTGAAAGCTCAACCTCCGGGGAGTTTGTTTGGCAGAGATATAGAACACACTTTTCCAAGCCTGTTGGAAGGCATTTGCAGTTTCATTTCGCGTCTAATTTCCCAAACCAAACTGCTTGCAGCTCTAACTCCCTTCTAACTACCACTTCTTCGGTTCAGTGAGATATGCTGGATTCTAAACGGAGAAGCTTCTCTGACGCTTTTCCACAGAGATTTTGAAACTGAAATCTCCCATGCCGTTTCCACCATAGGCAGCAATGGGCTTCCCCATAGAACTTGCCAACCTGAATTCCTACAGGCTAGATGTGAGAGGCACATTCTGCTGCTTCCTCCCTTAGAGTTAAACTTGCTTCTGGAAGCTCAACCTCCGGGGAGTTTGTTTGGCAGTGATATAGAACACACTTTTCCAAGCCTGTTGGAAGGCATTTGCAGTTTCATTTCGCGTCTAATTTCCCAAACCAAACTGCTTGCAGCTCTAACTGCCTTCTAACTACCACTTCTTCGGTTCAGTGAGATATGCTGGATTCTAAACGGAGAAGCTTCTCTGACGCTTTTTCACAGAGATTTTGAAACTGAAATTTCCAAACCCGTTTCCAACGAAGGCGCCAATGGGCTTCCCCATAGAACTTGCCAACGTGAATTCCTACAGGCTAGATGTGAGAGGCACATTCTGCTGCTTCCTCCCTTAGAGTTAAACTAGCTTCTGAAAGCTCAACCTCCGGGGAGTTTGTTTGGCAGAGATATAGAACACACTTTTCCAAGCCTGTTGGAAGGCATTTGCAGTTTCATTTCGCGTCTAATTTCCCAAACGAAACTGCTTGCAGCTCTAACTCCCTTCTAACTACCACTTCTTCGGTTCAGGGAGATATGCTGGATTCTAAACGGAGAAGCTTCTCTGACGCTTTTTCACAGAGATTTTGAAACTGAAATCTCCCATGCCGTTTCCACCATAGGCAGCAATGGGCTTCCCCATAGAACTTGCCAACCTGAATTCCTACAGGCTAGATGTGAGAGGCACATTCTGCTGCTTCCTCCCTTAGAGTTAAACTTGCTTCTGAAAGCTCAACCTCCGGGGAGTTTGTTTGGCAGAGATATAGAACACACTTTTCCAAGCCTGTTGGAAGGCATTTGCAGTTTCATTTCACGTCTAATTTCCCAAACCAAACTGCTTGCAGCTCTAACTGCCTTCTAACTACCACTTCTTCGGTTCAGTGAGATATGCTGGATTCTAAACGGAGAAGCTTCTCTGACGCTTTTTCACAGAGATTTTGAAACTGAAATCTCCCATGCCGTTTCCACCATAGGCAGCAATGGGCTTCCCCATAGAACTTGCCAACCTGAATTCCTACAGGCTAGATGTGAGAGGCACATTCTGCTGCTTCCTCCCTTAGAGTTAAACTTGCTTCTGAAAGCTCAACCTCCGGGGAGTTTGTTTGGCAGAGATATAGAACACACTTTTCCAAGCCTGTTGGAAGGCATTTGCAGTTTCATTTCGCGTCTAATTTCCCAAACCAAACTGCTTGCAGCTCTAACTGCCTTCTAACTACCACTTCTTCGGTTCGGTGAGATATGCTGGATTCTAAACGGAGAAGCTTCTCTGACGCTTTTTCACAGAGATTTTGAAACTGAAATCTCCCATGCCGTTTCCACCATAGGCAGCAATGGGCTTCCCCATAGAACTTGCCAACCTGAATTCCTACAGGCTAGATGTGAGAGGCACATTCTGCTGCTTCCTCCCTTAGAGTTAAACTTGCTTCTGAAAGCTCAACCTCCGGGGAGTTTGTTTGGCAGAGATATAGAACACACTTTTCCAAGCCTGTTGGAAGGCATTTGCAGTTTCATTTCGCGTCTAATTTCCCAAACCAAACTGCTTGCAGCTCTAACTGCCTTCTAACTACCACTTCTTCGGTTCAGTGAGATATGCTGGATTCTAAACGGAGAAGCTTCTCTGACGCTTTTTCACAGAGATTTTGAAACTCAAATCTCCCATGCCGTTTCCACCATAGGCAGCAATGGGCTTCCCCATAGAACTTGCCAACCTGAATTCCTACAGGCTAGATGTGAGAGGCACATTCTGCTGCTTCCTCCCTAAGAGTTAAGCTTGCTTCTGAAAGCTCAACCTCCGGGGAGTCTGTTTGGCAGAGATATAGAACACACTTTTCCAAGCCTGTTGGAAGGCCTTTGCAGTGTCATTTCGCATCTAATTTCCCAAACCAAACTGCTTGCAGCTCTAACTCCCTTCTAACTACCACTTCTTCGGTTCAGTGAGATATGCTGGATTCTAAACGGAGAAGCTTCTCTGACGCTTTTTCACAGAGATTTTGAAACTGAAATCTCCCATGCCGTTTCCACCATAGGCAGCAATGGGCTTCCCCATAGAACTTGCCAACCTGAATTCCTACAGGCTAGATGTGAGAGGCACATTCTGCTGCTTCCTCCCTTAGAGTTAAACTTGCTTCTGAAAGCTCAACCTCCGGGGAGTTTGTTTGGCAGAGATATAGAACACACTTTTCCAAGCCTGTTGGAAGGCATTTGCAGTTTCATTTCGCGTCTAATTTCCCAAACCAAACTGCTTGCAGCTCTAACTGCCTTCTAACTACCACTTCTTCGGTTCAGTGAGATATGCTGGATTCTAAACGGAGAAGCTTCTCTGACGCTTTTTCACAGAGATTTTGAAACTGAAATCTCCCATGCCGTTTCCACCATAGGCAGCAATGGGCTTCCCCATAGAACTTGCCAACCTGAATTCCTACAGGCTAGATGTGAGAGGCACATTCTGCTGCTTCCTCCCTTAGAGTTAAACTTGCTTCTGAAAGCTCAACCTCCGGGGAGTTTGTTTGGCAGAGATATAGAACACACTTTTCCAAGCCTGTTGGAAGGCATTTGCAGTTTCATTTCGCGTCTAATTTCCCAAACCAAACTGCTTGCAGCTCTAACTCCCTTCTAACTACCAATTCTTCGGTTCAGTGAGATATGCTGGATTCTAAACGGAGAAGCTTCTCTGACGCTTTTTCACAGAGATTTTGAAACTGAAATTTCCAAACCCGTTTCCAACGAAGGCGCCAATGGGCTTCCCCATAGAACTTGCCAACCTGAATTCCTACAGGCTAGATGTGAGAGGCACATTCTGCTGCTTCCTCCCTTAGAGTTAAACTAGCTTCTGAAAGCTCAACCTCCGGGGAGTTTGTTTGGCAGAGATATAGAACACACTTTTCCAAGCCTGTTGGAAGGCATTTGCAGTTTCATTTCGCGTCTAATTTCCCAAACCAAACTGCTTGCAGCTCTAACTCCCTTC